>NC_091823.1:84365058-84708391 GCF_038994185.2 Dermacentor albipictus
GAACGAAGCGCTCCCGGGAATGAAATCAGCCAGAGTTGGGCGTTTTCGATGCCTTTCGGAAAAATATCTCGCCTCCTTAACCACTGTAATGGAGAGAAAGCTCCACGAAGACGTAACTGCGGGTTGAGTTTCTTACATGGAAAGATTCAAGCACAGTTGACCTTAAGAAAGGTCACGGAGAAGAGAAACTTACAGTTTTTCCTTGACTTAAGGTCAAAGTGCAGCGGTCAGGAGGACATAAAAGTTGCGATTACAATGAATAATGCATTCAACTTATATTCAACGTGCACGGAAGTTTGCTTACATCTGTACTTCGCTGTCGACGCTGGGAAACGCATTCGCTATCACTGGCGGCCCGGTTAATTTGCCAGCGTAAAGCCAAGAAAAAAAAAGATTAGTTTTATTTTTAAACGTCGGCTATACGCAATAAAAACACCTTGCGTAAATTTTACTGCGGTTTCTTTAATTACAACACGCCGTGAATATTTTTACACTCTATGCTAATAGTCGAGCAGATATTTGCGTTCCTGCAGCTTCGGTTAAAGTCGAGTCAGCATCGGAGGGAATTCGAACTTAGATGCCTCTAGTTAAATGCTACAGCGCCCTTTATCGGTGTAGCAACGCTTCTCCGCGAAGACTTCTTCGCAACAGACTCCCATATTTCTGAATACAAAACAGGAAAGAAGCTGTACACGGTAATAATAAAAATAACTGATCGTTGCTTTTCAGCTTACAGAACGCGGCCGCGCTGCACGCCAAGGACCGAGCGCTCTCCTCTTACGCAGGTGGTTTGCTTGGTGCCAGGTTTGTTCGTGAGCCCTCTGCTAGGCTATTTTTGTCTGGAAGGAAGAATGTTTTCATCGCAGTATAGAGTTAGCGATAGGGAGCCGGGAAATCATGTTTGCGCATACCAAATGAGTGGCTGTCAGCAGCCTCCGAGTTCGAAAGCAAAAGCTCAAGTGATTCACCCCAAGTGACTGCCGCAAAGGGAGCGAAATCGACAACTTCTACCGCAGTTTTCTTTTCTACTTCTCGGAAAATTGTGTTGTAGCGCGCCAGTTGGTTATGCCACATGGTGGAACACTGAGTTACGACGCAGTACTATCAACAAGGACGCAAGGAACCAAAACACAAGAGAGACATGAAGCGCAGCTCGAAATGTAGTTCAATAATATGTTCTAGTGAGCCGGTTTGGTGCTCTGACGAGGCTGGAACGGTGCTCTGCGCTTCATGTGTGTCTACTATCCTAGTTCTACGTCTGTGTCTACTATCGTACTCTCCTTGTCCATAGCATTGCTTTACGGTGCAGTATTCCACCATGTCTCAGTACACTGCTCACGTAAGAATTACGACGTCACTTTCCTTAAAGATATCGTTATGCATTCAAGGAAAGACGACCCGTCGCAGACGACCTTGACCTTCTCTTGCCTTTACAAGCCAGTTTTAGCGTCAGGCTAAGCTAATATGCTTGAGATATACGGAATCTTCTACACCACGTCGGTAGTAGATCCGCTTTATTTAATTTTGTCTGAACGCGACAGTGCATTCCCATCAACTGTGAAAAAGGGGCTAATATTGGATAACATTCCCAAGCATGTGGTAGTCGCTTGATTAGTGCAGCATGACCTGTCGTGCATGCCATCAAGCCGCCCCATTATTCGTAAACGTAAACCATTCTGGGAAAAGAGAAAAACGGTTAATGTGTAAAGGGACGTAACGAAGCACGTGTCAACAACCGTTTATTCTTACTTTCTGTGTTATCCTTGTGTCGTAACAGATAACATATTACTTCTCCCATTTTAAGTGCGCTGTGACCAGGCGACCGATTTCATTTTTTTTTTCGTCAGCCTGATTTCCGCGCCTGTCGGTCAGATGCATTTCTAGGATTTTAGCGATCTCGTGCTGAGACCGGTCTTTTAATTTTGTTATGGTGTTTGCATCGCTGAACTGCCGGTTTATACCGGAAAAACAGGTAATGTGGCATTGAAGCTACCGCTACATAACGCCAGCGAGTTGAACGACACTCCAGTCCACGGGTAAAGAACCAGATCGAGAGGTGTGAACTGGCTTTTCGATAGTCGGCCTGAGCGCATGCGTGATCCAATTTCTAGCTTGCCCCCGAGGCTTCTAGAAAGCACTGAGGTGCAGTTCGGATAAAGTTCCCGTGTTCCAATTACTTCTGTCTGCGCCTGTACCTGTGTCAATATTTCCAGTTTGCTAGGTATTTCTGGACATAGGAGCTCAAACTGCTTCTCCGTCGCCTGGCATATCAGCATTCGGTCGGTCTTAATTAGCGATCTCCATGTGGCAGCGTCCTAACCAGCAAAACGAGTTTCGTGTTGGAGAAAAACAGGAAGCTCCTACAGCTAGGGTGGTCAAGGCAGATGATGTGGAGGTTTCGCGGCAGGAGGCCAGAACAAGAGAAATATATATTATAAATGAACAACAGTTCCACAATGAAGCCACCTACTCGAAAAGTTATCTTCTTTTCTCCTGCTAGAGCCAAGGGATAGCTGCTGCGTGCATTACGAACATGGCACGTACAACACATATACCACACTCACAATGTGGACCTTTGTTATTTGCATAAAATGAAGCTGGGGCGCAGCATCTTGGCAGCATTCACATAGCGTGAGCGGCTGGAGCAAAAAAAAAGGAACATCTGAGCTCCAAAAGCATACGAATTAGAAGAAAGAACATATAAGTCAACAATCTTATCGAGTAGACTATACTAATTTAATAGTAGATGTAAAGAAACAAATATATAGAGCCAAAAGATAAAAGGCAGACTTACGTCGAAATTTGGTACGCTGTCGCGGTCGGTCTTGAATAAGCACGAGGAGCTAGTGCGATGTTCTTGCCAGCTGCACAAGCACAAAAGAGTTGCTTGTGACCAGTACCCGATACTCTTTCTACTCTGGCTCTCGCCTGTATTATTTATATACGCATGAGTTTCTTTTCGTACCAACACGGTCGTGTACAACGCTCGCGTACTTGCATTTAGGTACGCGTCAAGGAACACCAAGTGGTGAAAATTATTCTGGAGTCGCAAACTACGGCGGTGCCTCATAGTTAGATCATGGTTTTCGCAAGTGGAATCCCAGAATTTAATATTTAAAAACAAATTTTTGGCGGGTTTTTTTCCCATGGACCTCGACAATTTACTTGTCAGTTACACGTCCTCATTCCTCTGTCAAGCACCAACACTGCGAGACAACTTCGCATTCTAGCACGCACGCTATCCTTAGCAGAGTGGAATGCCGCACATAGAAGGCGAATCAGAGTGCACAGGCTGAACCCTTCAGTGCAACTCAGACCTCCGGCGGGACTGTACCAACCCGAAGCGTCTTTGCCGTGTCGGTTGTGGCTGGTAGTTGACTTCACGAAAGCTTACTCATCACTAATTGGAATGGCCGATAGTCCTGCATGCGATGTTTGCGGATGCGAGGAGAACATTGACTACTTATTGTGCCACTGTCCTCAATTTCAAGCACAAGACAATATTGTCCAATACATCGAGGAAACTAGATGATCGTCCTCCGCGTGAACAGACAGTACTAGAGCACCATCCCCACCGAACATCGGCTTAGAATGAAGTGAAGGCATTTTCGTGCTTTCTGAGAACATCTGGTTTGCGCGAGTGGCTTTCACTGTCTGTCTGACATGACTGTCTGTGCGCGTTTCTATACCCTCTCCCTCCCTTCTCTCTCTTCCACTTCTGTCTTCCCCAGCGTAGGGTACCCAACCAGACGCTTGACTGGTTAACATCCCTGCCTTCCTTATCTATCTCTCTCTCTCTCTCTCTACGCAAGTCGCGCCATGACTCGTTTTAGTATTGGGACCAAACCAGGACACCACAAATCATTCAAAACCACATGGTTTTTCTCGTATGAACATGTCCGAGGATTTAATTCCTACAGTCTCTCCGCATTTACTTGGAGTGGTTTCTCTAATATTCGGCGACACGCTTGAAGAAAGTGATCGTGAGCGTTCGATGATGACGTCGTTACGTAGAGTGCCTCCGCGACCCTGTGCAGGCATCGACGTTACCAAGCACCGCAGAATCGGACACAAAATGGATCACATCCCATGTCGCAAGAAAGCCGATAACTATAACCTGAGATCCGGTACAATATCCATTAGTCTACACAGCTCATTATGGTGCTGGATCTCAAAAGCGCGTTTGAAAACCTGTCCCACGAGGCCATCCTCTGCGAGCTCAGCAATCTCAACTGCGGCGAGCGCACCTTCCAATATATCAATACCTTTCTGTCCAGCCGAACGGCAACAATAGGAATGGGTGACACGAGATCCGACCCTCAAGACATGCCCAACAAGGGCACGCCACAATGATCGTTCATCTCCCCGCTCCTATTCAACATATCCATTATCGGAGTCGCAAGGGCTCTGCAACAGGTCCCGAACATCGGATACACCCTGTATGCGGACGACATTACGATCTGCACAAACACCGGCTCTCTAGCCGAGATGGAAGACACACTACAAGCGGCAGTAGTCTGTGTTCAAACCGAGGCCATTCGGTGCGGGCTCCGCTGCTCAGCCGACAAATCCGAAGTTATCCGCATACAGGGACACCGCTACAAATCCACAGGCTACCTGAGCATCCTCTTACACGGAGTCCCAATCCGAGAAGTACCACTCATCCGGATCCTGGGTCTCTGGCTGCAGAGCGACGGAAAGGCCAACCACGCACTCATGCTCAAGACTACAACAGAGCAGATCTCTAAGATGATCCACCGGGTGGCTAGAAACAGGAAAGGCATGCGGGAGGAAAACACGATCTGTCTGGTGCAGGCGCTTTTCATCAGCCGCCTTACCTACGGGCTCCCCTACCTCACTCTGCTCTGAGCAGACCTCAACAAAGTCATGCGATGATACGCGTAGCCTAGAAGAATGCCCTCGGTCTCCCACCGTACACATCCGTCCAATGTCAACTTCAAAGCTTTGGGACTGCACAAGACATTCGAGAAAATTCAAGAGGTGGCCCTCCTGTCCCAGACAGAACGTTTCCTTTCCACAGCGACAGGCAGACATATCCTCGAGCGCATCGGCTACCCGGCATACAATGATGCCATCCACTCGACCACGAACATTCCTACACCGTACCGCGTCAGAGTACGCGTGGCCTCGGTCCCAAAAAACATGTCTCAAAGCCACAATTAAGGCAGAAGAAACGACCGAGTGCACTATCTCAACCGTGCAGTGGGACCGAGGCCGAAGACGGTCTACGTTGACGCTGCCCTATATCAGGGTACATCTAATGTAGCAGCAGCCGTGGTGGTGGACTCTTCTTACACAGAAGTCTCCAGCATCCCCATTCCGCACTGTACAGTCACAGAAGCGGAAGCTGCGGCGATCGTGCTGGCTGTCCAATACGGGGACGCGACCAACCGAGAACTACAAGTAGTCACCGACTACTAAGTGGCGTGTTGGCTCCTTCTAGCAAGCAGAATACCCCAAAAATGGGCTATATTCATGACTAATCCATTGGCTACAAGTTCAGCACTCAAACAGATCACGTGGACCCCGCGGCACTCGGGGCTTGAGAGAAACGAGGTCGCGGAAGGCTAGCTCGAGGTCACACAAACCGAGCGGGCCCAATCCTCGATTCTATAACCACCTCCCCTGTCCCCGCGGCATACGGCGCGAGACTTCAACACCTCTGCAAACGACAGCTTTACCCCCCACCACGCAAAGGGCTAAACGCACAGGAAACGCGGGACTGAAGACAGCTCCAGACCAACACCTTCCCCAACTTACACAAATACAGCATCTTCTCAGAACACTACAAAGACGCATGCCCCTGATGCAACGAACAGCCCACTGCCTACCACGACACGTGGGGGTGTATGGACCCAAAACCGCCAAACATACAAGCACAACAACCGGAGGGGCAGTGGGAGGCCATCCTGTCCAGCCCAGTCATTAGCGACCCAGCGCGGACTGGTAATTCAGGCGACAGCAACAGCCAAGGCCACTGGGGTTTGGAAATAAAGATTCCGCTCGCTATACATCTTTCGCCGCGTCTTTTGTAAATAAACGTTTTCTACTACTACTACCGTCTTCCATCGCGCGCGAGGCACCTAACATTTCGAAGAACCGGGGAGAGGGGAGGGAGAGGGGACGGCGTTCTACTGCGGCTGCAACCGCGTATGTGGCGGCTGTGCGCGGTCGCGCGGCCGTGTCTTGAGAGCGATCATCGTTGGGGCCGGAATCTAGGTGCGTCAACGGCTCGAAGCTTTGTGCGTGCTGTGTTCTCGGCGCTCAGTTTACGTTGAAGTGATAGACAGCACGAAGGTAACTTCGCTCGCTGCTACTGCCAGCTTGCTCACGCGAGCGTGGCAGTCGTTCGCTCAGCGGAGTGTCCGCTGTCGCCGAGTGTGCTGTGTTCATGTTTTCTGCGCGCTGACACCGCACTTTATAATTTATTCAGCAAGCGAATGTTACAAGCTGATTCGGCCGATAAAAGTGGTATCCTTACTTTGTATGGCTGTCTGCTAATTCGCTATCGCAACAGATGCTTCGTCTTTCTGGGGAAGAGAGAGAGAAAACGATCCATAGAAAGGCAAGGAGGTTAATCAGACGCAGTTCCGGTTGGATACCCTGCACGGGGGAAGGGTGAATGGGGATAAAAAGAGAAAGAGAGCGGAAGGGGGAGATAGAGAGAAATAGAGACGAGCACGAACAGTCCGCGTACACTACAGAGCGGTAGGGGGCGGCATTCTTACCGTCTATCGTGAAGCCCCGCCGACGGCAGGAACCTTATAATAACGCGAATAAGGCCTTTAGCGCGGATGTCCTGTGGGAATACTGACCTAAAGCTTTGAGTTCTGATAGTGGAAGATTGTCCAACTGGTCCAGTACTCTGCACGGCACTTATCTCTGGGCACTATATCGCGGGCAGACACAGATAATATCTGAGAGCGCCTCGTCGATGTTGCATGTCGCGCAAGTGGGGCTGTTGGCCATTCCAATAAGGAAAGCATACGAGTTCGTGAATGCAACCCCTAGCCACAGACGCTACAGCATTGTCTGTTCACGTCGTGGTAACTCAAACGGTAGGTGCATCCGTACGTCCGGAGAGAACGAATGCAAACGACAAACTGCGTTTTTTTAATGCCTATGGGCTTTGCCGTTGTCTTTGTGTTTATCTCAGGTCACTAACAGCACCTCAGGCAGCCTAACCCTTGATCGAATTGCGCAAACGTGGGCGAGCGAGCGCGTGAGTACTTCGCAACTCGAGAATGAGATGAAGCAGGAAAAGAAAAAAACTTGCGAAATCGAAACAGACCAGTGGCTTCTCCCATAATGAGGTCATGTAGTGGGACGCCACTTCTATACTTGCAATAGCACGTAGCAGCGGAGTTGCACAATGTGTCACTTTTCCCCTAGAGAGAAATTCCAAACCTTTTTGCCGCTTTACAAAAAGACTGAATTAGCAAATTTTTCATTTGTATTGTGTGTGGCATACGTGATTTTATACAGTTCATTGACCACACTCTCCACTTGCTGTACTTTATGGCCTGACATACCAATAAAGTAGCACACGTAGCACCTTGTTCGAATAGGCACAGCGAGACAGCGAAGAAAAGAATCTGTTAAGTTCGACATAAATTTTTTATTGAGATGCACGTATACAGGAGAAATTGTGGCATTCTACGCGCGACATCGGCTACTCCTTCATGAGTTTTAAGAATCGGTGCGGAGGAAATAACGCAGACAATATAACAAGGAGAAGAGGAGGAAAATAAGGAGGGATGAAATATAATGGTAACAATAATAGCGATGCAATGAATGCTGGTAGTTAACATAGCAGCATCCATACTTCAGTCACCACTTTTAGTGCAGTCCTATGACATGAAGAAAGTGCATCCCGGTGGCCCGTACTGTTAATGTAGCATATTTCGGCTGAAGCCGAATTTAAGACCCAAAATAATAGTCCTACGAGGATGGTAGATGTAGATGTAGAGCCTAGATGTTAGTGATACACAAACTAACTCTGGGGGATTGGCCAAGAGCCGGGTAGTTCAGTACAAAAATAAGAAAAAACGAGTCTCACTCTGACGGTTCCCAGAGAAGAGGTTAGAGTCCGTCGAACAAGGAAAGCTTTCACGAAGGAGCTGCCTTGCTTTGTGTTGCCCATGCAAGGCATGTAGCACAGAAACACGCTTATTCCGCGCAAAAGCTCGCGCGGAAGTATAGCTCATAGGGTCTTCGGCAGCAGCCCTTCACGTTTACGTCGTACGGATGCTGCATTAATTTACATGTTAGAGAAAACGCTATCTTCGCTGCAGACACCCGGTAATGTTTCAGCCGGGGTCGCTATAAGGTTACGCGATTCGACGTGCAAGTGTTGAATTTTTTCCTACACCGACGCAAGAGCGAAACTCTTCGCAGCACGTATACAGCGACCTTCCTTTGTTTTACGCCCGAGCGCATGCACCACGTAACCGTAGTGCTCCGAGTTGGCCGGCCCACTTCCTGATGCAAAGTATATCTCGGCCTGTCGGACGATACATTCTTTTTAAACCGTCTCAGTCCGCGTACGCATATAGCACCGTCCGATCAATCGGTGCTCATCCGAAAGGCTCGCTAGATATGGCACGGCTCTCCGGCCAGCGTGTATGGATCGGCTAAATTATGTAGCGAGGAAAAGTAACGGCCGCGTTTCTATCTATGGAGGCACTGGTACGTCAACAACCGGCATAAGTTTCACGACACACGTGTACTATGAATAACTATTGTCACGAATGTAGCCCCATCTTAGCAGAATGCTAACAACCTCTCGAGTAATCCTGCTGAGTCTTCGCTAACTACTTGCTCAAGGTAACTTTCCCTGTGAGCAACCGAGGTATATTTTGCCTCGATCTCTCCACAGCCAAACATAACGGCGTTTGATATGCAGGGGGATGCCGTACGAAATAATTTAGCCTCTTTAATGTCGTGGCATAAAAATCATTAGCATACAGGTGGCGACAACCGGGAGGTTTTATGCGTTTATATTATGGTCTATGAACTTTGGCCACGCAGGCTATGCAGTCCCTAAACCTCCGACTGTTCTTGCTGCGTTATCAGATCAAAGTGTTTGCGCGTAATCGTTAACTCCGTCTCTGGCTTCTGCGGTTACAGTTCTATTACACTTGCTAAAAAAATTGTACTCGTAGTTCATATGCTTTGAACCTAATATCTTTTTTTTCGTTGTTTTTGCTCACACTAACACGTTCGAACACAGATTTTTTTTTTCCCACGTACAAACAACATTACAATTCATTATCCGGTACTGATCGTCCTTCACAATTAAATGAGATTTTAGTCGCCGTAGGAGACTACCTCTCGAATATGCAGACTGATCCTACCTGTATTTACTTATCTGAATAAGTTTCTGTTTGAATTCGCTTGTCTATGTCAGCTGCTTCCCCATTGTTCGCATGTGTTTACCTGGTATGCTAACTTACTGTTCCTACTCCCGCTATAGCCCTATAAAAGGGCTGCAGTATGTGTAAATAAATAAATGAATAAATAAATAAATAAATAAATAAATAAACTCGAATGCCTGTCAAAGCTGCAAGCTTCCAGTCAAGTTATTGGCACAGTTTAGTGAAGGCGTGCGGTATCGTTAACTCCGATCAGGTTTGCTACAGCCCAGCGTACTCGTCTGTGGGAACTTGATTGTTTCTTCGGTCACTGCTATAGGGTTTATAGAGAGCTTAAGGTGATCGTTTACGGTCCGCTTCGCTCACTGCAATGTGTCTTAGCAACTTGCAGTCTCTCAGTGGCAACGCTATAATGCGCATGCGCACAACGTTTGTGCCGGCAGACCGCAGAAAGCTGCCCTCGCTGTCGCTGCACCGACGACCGAGTGGAGCCTTGGAGGCGCGAACACTTCGCGCCACCTTGTTACGCACATTTAAAAAAAAAGTGATACTAATTTACTTCCTCCGCATGACATTATTTACGAGTATTTTTGTGTAGCACGGATTCAGCAACAGGAGGATAGATCGCGAATTTTTCAGGGTGAGCTACAATTTTTTCATTGACACTTTTTTGTCTGAACGTAATATTTGAGAAGAAGATTCATTCATAATAACTAATTATATATTTATACAAAATAAAGAAATTCTATATATATATATATATATATATATATATATATATATATATATATATGGCACAAATTGTGCAGGACAGCCACTATGTGCCTCGCGGCATATCCCTTGAAAGACAACGAAGGGGCGATTTAGCGGCGAATGCGAAAGAAATACGTGATACAGCATTACGTCACACCTCATTGAGGTCCCGCATGCACAATTCAACCGCGTTCACCACATAGCGAAGTGTTGTACCGGAGCTCACTCGACACACGTTCTGCCTTGTCGAGAAGTGCAACTGAAGGTGGTCCGAAGCAGACCGCCGTCACGTGGTATATATATATATATATATATATATATATATATATATATATATATATATATATATATATATATATATATATATATATATATATATATATATATATGTATGTACACCACGTGACCGGCTTCCCCTACTTCATACACATACACTTTTTATTTTGTCAATTAGACACTTCTGTTATGCTAATGCGTTAAAAAGAAAAAAAGACATCCAGAAATCGTTCTGCCCAAGTACTACATTTTTTTGGCGCGGTGTCCTACGTGCTGTGTTTAATGACCGATGTGCAATTCCCCCTTTTCCCAAAATACTTTTTCCTTTCGTCTATGCTTGCAGCCAATAAATCTTTGTCTTTTTCCTCGGTGATTAATTATTGTTGTGAAAGAAATTGACCGTACAGTAAATGGAGATTTCATTACATTAAAACATTCTTATTTCGTATATTCGCACTCGACCTCTGGTTCCTGCACGCATGTGCATTACTTAATGGAACCAAACTCTGGTAGTACAGCATATTTGGCCCCACATCGCTTCATTTCGTTGACTCTCGGAGCTCGAGCGTGGAGGGCCACAAATGTGCTACTCAGAAAAGTAAAAACGGTGCTGACACATCCAACCGAAATATATATATATTGTGACGTGGAAGAATGGCACCGGGACTCACCGGCTTTTTGTGGAACAGCGAAGAGGAGGACGAGGAGGTGAAAGAGAATAGCACAGATTCACTGTGGTAACTGATAATTCTACGTTAACGTGCATGTTCTCCAAGCAACAGCTAAAGCACAAGTTTGCCCGGGGCATTATCACACTTCAAGAATAAGCTTTCGACGTGCGACATCGTGCGACATTGAACAACGTCGACGGTGCCTTATCACGTAACCACCTCGAATACTTGGAACGAAAAAGGCAAAATGAGATCTTTTTTTGCCCAAATATACTTGCCAAAAGCGCAACAAGAGGACAAACATCACTTACAGCGCATACATAGACGAGGGACAAAAAGGACGACGAAGATAAGCGCTTGTCTTCGTCGTCCTTTTTGTCCCTCGTCTATGTATGCGCTGTAAGTGACGATTGATACCATGGAATACCAACTAGCCCGTACCCAAACCTTGCTTAAGAGGACAAAGACTTGGCGACAATTATTGCCTCTATAACTGGCGCAAAAAGAAATTGCATGTTTGCAATACGCAATTGGTCTACTGTACCGGCGGAAAGACCGTTCGGAAGAACGTTACCTTCTGGCGGTTCCCAAATGTTTTCGCACAGGAATACCGCGAGCCATTCATGATAACCCCGAAGGAGGGCACATCGGCCAACCAACCACGTTCCGCAAGCTACAAGAACGCTTCTGGTGGACGAAGATGCAGAGCAATGTGAGCTCTTATGTCGCCAGCTGCGAAGCGTGTCAACAGTTTAAGTGATTGCCGGGTTTCCGACCTGGATTGTTAAAACCTGTTGAGATACCCGAATACATCTTTCATACCATCGGAACCGACTATACATAGGGCCGCTATCCACCACCACTGCTAGAAACCGCTTTATTGTAGCTGTGGACTATCTATCCAAGTACGTGGAAGTGGCAGCCGTACCATCCCTGGCTTCCGCTAACTTAGTCGATTTTCTCAAAGACATGTTTGAATATAGCCATAGCTTGCCAAATAAATTGATACCAGATGGTGCTACAACATTTCGCATCTTGGAATTACGAAAGTACCTTTCCACGGTGTGGGTGCAACATCATGATACATCCGCGTTTCATCCCCACGCAAACGGCCTTACTGAGCGAGCAAATCAGAGCCTTCAGGCAAGACTCGCTCCATATACAGAAGTACAACAGAAAGGAGATGCCGGTTGGGACGTCCACGATCTGGCAGCTTGCTATGCGGTTAACACAGCGCTGCACACGTCTACTGGCGTGACGCGCCACATGAAATCGTATATGGGAAGCTGCCCCAGCTGAAAGCGGTCCTTAGGCTAGATGCTTCCGTTAAGGGCTGTTTATAGTCCGACGTAACGCGCGCGCGCGCGCGCGCTCGCGCACGCTACGTTACGTTGGCGAAAACAACTCCTTCTATAGTCCGACGCACTGCAGCGCCGACGTAACCGGCGGCTGCCAACGCGCCCCGACGCGCCCGGCGCCAATTTGGCTCCTGCTCCATTCGCACGCCGGCGCCGCCGACTGCGTCGACCCACAATGCATTGCGCGCGAAGAAAAAGGCGCAACGCAGACGGCTTTTGCGGACGGCGCGCGACTTGGCGAACCTTCTGCGCATGCTCCGAAGATAGCAGCCTACGGCGCGCGCGTTGAACTATAGAGGGGATGGCATCTCGGCTGGCGCAGCGCAACCGACGTAGCGTGACTGACCGCGAACGACGCTCGCCCGCGCGCCGATAACGTCGGACTATAAACGGGCCTTTAGCGCCACGAGCTCTGAAAGTCGCACAGTCGCCTGCTGCAGGTGATCGGAACGGCGGCGAAGCAAAAAGCCACGCAAGCGCAAGAAAAACAGAAGCGCTATTATGACCGTCGACCTGCCCGGGGACACCGGGGACGAGGCGTAGGTGCGAAGAAGAAGCGGCAACTGTCCGGGCAAGAAGCTACTGGCAAAGTTCGCGGAGCCTTTCTCCGTGGCCAAGCGCGTGGAAGATAATACATGCCGCGTTAGCACCTCGGATCCAAGCTTCGGACTCGACTGGGGGAAAAGAAATAACTTCGCGGCACACGTGTCGCGCCCCAGGAAAAGATTACGCGAATTAGACTCAACTGTCGTTCCTTTTTTGTTTGCCGGGTCCGCAGCGTGACCGAGTGTGAGGTGGAAGAACGGCACCGGGGCTTGGCGGCTTTTCCCCTCACTTCACGCACATACACTTTTTTCCTGTTAGACACTCCTGTCATGCTAACGCATTAAAAAAAATAATAAGACAACCAGAAATCGCTTTGCTTCGGTATCCCCTGCGGTTACGTACGATGGCTAGAGAGATTGTTTTAAAAGGAAGTGAGAGACCTGCTGACCATACCGCAACTGTCGAGAGTGCGTGGCAGAGAAGAGAAGGGGATGCAGAGAGGGAAAGCAAGGAGAAGGGTATAGAGCTGGCAGCTGTGCTTGCTGAAGCAAGCCATAGCGCACTAAGTGCGCTCGGTAAGAATGCGGAATTCGAGAAATTCCGCTGCTCCAACCGTGTCCATCTCGCCTTTATGCAGAATGTTTCCCTGTTTGTTATCGCTTAGGGTGTTGTCGATTCATTTCCTGTCACTGTGGATGAAGAACCTTGCGGCAACTTTGCATCCCCTACTTATTATGCGCAAAAATTTCACGGACCGCTGACCGTAAGATCTTTGTTTATTGCACTTACCGATTTTGATTAATCGGAAACAAAAAAGCCGGCAGATCCCACGCCCTGTGAGAACCGATGTTATGCAAAGCAGTGTGCGGAGAGCCTACCAAGTTAACGAAATGACCATGAGAGTACCAAGACGTAGGCGGCTGTTTCATGACCTACGTGACACGCATGTCATGACCTATCATTTATGTTCGTCATACACTTTTGCCATACTATACCAATTTTGGTACATACCAAGTTAACGAAACAACCATTAGAGCAGTAAGACGTAGGCGGCTAGATAGATAGATACTGTCAAAGTGGCAAATGTTTCCCAAGAAAAGCTTCGCAATTAAAATAACGAGCATGTTAACTCAGCTCTTTAGATCCATGCTTTGCGTGAATGTACATACCTCAATGAAAACAAGCGTCCCGCTTAGCTTCACCCACACGCGCATCCCGGTGCTAACTTAGGCTAGCTTAGCGCTGAGCTAAGCTAATAATCCAACCATTTCTTGGCCACTCCCGCATAGTGGGCATAAGCCCCGCGTTAGATGGACAGCAACAACGACTTCTCAAACGCTGTTCAAGATATACGCGGCTGATATATATTGGTGGGACGCAGCACGCATGGCAACTCTTGCTGGGTAAGCTAGATATAGGAGGTACATCGCCAACTCAGCTACAAAACGCACCGTTCACGCGGGAAATCCTTAAGGTTGTTCGATTCCGTCTGCTGAGCCAGGCGTCGCGGCCTAATGTTAGGAGTATCGGGCTTCTGTGCTAGAGGACCTTTGCTCAAATCCGGCTGCCGGACAATTTTATTTGTGGTATTATATTCATACATATTCGGAACATCACGGCGATGGCAGAAATTATCCCATAGTATCCATGTATACAATTGATATTGCAAAAAAAAACGCCAGTATATGTCACATCATTCTCTTAAACGTAGCTTTCGCACAGTGTTTCGTGTGACACGGCACCTATATAGTCAGTAATCCTCCTTGGGCCTGCCTGTTATGAATCGACTTGGCACAGAAACGACAACTCCGGGGTTGGCTCAAGCATACAGCAGTTTGAACGGCACGATATTTGTGGGAATGGAATTAAATAAATCTAAAGTATGCGTTATGTTGGTAACACGTGCCGGAACTGGTCAGTCGAGCTAGACGATGCATCACGATACGACGCTGCCTCCGACTAAGAGGAAGTGAGCTCCCTTGCATGACCTGATTGTGCTGAAGGCTTACGTCGTGTCAAGTCAGGTAGCCGGCAACTTTCTTCGCGGTCTCGGAAACACGTTTCTTTATCGACTTACGAACAAAACTTGTAGTTCAATAAAACAGCAACACACCAGTCCCTGATACCAAGGCTTTTGAGGAAATAAAACTGAACTCAGTATTGACATGTGCACTGGGTGAAACGCGTAGTCTTCGCTTCGGAGCTTCGTCTTGTTGTCCGCGACATAGTAACGACACACCGCCATCAAGGCGAAGCTTCGAAGCCAAGACTTGGCCGCCTACAGAAGATTTGATGACGAGACGTAACAACAACGGCACAATGCGATGCAACCATGATCCGACACCGCGACCTAACCGTAACGCAAGACAAAGAACCACTGACCTTGACGTGCTCCTCGACGGCCACGGAGTCACCGCGTTCGTGTACACAGGAGCCGACTACTCCATCATCCGTGGACCCTTCGCCACCAAACTGAAGAAAGACTGCGTGGGAAGGCCCTCAAATTCGGACCGCCGACTGGAATCCGCCCGGCAAGGATTATCGTTCGTGACCGGACCTCAGCTACCACCGTTATCCAACAGCGTTCCCGAGACGTCATTCTCGGCATGGACTTCTTGAAAGAACACGACGCAGTCATCGCCCTAAAGTCAAAGTCAGTAACGCTATCTGAAGATCAAGCGATACCGCCGGAGAGCGCTCGTATAGTCACCATGCTCGAAGATCAAGTCAGCATCCCACTTCGCTCCAGCGTTGTCATTTTCGACAGCGCGGAAACACCCGCAGACATAGAAGGCGTCATCGAAGGTGACCAACGTCTACTGCTAGCCATTGACACGTATTCATCTTTCTTGAGTGACCGCGTTTCACCGTCTAACAAATGTTATCGCTTAGCGCATGACGCGCCTTAGTGCATCGAAAGTTTCTCAAATGTTATCGATGGTTCTATCTGCTGCCTGTTGTCACCGAACCTTGTGTAATCTCATTACATGTATGCGCGACGCGAACTGTGTAGCACTTTCTGGAAGGCACGTGGGCACCAGCGATTACTCTGGAATATTCGATGACATTCGAGAAACTTCCGATGCATGCAGGTGCGTCCTGAGCTGCACTTTAACTGTACACCCTTTGGGATGTATTACGCCACACAACAATAATCGTCATCCGTCTTGCTTACATTTCCTGCCTTGAAAACGCTTTCCTGTCGAGAATGCTCTGTCATGCTGATAAAGGCCGATCCACACGACGGACAAAGTCCGCGGGCCGCTCGGTCACGTGATGCGACGTCACGGCCCGCCGCGGTCCGGTCCGGCGCAGAGCACATCCACACGGCGGACCGCCATAGCAGACGGCAGAGCAGACCAACCAGCTACACTCTCGGCCAGAGTGTTATCATTGTTATCATTCCGGCTCGAGTCCCACAAAGCCGGGAACTGCTCAACGAGGTATACAAAATGAAAAAACCTCCTCGTCACTCCAAGAGGACACGGTGTTTAAAAAATATATCTGCTGCACGCACGTGTGGGCGGAACGGCGGACATGAAACGACTGGCTTGACTGGCTTTTGCTGAGCCGAAAACTAGATTGGATTTGGCTGAAGACACTCCGTTGCCGGACAACATTCGTTGGCTAAGCCAAAATCGCTGCTGTTTGTATGCGGTCCGCCGCCAAAACGGAAGCGGGAAAAGCCTCGGCGATTTGTTGGACCGCGAGGGCCGTGGTCTTGCGCGGGCCAATGGCGGTACGCACGAACTGGTGACGTCCTATCCCGTGATGCGCGGACCGCGGTCCAAAAGAGCAATTTGGTCCGTCATGTGGATCGGCCTTAACGCGCATGCCGTTCGTGACTTGGAAGTACCGGCCTGACAGCGTTAAAAAAAGGAAACGCGGACAAGGCAGATGACGATTATCGTTGTGTGGCAAGATAGGACCCAAAGGTTGTAATCTTGCTTAAAAGTTCGCTAGATGGTGAAACGCGGTCCCCTAAGAAAGATAAATAAATCCACGGTCTAGTATTTAAAGCGCGATAGTGCTAGTTAATAAACCTACACATGCTACCTGAAGGCGTCAATGCTACTGGATTCGAGGGATCGCTACGTAATGAAAGAGAACAAACCGAGGGTCCGATATTTATTAGTCATATCATAAGAAGCCTACAAATAAGGACACCAAAGACAGTATACGGGTAATTAGATGTCCATGGTATAATGAAAGTGAATAGGAAAACAGTGCCGCGATTGCTCAATTGATAAGATCATCGCACGCGTAATCGTATCCAGCTTTTCTGGACACGAGGGTCTAGTTCGCGGGAATGCCACCACGTGGCGTACTCACCTTAAACTTTTCAAACTTCCCGCGGTGACGCGTGATGACGTCAACCAAACAAAAATAAAAAAGTAAAAGCTATCCCTGTGCATTGAACTTCGCCACAATGCTTGTCCCGCCAGCGTTATCAGTGTTCTTGATCAAGCGTATTCGCTCGTCGCCTGGAAATTGCTCGTCATCCAGCGTTTACTCGCGACGAGCAATTGTTGATTCTGGGCTTTTGATTCGGTTCTTATTTTTTTCTCTTTTCCTTTTCTTTTTCTTTTTTTCATTCTACGGAGTAAAGAAGATAGCCTAACCGTCAGAAGCACTTCGGGGCAGCCTTTCTTCAATCGGCATACATTGTTAACGTCCGAACATCGCACCGCGCCTACTAGAGACGCCGTCGTGGATGGATTTTGATTTTCCCTTATCGAATTCATTAAGGTGCACACAATTATTTCACTAGCGACTTTGCAATGCGCACTCATGGGCTATCGACGCAGCTGCAAATCTAGATGTGCTTAAGTATCAGGACATATACATGGATATGTCGGTTTTTCACCTTGACACAAAAGTCACGAAACAAGAGTTGAGCAAACTGTCCCTGTGTCGTCGCAGGGTGTGAGAGGGGGCTAGTTGGTATTCCATGCTAAAGTGACTAGCGCAAGAGTGGACACGGGACACTAAAGAGGCGACAAGGATAAGCGCAAACTTCCAACTGGGCGCTTGTCCTTGTAGCGTCTCTCTATAGTCCACTATTGCGCTAGTCACTTCAGTCTGTGTCGTCATCCGTTAGCATGCTATGGCCGAAGCTGCTCGCAATATTACGTCACATTTACTGGCCACCAGGCCAGGTACACCCTTGGGTACGACATATACAGTACTTGCAGTTAGTTTCCAAAGTAGTCTCCTATGGCGGCTATCCACGTGTGTGAAGCAAGAACGCTATTTAAAATTATTGTGGAATAATATATGCGGAATTTGTATGTTCTCCACATTTTCTACCATGTTGCCGTTCCACCTTTATTATATAGCCGCAATGTAGACTAGCAGCTATCGAACGCCATAAAGGCTATCCACATATTCAACCCTTAATGACCATCGGTTATCTTCCCTCCTCATTACATGTCCTGCCCATGCCAATTTCTTTTTCTTGATTTCAACTAAGATGTCATTAACTCGCGTTTGTTCCCTCACCCAATCTGCTCTTTTCTTATCCCTTAACGTTACACCCATCATTCTTCTTTCAATAGCTCGTTGCCTCGTCCATAATTTAAGTGGAATCCTTTTCGTAAGCCTCCAAGTTTCTGCCCCCGTAGGTGAGTACTGGTAAGACACAGCTATTATACACAGACTGGATTCCAAGGGAAGGGAAGTGTAGCAGGGGGAGGCAGAAAGTTAGGTGGGCGGATGAGATTAAGAAGTTTGCAGGGATGACATGGCCACAATTAGTAGGTGACCGGGGTTGTTGGAGAAGTATGGGAGAGGTCTTTGCCCTGCAGTGGGCGTAACCAGGCTGATGATGATCATGCTGCTGCTGCTGATGATGATGATGACATATTCAAGGACCTCACGCGCAACTCCTGACACTTAATTGTATTCAAATTCAAGAGTTGTGCGACTGCCCAGGACATCCTCAACGAATGTTACATAAAGTATTATGAGGTTTTACTTGCCAAAACCACGATTTCATTATGAGGCACGCCGTAGTGGAGGATTCGGGAATAATTTAGACCACTTGGGATTTTTAACGTGCGCCTAACCCTAAGTACGCGGGTTTTCGTATTTCACACCCATTGAAATACGGCTGCCGTGGATGGGATTCGATCCCGAGACCTCGTGATTAGCAGCCGAACCCAATAAAAGCTAAGCAACTACGGAGGGAAACGAATGTTGGCAGTAGGAGGAAGGTGACGGCCGGCCCGTGGGACAATTTGTTCCCATCCTCATTGCTGGAGAATGGGTACCATCTGTCCAAGAATGACACCGTAGAATGCACTGTATTCAATGTGATGGAGTCCGCGTCCAATATTTCAGAGCCGAATCATACTGTAATTACTGACGACCAGGTATCTCGCTAATACGTGCAGTCGTTTGACAGCTGCCGAGCGCTGGCGTCGGCCACAGGACCTACTTGACCTTTTTTTAACACTTGCCGACATTCTCGCCTTATTTCGCACTTTTGCGTTTCAGCTTAACTGCTTCAACAGCCGATTTATTTGTGCCAGAATTTGGCCACCCTGTCAACGTTATGGTTTCTTATGTTAAGTCATCTTTTATATTGACACGTATACTTATCTTTATCGGGCAACCACGTTTCGCAGCCTAAAAAACGTAATCGCACAGCGTGGGACGCGCCTGTATATGTATCCGAAGTTTCTGGAACGTTATCGATGCTTCTATCCGCTGTCTGTTGTCGCCGAACGTTATGTTATCTGATTTCATCACCTGACGCGAATGGTGCAGAACTTTGTGGAAGGCACGCGGGTCCGAACGATTAGTCTGAAACATTCGATGACTGCTCTAAAGAAGCCGACGCGCTTGACCCGCTGATCATATTTTCGACGATCGCCGAGCGTGTTCGCCGCTATCGTTGTGCTATAAGTGTAGCCTGTTTTGTGGGCACAGGTTCGCCCAATAAAAGTTAGTTTTGTCGTTCACAGTACTGCTACTGTGTTATTCAACGTCACGACCACGTGACAATATTTAGGCTAAGGCTGTCGTGAAATTTCCAGCGGTTTCACCTTTCCCAAAATGCCCGCATTTTCGTCGGCCTCTTAATATTTTGGAGGATTTTTAATAGACGTGGAAACCATTGCATGGCCCCCTGGCCAAGCTGCTCAAAAAGTCATTTTATATCCCTGAGGTCATGCGCAAGCTTCCGCCTTCGTGCCGTTCCTCAACCTCCTGATTTCCCTGTCACCTGTATTCCATTTTGACGACTCCATTCCCACGGAAGTTGGCGAAGATAAGTCCATGGGATTAAAGCCATTTAAATCAATTCTACTGTGGATACGACAGCCGCTTATGCTCACTGTGGATGGAAATGTTGCGTTAATGAGCGCCATTCTGAGGAACCTAAATTGATAGTCACAAAATTATGCGGATCCCACGTATGTGCGAATCGATGTAAGCAAAGCTTTCTGTGTTTGTTGTCATTGTTAAACGTAATCTCCACAGAGTAGTCAGGCACCCTCTAATGAAATGCTGTCAATGTTTGCCTGATTACGCCCACCATTGTGATGCAAATAAACGTAACTCCAACTCATTTTCTCAGAAATAAACGCTGAATGAAACGCTGACGTCATCCTGAACAAGATCAACAAGCGCCCTAGTGCTCGATCTTATGATGCCCCTATTCGTAAGCTTATATTCGTGATTTAGTTACTTGGGGGGGGGGGGGGGGGGGCGAGAGCGATGTGTTCTTATACCGTAGAAACATCCCTCAGACCTCTCTGATGTGCTCGTTTTTATTCTCAAGTACCCAATGAAAACTGTAATCGCTGCAACTTCATGATGTCCTGGTGGCAGGCCACCATGGCATGTCGCGCAAGTATGACCGCGCTGATTCATTTGGGTTGGCATATACTATTTGGTGCGTCATACTTCGCCACATGCATTTTTCAAGCAGAGCTTGAAAAGGGCGGCCAACTCACTACGTCCCTTTCCTCTGTTTACTTCCGCAAAGTGTGTGTCTATCGCTGTGGTTACCAAATACGCCCAGCGGTATGCTACCACTCAAGCCTTTCTGTCGGCTGAGCAACTGAAGTCGCAGGCTTTCTTCAACACGGCGTCGACGTTCAATACGGCTATCCTCAATTACTTTTCGCGGACTTCGCTCACCGCCTTCCCTCCAGTGTCATCTCTTACACTACTCGCTCCTGCTAGACACAACACAAACACGCAACGACCCTAATGAAGTATCTATAACACGCTAGTTGACATGCTGTCGACGTATATTTCCGCTGAGCACCGGGATTGGAGCGTGGTCATGTCTATGGTGACATTATCGGTCTACAGCTTCGCTCAACAACACCGCTCGTTACTCATCACTTTTTTTTTCCCGACAAGAGTATAGCGTATCTCCGCTGAATGTACTTCCGCTTTAAGTGGGACCTTGCACGCCCGCTTATTCTGTTGCGTTGACGGCGACCGTTGTCGTCAGGCTGCCGCCTAATTCTGAGCGTCGCAGTCACCAGAGTGCACAGAAAGCTGTCTTCCCAAACAAACCACCGGGATTCGAGCCCATCTCCCAAATGCAGCATCTTGCATTTGGGAGATGGGCACTCTAACCATTACGCTACCACCTGCCTCCACCAATTTCCGTTTATCTGCCTTCCTACTTCTCGTTTTTGCCGCAGACGCAGGAAGAACGGATGCAGAAACGAAAAAAAGAAGTAAAGATTGCTTGAGCCGCCAGTGACGCATGACTTTAACTTTGGCAGGGGACCTTCATTGGATCGCATGTAGGCTTGCGGCATCGTGCAGATTGTGGGTCGCCTTAGCTTTAATGTAAATTTGCTTTCACCAACTCTTTTCAGCTAGAACTGAAACGCCAGACAAAAATGAGACCTATCGTTGACTATTTTTCTTGTTTTCAAGGTTTAAAGCAAAAATGCTCATTAACACAAATAGTGATTTGTTTAAGAAATGGCATAAGGATACTGTATTTCAAGGTCATGTTTTGTCAATACGGCCCGGCACCACGTATCGACGAAAGGGCATCACAGTGCCGATGCACGCGGCAGGTTACTGAATGAAGAAAACAGGAAACGACTGTTTTTCAGTTCTCGCAACACATTGTACACAGAACACAAGGCACCCACCATCATGACATTCTTTTTTTTTTACAACAGCGACACACAATGCCGGACTGATATACTTCCTAAAAGGGTCTCATTTGATTTTTCATCGCAGAACTGCAAGCACAGTTGCGTCGCGCGTGCTTGCAGCCACGTACTGTAGCCGTGCTCCTTTTCCTCTAACAATATGGCTACCGGCGGCTTCAAGCGCTCCCGTAGGTGGCCGATTGGACTGTCACTCGAGAAGTTTAAATACATAACCTCTTTGCATAGAAATGACGGCATGATTGTTAACATCATTGCTCTCCAGACTGATCTTGATGAGCTAACTCATTGGTGCGGTAGGGCAGATGGTAATTAACGCAGACACAACTATACATCTCAAGTTTACTTCCGCTGCTAAGACGATTCCTAATGCCCACACAGTTAATAATACTATCATTGAAACTTCAGCGGCGGTAAAATACCTCGGTGTAAATTTTAGCTCTTATTTATCGTGGAGCACTCATATTGAACTGATTACTACGAAAGACTTAAAAAAACTTTGTCTTCTTAAACGCCGACTACGCCAAGCCAACCAGGATACAAAACTACACGCATACAACGCGCTAATCAAGCCTGTGATAGAATACGCACCCGTGATCTGAAACCCTCATTTTATCTATCTTGTTAACATGTTGAAATCTATACAAAACAAAGCTGCTCGATTCATCCTTTTCCGTTACTCTCGGTATCAAAGTGTAATGGTGCTGAAAATATCGCTCCGTCTCCCGCCTCTGGTCATGCGCAGAAAACTCAGCCGTTTATCTTTTTTCCATACTCTCTACCACAGCAACACACCATTCGCAAGTTCACATCTTCTCCCGGTGCCGCACACACCGGCTCGTCTAGATCACATGAAGAAGACTAAACCCATTTTCGCTCGGACAGACCGACACAAATACTCACCTCTTGTCCTGGCTATTGAAGAGTGGGATTCGCTTCCTTCTAGCATTGCGGCTATCGCTGGACCATCATCATTTCAAACAGCTCTTTGGTACCCCCCCCCCATACTTAGAACATTCCACTGTACAATGATGAGCGTTTTTTTTTCGTTTTTTTTGCAGTGTGTGCGTGTGGGCCGTAACGTTCCGTGGAATGTTAGATGGCATGTTTTGTAACTTCTGAAGGTGCGATTTTTGTTGTGTTTTGTGGGATTTGCTACATGTGCATTTTTTCAGCACCTGTTCCTAGCCACTTCTTCCCCTGTCAACTTGTACCTGGCTTATTAACTTGTTTATTCCTGTCTTCAGCCATTTATATTCTGTGTTGTATATTGTTAAGTTTCTTTGATGAATCCCCCCCTACGTAACGCCCGCATTGGGCCTTTAGGGTATTGAAATCAAATAAATATTGTTGGCTTGGATATGTTTGGCACGAGGCCCAAGTCGGTACCCTGTCTTCTAACGCGTTCTTTTATTTTTGTCTCTGTCTTGAAGGGACGCGCACCGTAACATGCTGCAATGGTGATTGCGTTGCGCGTATGTAAGGTGAGAAACGCGGTTCTAAAATGTCTGTTCACTAACTTGTGTAGTAAACCCATGTTTATAGTATTCGCACAATAGTAAGAGTCACGAGTATGGCAACCGTAACCGCAAGCGCCACGTTATAGTCGTAACTTGTCGTGACAGCGTAGTTGAAATCCACTGACCCTGCCACTAAGAAATACGTGGCGAGGTATGGCTGATGAATAATTAATTGCGAAGATTGGTTTTCAGTAAACGTTTGTTACCAAGAACGGCGGGTGCTTATACTACCGCAAATGACGGACGCTTGGCGGAGACTCCAATCATTTACTCGCCACATCACAGATCTACACTAGAATTCAACTGGTTTCACCAACTCTTGCTTATATTCTCTCGCCCCTAAACTGCGACTTCGCCTACCACCCGGCCTCCAGCTTTTCCTCTTTGTCCCCCGCTTCTTTCCCAATCTGCTGAGACGTGCTTCCACTGATGTTTGGTCTTATTTTTTCTCAATAAATGAAGGCATTCATTCATGCTTTCATCTGTTACTGCAAAAAATAGCGTGTCTTTATCTACATAACCACCCTGTCTCTCACCTGGACTCTCCAATCGCGAAACAAAGTTGCGGTGTTGCAAATGACTGGGCGTCACATATACAATTTTCTAGGAATGGCCAGTAGCACGGCGGGCAATTTTCGGTGGGTGACGAGACAGTATATAGAACACTTTCTCTGCAATATCCACACTCAGTGCTCTGCTTCGTGAGCTACTATTAGCCGCTACTACGAAGTACGAAATGAAAGAAACCTAGCTGGGCTGGTCACGGACAGCTCTTTTTGGATTCGTGATGCGTCAATATAAAATATATATATTTCGTATATAATCCTAAATGACAGCGATATAAGTGAGGTGAGTTACGCTAGCTCGTTGGTCTTGACTAACGACACTCTTCATGCAGCACTTTCGTCTTATGCGTGTTTGCGAACGGGAATGAAAGACAGGAGGGTAACACGCCTTCCTGAAATTAAGCATTCGGAATAACTCTTTGTTTGACGGTTAGACATGTGTTGAGGGCCCCGATACGAACCACCTGCAAGTCTGTATCAGCTTGCAAAGAGGAACTCAGATTAAACGTTGTCAAGAGGATAGGCTTTTAATTACCATAAAGATATCTTTATTGAAATTCCTTACCATTAGGTGAAAGCCGACTAATAAGCATTCATATTTTCTGTGTTATTAAAACGACCTGTTAATAAAAGGTTGCTGTGTTCTACAGCCCCCTAAATTAGGGCATAAAAAATAAATTGATGCGGGAAGTGTGTAAACGCAGACGCAAGAAAAGGCCGTGTCCGTTTCCAAGTATTCACTCAATGAAGAAGGAGCGCCTCTATACTCTCACATTGTAGGGATGTCAAGAACAAAACACTTCCAAAGAGTGAGTCACGAATATAAGTCATTATAAGGTGAGCTTGCGCGGGAAAAGAAAACGCTCAAAGCGCAACGATGGCTGCGCGCAAAGTGCTTGCTCTGATTCCGATCTACGGATCAAGGCGTCAGTTCGTCAGACTGAAATGGTCGTACATTACAGCGCAATCTCGGGTCCTCAAATGTGACGGCGAATGTAGGCCCGTATTCGCTTCACGCGCGCAATCTGATAAGATAACGCTCTTTCGCTATTGAATCCGTGACAACATACTGGATGTTAGAAACACATGCAGGCACATCTTGAGCTAACTGATAACTCTGGAACTGTGGTTAGACGCTAAAAAAAGCCTCCCCCATAAAAAAAGAATACAGTTGCTTTCAATATTAGCTGAAAAATAGTGCTTGTCGTTTAAAAAGGGCCTCCAACACTGCACAGCGGCACTGACATACAGGAAATTCAAGCGCGAACTATCAAACCAGCGTATCGTGGTTCAATGTATCCCAATAGTTCAGGGGCCAGTTCCACCACGGGTACTGTGTCGGAGCTCATATTTCATGTCAGCATTAATTGTCACAAAATCACAGTATTTTTTCTTTAGATCTTATCATTACACAGCTAAAATACATCCAGCGAAATCCTCATCTTAATATTTCAGTACTTTTCGTTCTAACGTACACATCCGTGCTGATTCATATGTTACAAAGTACTGAAAATGTACCCTATGCTTTCCTCCAGGCAGCAGTTTTTATTCCATATGATGCCAGGAAACTGAGCCTGATGCCACCAACACTCAGGAACCTAATCGGGAGCGCGCACAATGTTCTCGCACACCTTGTGGGATGTACCGTAACGCTGAGGTGCGTCTTGTATAATATATGAGAATCGGCTGTAAAGGCAGTCGTGCAAGGTTTGACACATGCGCTTAAGCTCATGAAGTTGATTTGTGTCAAGATAACCTGTCCAAGCTTTCACAGTTACTTTATAAGATGTCTACAACACCATCAATATGCCGGCTGCTTTTAACTGCACGAAACAAAACTATTGAAATGATACAAACAATGTTAACATCATTTTATCATTCGAGTGTTCAGATTGGTAATCTCTAGATGCGGAGTAAGTTGAGAAGTTGTTTGCGTAATTAACAAAGCTACGTTAATTAAATTTTCAGTAATGGTTCTTACGTGGCTAAAGAAAGTGAGCAGTTTGGAGCCCGTCCACGAGATTATGCAGCCAATCGAAAAACTTTCGACTAAACATGCTTCTGTAAGAGCCATGCGAACAAAAATTTTCCAAGTAAACACTCTTGGAAGGCGTAACTGACGCAGAAAAGGAACATCTGTAAAGCGACAGAAAGAACAGCAGTTCACGACGGGACACAAAAGAGGAACCACACACAAACTGCGCTAACCTTAAGCGCTGTTCTTTATGTGATAATGAAGCAACTAGACCATCAGTCATTCCTTCCAAACCTGTAAAGTCAACCTGACCACATCTAGCCTTTCGGGATTCTGTCATCAATAGTATGGCCCCGCGAACATATTCCCCGTGGCCTTATAGTCGCGTTCCATTTTTATTCATGCTGTTTTCTCGAAAGCAAGCAGTTTAAAGTTTTGGTGTCAATGCGGCATTGTACGTGTGCCGCAGAAAGCTTGCTTGGTCGCAGGAGTGATGCATGACGCAATGATGGTGCAGATTTAGCGCGTCGCTGGCATCAAGACAATGCGCTGCCGCCGAGGGAAGGAAGATAACGAAAGTGAAAGCTTGGTAGCTGCTCACGGAGCCGTGCCGATGGGGACGGTGCCATCATGACGAAATCTGAGCCGGCGATATTGATGGCTGCAGCGTTCTTGTTTTCTTTTATTCTTTTATACTTTTTTTTACAGCGATGTCGTTAAGAGGAAGCTTTAACACGGGCCCTACTCCGACTCGGCCTATTCAAATAGATGTAAAACGCCGAAACGCTTTTCTTAGATAACCCCTGGACCGATTTTAATGAAATTTGTTGGATTCGGGAGAGAAAAGTAAATTCTAGTGACTATTGGAAGCGGAATTTCTATTTAGGGCCTGAATTCTGGTAAAAGATATTAAACAATTCGAAAGTGCGAAAAGTACACAAGCACGAAGTTTAGAAATTATTAACTCCACATCAAGAACTGATATCGCGGTTCTGTAAACAGCATCCATTAGACAATTCCAATATGCCGAGTTATATCTTACGTGAAGTCGTTACGTTGTGAACAAGGGTTGTGGAAAAGCTGTATTTCCATATTACTAAATTTTTTTAGATTCATGCGTAATATATCAATTTTGTCTGCTTTAGATGTGCTGTTAGATCCAATGTACATAATTTTGATATCAGTTTTCATTGCCGAAAGAGAGTTGTAAACTTGATGGTTTCGTTTTCTGAAAATGTGCAATTTTTGACAATTTTGAATAAACAAATGATGACCTAATTCAAGAATTCGAAACCAACAGACACTAGATTTTAAGTTTTTGTTTTAAATGCAACAAAGCTTGTCAAATTAGATGCAGTGGCTTTCGAGAAAAAGGAGTTCTCCTTTTACATTTATTTAGATAGGACCACCAGAGCCAAAGCTTCCTCTTAAAGGCTACTTTCCCCACTATCGCGTCCGCGTGTAGAGCCAAATCCCGAAGATAGCGTAATACCGGCCCGACCCACAGTGGTGGTGAAGCATGCGTTCCGCGCTCCTCATATGTGGGCTGATCCCGAATGTAACGCCATGCCGGGGAGACCCGCGGCGGAGATGAAGCAGGCGTTAAGCACTCCCCATACGTGGGCCGATCCCGAAGACAGTGCAATGCGGGGCCGACATACGGTGGAGGTGCAGTTCGCCATTAAGGGACCCACATACACAGCTTTGCAGGTCATGTTTCTCCACAGAGTGGAAGGGCACTGAGATTTTTTAGTTATCCGCATTTACCCTGCATGCGTCTGCGATGAAAACAAGAAACAGGTATGCCTGGAAAATCTAAGGTGGTGGAAGCAGGTGGTAGCGGAGAGGTTAGCATACTCAGCCCCTGCACGTACTTATATCTGCATTGACATGGGTTCATGGTAGTGATAGCGACCAACGCTCTACTTTTTCTTCGTACTCTAGTCATTGTGAAAATAAGGATGTGCTTAGCATCCTTACGAGTGGTGAAATGTGAGTGGCATCCTTACGAGTTACGAGTGGTGAAATCCCACTGGGGCTGATTGTGAAGAAAGCTTCCTTCCTCTGTCCACTCTCGCGATGGTGAAGCTAAAAATGAGGAGGAGGCCTGACGGACACAACGTTGATCGTCACCATAACAGAATGGATGGACGACCTGCGGAAAGGACAAGGCACACCAAGTTTTTAGCACTTAATTTGTCCTACAGTAAAGCGCTACAATGGCTAGTATGCCCTCATGGGAATGGTAGACCGAACTGCTGCTCACTGCTAACACTGGACTGATACTAAGAAAATACTCCGTCCGCAGGCACCACGCTACACTGAAACTAGTAAAACAATGTCAGTTTATAAACTGATATTGCCAATTATCTGGTGTCCTTCTTGTGTGTGTGGAGGGCATAGAGGTCCTGGCAATGAAATGGTATTATTTTCGTTTTTGCTGCAGTTGCACACAAACAAAATTCTTTGAAGTTATCCGACAGCGATCTACCGGTGGAGAAGACCAACCCACAAATTAAAAATAATTGCTGGTTTCAGATCTTCCAATTTACTTCGCGCTTAGCTACCATCTGTTATATTCTTCTTTTTGTGCTCTTATAAAGAAGAAAACTCCACATTACTACAATATCGACAACCGTACACAAAATAGACTGGCTTTGAAGCTGTGACCACGCACCGCACTTTTCTACATTTAACACATGTAGTATTGGGGCAACACGTTTGAGCAAAATGATTAGGTTTTCGATCAAAGCACTGTGACAGGCGGGAAAAACTCGTTGTCATGCCCGGTCGAAACAATACCATCTGAAATCTTATTTATTTATATTGATTTTTGAAAAATCACTATAACCGTTTATACATTTGCTTCGTATGAGTTATATACTAGCTTGCCTCGTCAATCTCAAAAATGTATTCTCTTTTCGGGAGACGGCCTTCGTGAAAAACGACGCAACACGACAGTAAAACATCCAGCAAGGCTCTATCCAATGATTGGCGAAATAGTGCACTGAGAGCGTGTCGACTAGCGTGCAATGGAAAGTTGAATTATGATCGTTGTAGGCTTGTGTTACGTCTAGCACGCGCGAGTAGTGTTAACAATGACATTGGTGTGAAAATGGTCAGCTCTATCTGCGATTTGTTCTTGTGGATCTCCACATTGAACGTCGCAGTCGTCACGATGAGAGCACTCCTGTGACATTATTAGCTCAGTGGGCTGGGAAGGCTCGAGTGGTAGCTCACTTTGAGGGGTATTGGCTAACAATTATTAATGTACGTACTTTGCGATGATGAAAAAGATGCAGAAACACCACTGGTGTTGTCTAACTATTCGTAAACAGGCCCCCAAATTTCAATTGGCCCACCCCAAACATTAAGTAGGCTCACCCCCGAATTTCAAGTTGGCACACCCTCAAATTTAAATTGGCCCACCCCCCTCAAATTTAAATTCGGCCACGCCCGATTTTCTTTTCGCCCAGCCTTAGAGGAAGCTTTAGCTCGAGTGCTCCTATCTAAATACATGTATAAGGAGAATTCGTTTTTTTCGGCAACCACTGCACCAAATTTGACGAGGTTTGTTGCATTTAAAAGAAAAACTTAAAATCTAGTGACTGTTGGTTTCGAATTCTTGAGTTAGGTTGTCAATTTCTCGTTAAAAATTGCCGAATATCGAAAATTTTCAAAAAACGAAACTATGAACTTTACAACTCTGTAACTCAACCACTAAATATGATAATACAATTCTGTGAATTGCATCTAGTAGTACATCCAAAGCGGACAAAATTGATATGTTACACATGAACATAAAAAAAATTTAATCATAGGGAAATACAACTTTTGCAAAACCGTCGTAACCAACGTAACAAATTCATGTAAGATGTAAAATGACATATTGAATTTGTCCGCTTTGAATGGTCTAATGGATGCCGTTTACAGAACCGTGATATGAATTCTTTATGCAGAACTATGAATTTGTAAACTTCGTGCTTCTATTTTTTTCAAACGGTCAAATATTTGAAAATCGTTTTAAGAAAATTCAAGCCCTAAATAGAAATTCCGCTACAACAGTCACTAGAATTTAACTTTCTCTTTCAAATGCAACAAATTTCATCAAAATCGGTCCAGGGGTTATCTCATAAAAACGTTTTTGCGTTTTACATGTATTTGAATACGCCGCGTCGGAGTTGGGCCCGAGCTAAAGCTTCCTCTTAAACTCAAATCGCAATCCCAAATTTCAATTGGGCCACCTCTAATTTTCAAGTTGGTGCATGCACGCATGAATTTCCGTAAATCGACGTCCAAATTTCGAGTCGGCGCACCCCAAAATTTAGGCTTGTCCACCCCCATATCGCCCCCAAATTCAGATTGGCCGACCTCGAGATTGCCCCCACATTTAGGTAGGACCAACCCCATATCACCCCCGAATACAAACTGTGCTGCCTCCACAACACCACCAAATTTAGGTTGGCCCACTCCAATACCACCTGCAAATCGAGGTTGGCCCACCCCCATATCCGCCCCAAACTAGCGCTGGCCCACCCCTCGATCACCTCAAATTTATGATGGCCCACTGCAAATCACACACCAATTAAGGTTAGTCCACCCATATATCACCCCCCAATTCAGCTTGGCGCCGCCACACATCACCGCCGTGGTCAGGTTAGCCGGTCCCAATGTCACCCCAAATTTAGGTTGGCCCACCCCCATATCATCCCCGAATCCAGGTTGGCCCACCCCCATATCAGCCCCAAACTTAGCCTGGCCCACCCCTCTATCACCTCAAATTTAGGATGGCCCACCGCAAATCAATCCCACATTTAGGTTAGCCCATCCCCTTTACACCCCCGATTCAGCTTCGCCCAGCCCCATGTCACCCCCATGGTTAAGGTGTCCCACTACCCATATCCCACCAAATTTAGGTTCTCCCACCCCCGTATCATCCCCAAATCCAGACTGACCCACCCCCCATATTCCCCCAAACTTAGGCTTACCCACCCATATATCACCTCAAATTTAGGTTGGGCCACCCCCATATCAGGCTCAAATTCAGTTTGACTCATTACCATTTCACCCCAAATTTAGGTTGGGCCACTCCCATATCACTACCAAATTCAGCTTGGCCCATCCCTGTATCACGCCCAAATTGATACTGATGGCACTTCCAATTTCAAGTTGGCCACCCCAACCCTTTTTATGAAGACCTATGTATTCATATGGGAAATGCGTCAAGTTTTTTGGCGTTACAGACACGATTTTGCACGATTTTGCTACCAAATTGCTGGGGTACTCGCCAACGAATGCTGCGCATTAAAAGCAACTGCACCGAACGAGCGACGCCATGTGTTGATCCTAAATACTGACGGCTAGCCAAGCTAGCTTCTCTGTAGAGCGACCGGGGCAGCCACAACACGGGACATTTATTCAAATGGATTTTTTACGGGCACACCTACACATTCATACCACTTGGCTGTAGGCAACACATTAACAGTAGCTATTAATCCAAACGCTGCACGTCTTCTCCTAGTTGGCGCATTTTTTATTTGAATGAATCTTTAGAAATAGTTAACGTTCGGGCAGCGACTCAGCTTAGCAGACCCTTTGTTCCGCACGAATGTTGCATAGGAATAGCACTGGCCACCGGGTGGCATTGTGGCCCAGGTGGACCTAATTCGCTCGGAGTATGTGCCATTAAGGACAGGCGAAAGTCGTGAAAACGGACCTTCCAGAAGAACGCAATAAGAATAGCCATTTTGTTCTCCCAGGTTCCACGCTACTAAGCACTAAAGTGTTTTTTTTTTTGCATAACACAAAGCTATGCGCAAGCTTCTAGTTATGATGTCCAATGAATAAAATATTCATAAATGCGGTGACCTAACTAATGAACACAACACTGCTATGTTTTAGGAAGGAAAATAGAAAACATAATATTTCAAGAGAACCACTGGAAAACTAGAACCGAAAGCAAACCATGAGCTTTGTGTTTCTGCCATCTGTTGGGAGACTGTAAAACTAAGTCCTATGGCTTCTAAAAAAAAAAGAAACTGCAACGCTGCAAAACCAGAACCGAAAGCAAATATTGGATTTTGTGTTTCTGCCATCTAGTGACAGACTATAAAACTAGGCCCTATGCGGCTTAAAAAAAAAGTGCGAAGCGGGAATCGAACCGCGGCCACCGCGAAGGGAGACGAAAGGTGCGCGCGATTCTACCGCTCGGCCACGGCTTCCGTGGCTACGCGCAGTGTTACGCTCATATTTTTATAGATACCACGTGAATTTTCACGACAGTGTTTCAAAAAACGCTTTTGGGAACAATGTTGCACCATGTGTGGAGAGTCGAGATAGGCATCAATCGAAAGCTGAGTCTCCGGACTACATACGCTGCACTGCGTATTACGATAGACGTCGTAGGTTAATTACAGGCACCGTTCGTGCCTCGAAAATCGAGTACAAATTTTCGTCGTTTCCATAGGCTCCCATTGCTAAACCTTTAACCGCTGTGGGAACAAAATTCTTACGTGCCTTAGCGTGATCACTGCATTTGGCTCGTGTGGATTGTCTTCCAGAACACGTCTGTCGCCTGCGTTTTTCAATAATCGACCTGCAGCTTTTGTTATTCGCGAAAAACCCGCTCGTTCCATTGAAAACGCGCTAGCTTCGTGCCGGGGCCGCTTGGGGCGCTAGTTGGTACGTGTCCAGAAAAGCTGGATATGGCAAAGACGTGGGCTCGTGTACCAGGCATTTTCGTGTCATTTCAACAGACTCCCATACAACTCTTTTGTACAGGCTTGTGCTGGATTCATCGAAAAGTGGGAGGCTGTGCTGTCCAGCTCGGACTCGCGGGACCATGGCGTGGTGGGCCCAGGAGGCAGCGAAAGCCGCAGGAGTTCTGGACAGAGGGCCCCTCCCAGGCGCGAGTATAGGACGACCAGACGACTTGCGTTTCTTTTATTGTCATCTAATTCTCAATAAAGTTATTTCCTCGTCGTCTTTCTCCTCCTCAACTGCCGCTAAAGGTTGTTGAATGGTTAGTCGTGATCGGCAGGCAACTGCTGACAGGTTGTCCTAATATCAAGCACTCTTCTCTCGTGCGCCGTTTCTAACCACTGCCTATTGATTCTGCTCATATCGATCTTAATGTGGGTTAGACGGTGGTACACATCGCTTGAACACTTAGCTGAGTACTTAGCATTTGACGTTTCATCAAAGTGAGCGGCTTAGTCAGAATTATGGCCAGAGTTCATTTCCAAGCATACTTCTTCCTGTACATAGATACGCTGCCTGGCCCTGCCCCTTGCAAGGAAAAGAACGACTGTCTACCCTTCCTCAGAAAACAGGCGTAAGTATATAAATGTTTTGATTACATTGTCATTCTGTCAGACGAGAATCGACGCTCATAGCAGAAAGTACGACTTATAATATTCCAGAAAAAAAGGCAAAATACAAGCAAGCGTAAATTTGGGAGGCTGAACCCGCCTTGCTGCCTTAGTGCCTTTGGCGTTGCCCTACTAAGCACGAGGTCCCGGGATCGAATGCCGGCCGCGGCGGCCGCACTTCAACGGGGGCGAAATGCAAACATGCCCGTGTCCCATGCATTGGGGGCACGTGTAAGATCCATTGGTGGTCAACGGCATGCCTCATAATAATCTCGTTGTTTTGAGACGTAAAGCCACAAAATGTGCTTATTTTTTTTTTGTTTTTGTAGAAGACAGAGAGAGATAGCCAGGAAGGTCAACCAGACAAGGTCCGGTTTGCTACCCTACGCTGGGGGTAAGGGGGAATACAAAGAAGAAAAGAGGAAGGAAAGTGATGACTGTGTGCGCAGTGAATCTCCGTGACACCGAAGTGGAGTTCCACAGCTGGTGACCTGCGTCGATCACATCTCGGACGAGTGGAAGACTGAAGCTCACACTATGCAGATGCTCTGATGCTCGTCCGAATCCTTTGCGAACGGTGTTACGTTGTACGTATGGAGTGACGTGCACATCGTCTTCCCTCTATTGTCAGCGCTGGAGGATGTTATTGCGCCGCGAGACAGGATTCCTGCGACCCACGTGGCGGACGTAGTTGAACCGTATCCGAATGTCTTCGCAGAACGCGCCGATCGCATGGCGGAGACCGAGATTGCTCCGAGCGTCATTGTCTTTCGCGGTTGCCTCGACCGGGCAATTCGTACGTTCCGAACGTCATTTCCAGCGCGCCCCTTTCGATGGGTGCTCCAAGCACATGGCCACCCATTGTTGTTCCCGGACGGAGTACATATCCTGTTATGACTCCAGGACCCATAGGCCAATCCGCGGTGGCGCCTTACTGCTACCTTTAATTTCCTCCCAGCATATCTGATGGCACGTGTGGTCTCTTTCGTTTTATTTCGTTTGTGGCTGCTTCGTTCGCCGCAACCAGGCTACGTAACCTTGCAATCTACGCAATCCGCTCGCATCGTAGTAGCCTCTATCGAAAGTCTATCTGGCAAGGGCAGTTCGGTGTTCTTTCTTTGTGGTCGCTGGCGAGCGTCCAATACGCCATTCTGTCGGTTCATATCGACACAGCTGCAACACTAAAAACAAAATAATAACAATGACTTAAGTGTGTAAATGAGCGCCAAGTATGCAAACGGGCGCCAACCTGTACTCCACCGCGGTGGAGTATAATTCCATGGCTCCAATTCTTGACCATGGTGACCGCATTCCTACGTGTGTTAAATGCAATAACACTCGTGTGTTTCGATTGGCATTTGCGTTGGAGAACACAAAGCAAATAAAGAAAGCGTGTAGTCCTTCCACTACGGCGCTGCTTATAGTCCAAAGTGGACCTTCAGCTAAGAAAGCCTCATCAGCAGAGATTAGATGAGTTTCCCAGAAGGAAGAAGCTGCTCTTACCGTAAGGACGCCATAATAGAATCCATTTCTCGCACCTCCGCACCTAAGCATCTCAGTCGTATTGTTCTTCACCTGGCGGGACTGCGCTCAGTGAAGAGCGAGGATTCTCACTATTTTCCCGGTTGAGACATAAAAAAACAGCTGACCCCTGTTTGACATGCGTTGAAACCTGCACGCGTGATCCCGCATTCTGATAAATGTCAGGCTTTGTCGCTAGAAGAATCGTGTTACGAGAATTGCCGTCAAGCCAGTTCTCACGAACCTTCCTTTCTTTTTTTTGCCGGGACGGAATGTCGTCACATATTTCCTTTTTTTTCATGTTTTTTTCTGCTGCTCTTAATGCAGATGATTTTACGCATTTAGTGAAGGATAAGCGCTGTGGAGAACGAGGCACGTAGGCATAGGCATCGTCGAAAGAGATCCGCACGCTACAATATAATAATAATAATAATAATAATAATAATAATAATAATAATAATAATAATAATAATAATAATAATAATAAACGATCGCTATTGCCTGTAGGCTTTAATACTTCATTTATACAGGATGTCCCACATAACTTGAGCCAATAATTTAAAAATGAAAGGCGCGTCGGAAGCGAATTGAACCGAACGCATACCATTCGCAATAGCCTATAGTAACTCAGACAATTTTCTTGTTTTCCCCATAGCTTACTAATTAATTAGGTTTAATTACCCAACTTTTTAATTATTGGCTGAGGACTCCAAGTATGATAGGAAGATTTCTAGAGCACCTTCAGAAACCACCGATCGAGTTGTTTCCTTTACGGTACGTCTCACGTAGTCCTTCTTTCCGGGTTGCAAAGAAAGCCCGCGAAATATGAAAAATGACACGTGACGGAGCGTTAGCGCCGTGGTATTGTGCTGCTCTCAAGCGTGCGTTCGGTGTACAAGGTCGGCCCCATCGTGACTGGCGACGACGAAACGGCAGGGCGTTATCTCATCGGCAGCGCTCGGCCAGCAGCATAGCATGCATTTTCGCCGTCATCTGACGGGAACTAGAACGTACTAGAATTATCGATACGTTTGCAGAGAAAAGCTTGCGATAGCGGGCGTCCGTCGGCTTCTGCAAATGTGCAGGTAAAGTTGAATATATCTATACGCAAAAGGTCCGCAAAAAATTGCTTTATGAGGGCGGAAATAATAACGTGCAATGGTCACTTCGGCATGGACTGAGATGGGGGGGGGGGTACCTGGGGGGGGGTCCACTAATTCCCCCCCCCCCGGTCGTTAGTGGACGAGGAGGGATGAAGTGAGCGCGTTCTAATTAACGAGAATGGGAATAGAAATGGCGTCCAGAAGGAGGCGGGCCGTAATGGCGGCATGATAATCTTTCGCGGGGAAATTTTAACAGCTTCACCGGGCTTTCCTCAATCACATTGCCAAGTCGCTAATGTGTGTTAGGTGTTTTACATTTCTATTTACCATTCTCTATAAATCTGCTGTCGTTATTAGTTTACAGGGAAACTGTTAGAGCGAACTAGTTAGAGAGGGTTTTCAAGGCGTCCTCCGAGAACTAGAGTTTTTATTTGGAGCGAATAGGGTCAGGAGTAACCTGCAGGCAAATTTTGATATGTGTATGGGTTAATTAGGGGCTAAATAAAGATTGCTAAACTCTGCCTTCCCGCCTATTTAGAGACGTTAAGTGGAACGCTTACAAGGTTTATCCGCTGCCCTTTGATATTCAAAATTGGCATCAGTTTATGATTAGACAGTATGGGGGTCATGTCATGACTGACATGTACCTAAAGATATGTGTATACTGGATTGATTACGTGCAATAAAAAGAATTCCTGAATGCTCATTTCACCCCTAGTTTTATTTGTTATATGACGACTGTAGTTGTTTTCCCACGGTCTCCATTGTGAACTAAACAAGGCACATTCTTTGTTTCATCGAAGTAGGAAGCATGTGATGAGGACAACATGCAAAAACGCCGTGTACCGTACATCGCGTTCACGTTAAGGAATCCCAGGTGGTCAAAATTAAACTGGAGTCCACCATTACGGCGTGCCTCATAATCAGATCGTGGTTTTGGCATGTAAAACCCAAGAATTTATAAGTTTGTTCTAAATTTAGGAAGGATGCTTTTGTGTAATGTATGATAAAGGTTTAAAATGCGTAGGTTGATTAGTGTCTGTATAAAATTAGGTATGCAACTATTCCGTTGTTTTATGCGCGTATTCGGACCGCGTGCGAAGTTTGCCTAGTATCCTGAAAGAACTCAACGGGCCACAATGTTGAGATTTCGGGACAATGTTATGGGCGATGTGGGAGCGAAACTTTAAGAGCATCAGAGCTTAACTCCTTGTGTAATTGCTCGAAAGCGTTATGCGGCAGTTATTCGCAATGCTTCCCAGTGTCCTAATAGAACTATTCGTAACACCGAGTTCCCCACTCGGTGAGAAATTTGGTGGTTACATTAAAGATAACGAGCTCATAAAGCTAAAGCTTTCTGGCTTTAAAGTTGTGAGCTTTGCAAATAATTACGGAATGCTCGTTGACTCCTTATTTTCATGCATTTCTCGAGAAGCGCGGTAGGTTTTCCCGGTGTTCTCGGTGAATTAATCGTGGCACGTTGTTTATATTTGGTGAATATAGATGGCAGGCTGGAATAACTGATAAGGGTGATTGCAATAACTTCCTTAAGCATGTGCTGGAAAGCAATATACAGCCGTTGTGTGCGATGCTTCCATGGTCCCGAGAAAAACATACGTGACACCGAGTTCACGTTTGGAGGAAATGCGAGACGTGTTAGACGTAATGTGTGGCGAAAGATTAACCTGTCTAGCTAAATTATGCGCTTCGCAAGTAGTTACTGAATACTTGTTTTCTCCCTATTTTCCTGGCGTTATGCAAATAGTGTAGAGTGTTTAACCGCTGTCTTAGGATAACTGAGAGTGGCACAGGCTGCATACGTATTTGATAGAAACAATGGGGTAGGTTGTCTGACGTTTGGGCAACGTATAATGTGCAATCGTGGTTTGATCCCGATGTTACACTAGCATTATTTGTACGCTTTCCCGATGTCATGAGAGAACGAAATTAAACACCGAGTTTAAATTTGCGCGAAACGAACTTCATGCCATGAGTCTTATATAGGCAGGCAATCTTTTAATGGTTGGAGTTTAACCACTGGAAATTCAGTTCTCTCATGCAAGTGCTAGAAACAGCTTCCCTGGATATAGGACTGTGATTCTGCAAGCTCGCAAAATTCGACGCCTTTTCCACTCCGCCTGTGTTCACACTCTTGAGATGCCATGCTATATGAAATTTATGTAGCCCCTTTCCTTTAAGTGAGATGCACCATCTGCTATTACTACTACTACTACTACTACTACTACTACTACTACACTACTACTACTACTACTACTACTAGTAGTAGTGGTAGTAGTACTAGTAGTACTACTAGTAGTAGTACTACTAGTAGTAGTACTACTACTAGTAGTAGTAGTAGTAGTAGTAGTAGTAGTAGTAGTAGTACGACGACGACGGCCGCAACGATGACGACCGCGACCATGACGAAGCGAAATGCTAATGTCGACACAAGGCAGAGATTTAGGTTTACTGCGCTTGCGCAGTGGCGTCAGGCTCATCGACTGTATAAGTTTGCGTTGAATCGAAGTAAGTCGCCTCCCATCTCTCGTCTCGCGAACCTGAACAAAAAGTTGACTTCACGGCACGGCTTTCCGGTTGTGCAAGAAAGCGAGCTTCCTTGACATCTTGAAGACACTTTTGTAAAAAAGTAAGATATGAAATAATGAATGGCTGTTGGAGACTAGACTTACCCGCGAACTTGCTCGTAGCAAATGAATCTTGCTCGTAGCTCAGTAATTGACGCGCAAGTGGGCATGTCACGTGGTGTTTTTTTCTTGTATTTCGCGGGCATCCGCAGTAAGCTGAAAAACACTAATACTTAATAGATAGAAAGTTAGAAACCATCAAATCGGACGTTTTGCAAAGCGCTCTACAACTTTCTAATTGTAATGTTTTGCCTAACTTCGTTGCTTCAGAAGTTGATCAATTAATCTTGGCTATTATCTAATAAGCAACATACAAATAATTGCTTGACACACTGCATACAAAAGTTAGGATAGGATAGGAATAAACTTTATTTGTCCAACGGTTGTTGATGTTGGTGCCCGGGGCTAGGCTGCCAGGGGTCCATCGCCCGAGAAAAATCTTTCGAGATCCTCGGCAACGGCCCTGGCCCGCTGGACGGCCCACTCCTGGTCTTCGGGTGCCTCGCTGAGGAGGGCGGCTTGCCATCTCTCAATGAGGCGCCCCGCTTCAGAGCGTTCTGCTGTTGTATTCCCCCTTCCTCTTTGTCCTTGTTCCACGTGGCGTCGGCATTCCCAAAGCACATGGGCCATATCGGCCCGTTCGTGTTCGCACCACGGGCAGCCGGGCGACGGGTGCAGCAACAGGCATTTGTTAGCAACAGGCATTTTGTGGTGTCGTCTTAGAGTGCATTGGCATATTTTTAAACTCTGGCTAAAGTTAGCTGAAACACCCTTCGAGACACCAGTTTTGAGATATAAGTTCCTAAACTTTGCGGAGAAATGCATTGGCGTCCCAGTTACTTGTCTGCTTCAGTACATGAAACGACGTTTTGTTAACAAATTAAATGGAACGCCAATGCATTTATCCGCAAAGTACGGGAATTTATATCTCGAAACTGGTGTCATCTTGAAATTCGTTCCAAGTGGATCATCCGCCTTGCGAAGTCCACGGCTAGCATTCGTAAATTGCAATATAGGACTTCATGTAATTCGTTGAAAACTGAATTAGTGAATTTTTAGTAATTAGTCGATTTCGATCTCATTTTTTTGTGCAAGTATTGTCCGCCACTTCGAGTAGACATGAACTAAAATTGTGATTTCTGCCACAGGCAACTGTTAAAGATTTTTGAAAGTGCTCGCAGAAACACTGAATATATATATACATATATATATATATATATATATATATATATATATATATATATATATATATATATATATATATATATATATATATATATATATATATATATATATATATATATATATATATATATATATATATATATATATATGCAGCAGGAAAATTTGCTAGCATACCGCTTAAAATAAGCGCGCAAGTAGAAAGAGACACCCTTGCGTTGCGCTAAAATAATATATTAGTAGCGAGATTAGTAGTGGTGCAATCGCGAAAGCGGCAACAGAAAAATGGTATGAAAAGCGTTTCTTTTTGTATAATTCATTTTTATTTATGGGGAAACAACGTTCGCATTTGTGGGAAAATAGATAACTTCATCTTTTTTTTTTCTTTACTAAGGTATAAAGAGCAAGCGCTTATCGCGTGTCCTTTCAGCTTGGCACAGAAAGCCTTGGACCATACAATGCACAACGTTCACATGTGCTCAAAGGCCTGACTTAGGCCCTTGAAAAACGGGCCCGAGTGTGGCCCGGGTCCATGGCTTCAAGCCTGAGTGTGGCCCGGGCCGGGGCCGGCCTGGGCCCATGCAGTGTTCTAATCAACGCACATATTTGTCGCACCCTACTCTTCTCATTGATGATAAAACTACAGTACGCAATTTGTAACCAGCTCTCTACGAAAACTCAATTTTCCACTATGGTATTTTCAAGATAAGGGGACGTATCTTTTGCCTTTTGGGTAGTGTACGCGGCCAACATAGTTTCGTTCTCGTTTAGCGGCCACAAGCTACATCTAGGCTGATATTCGACGTTTTCGTGGAACCCACATCCCGTAAATATTTGACCCTGCCTGTACATGCCTCGACAAAGGTTGCTTTTATAAGAATGGTGAGTTCTTAGAATTATTAATGACCAATATACCTTTACATCATGGGATCTTCTTTGTTCGCTGCGAGTACAGCGCAAATTATATGTGGTTACGGGTCTGCAACCTGTTTGAATTACGACTAACAGCGTGTGCGGACTACAACACGCACAACACGTGGACTGGTGCCGCCACCTATTGGGTTCCGTCAAAACAAGTGCCGTCCTTCGTTTTAGCGTGACCCGTAGGACGGCGCCGCCGTCTTTGAGACGGGAAACTTGAAGCTTCTGCGCACCACAGCTAAAATCGGCCGATCATCTCATTTCCCGAAGTTACCGCAAGATCTCGAGCACCTCTACCGTTGTATTATAGGTTATGACAAATTCAATACAGGCACGCGTAAAACCCTACTTTCCGGTCCCTACATGTCGTCTAAAGCCAGATGTAAGAACGACGAAACAAGATAAATCGCCATGAAAACTGACAGACGTGCAATGCTATTCCTTTTTTTTTTTTTTTGTCGTGACCTGTATACAGGTCTTAAGCATACTGTCAGTCCAGGATCATTCTGCTGAAATAATTTGTCATGGATTGTGCAAAAGGCCTAAATACGGTCTGATATTTGCAATGGTTCAAAAAAACTATGATTTGAAAAATCTGGCAGGCCGAGCTGCGCAGCTAGAACCTGGAAGACCAACTCTGGGCAGTCCAGCGGGCCAAGGAAGCCGCCGAGAGGCAAGAAATCTTGGCCGTAACCTTGGTGGGTGCCCCAGCCCACTAACTCGGCGGACGCGAATCGTTCTGATTGAAAATAATGTTTTCACTCACTCACTCACTCACTCACTCACACTCACTCACTCACTCACTCACTCACTCACTCACTCACTCACTCACTCATAAATTTACGACGGAACATTTTGTCAAGCACTTCATTCTGTCTCAAGACTCTCCACCGGTACACCTGAGAGGACGGGCATACCTAGAACATTTTCTTAGAAATTTCTTCCAGATATTCTCAGACCGAAGACAACAGATTTGCACAGCTAGGTTTACAACTTTATATACATATACCTTGGAACTACTTCATTATTTATTTCTTACCTAACACGCACATCCAATGGTGGATATCACCTCCCAGTATCAGTAGCAGTTATTGTCGACCGCCATGCATTTTGAATAGAACGTTGTATAACAAGTAACTAATTGTATTGCCCATCTTATGTTGTATTTGCGAACTTGCTTTTGTTAATGAATACGATATCCTTGTGTTTTTCTTCTCGCAGCTAATATTGCATAAGCAACCACTACCAACTATTTTCATGTATTATCTCGTATTAGCCATTCCTCTTTGTTGTGTCATTTTACCGTGACGGTGTTTAAATAAATAAATAAAATCCTAAAACCCAGCAGCGTGTTCCCGATCTCCTCTCCCCTATCACTTCGGTCTCCGGCACAGCTAACACGTCGAGTTTCTCGTCGACCAACAGGCGGCAGACTTCTTTTACCGCGATAGCTCTGTGTTACAGCGATAACTGTTAAGGGCTCACTCCATTAGACATATTGATGTCCACCGCTGGCGTTGATCTAATACACTCTAGTGCTGGCATTCGCCGATATCCGTCGTATACTTAATTTCTTTGTGAGAAGATTGTAAGGAAAGAAAATGCACAGCTGTGCGAGTGGATTCGAAGTCGGGTCCAACAATCGGAGGCTTTAACTCTCACATACTATAATACTGCGCCTGGAGAGAGCGGTCACTTCACTAGTTGTTATAAGAGGCCGACGCCGCGCCAGCCGCTCGCCTATACATTGGCTACTTAATTTTCGGGTAAAACCTATTATTTCTCGATTTTTTCCCCCCGAACAAGTTTTTTTTTTAATCGTTTTAAACCTCATTTCACCTCGAAGTACAACGCGTTCGTAAAGAGTAAGATGAAGTGCAGTTATCTAAAAATCGGGCCTCGTCTCCGGGCCACCATTCTGCGTTGGAAACGAACGAGTCGACGTGGAGTTGTACGTGCTGCTCCATGGCGCGAGGAACGAAAGAAAAAAAAATAAGATGGAGCGTGACATCAGGCAGCTAGCCTGCGTAAGGCAACTTCCTCTGACAGCGTTCTCCACCTGTTTTCACTCGCCCAATGCGGGCACGGAGTGCCTAAATGCTGGGAACAGCACACCGCACATTGTTTCCAGAATATTCGCTACGTTGTTTAGACCGTGGTGGGTTTTAGTCGTTTAAGTAGCACGGAACGCCCGAGTCGCCACCGCTACATGCCACCCGCTTTCGATTGAGCCATAGCAGGGGCATGCGGACCAGGACATTGGAGCGAAATTTCCTTGAGGTCGTTAATCAGCTCAATGCATGGCAACTCGCGCAGGTTTTGGATACATTTCGGAAAAGCCAGTTCAGTGAATAATTAATCGATGACGCCCCCTCTGCTGAACTAGTCCAATACTGATGTGTCGTTCTCTATAGCATGCATATTTAAAAAATACCATCTCAACACTTCAACTTGGGCTTCGTCCATATGAAGCTCACCCATTTCCTCCTTTGCTGCTGGCTCTGTCACGCTCGCGTATGTTCTTGCGCATTGGGGCTCGTCATGCCCATGGCGACGGGCAGAGTGCACTAGGGTGGTTGCTTGGGCTAGTTGGTAATTCATGATCAAAAATAACGTACAGCGCAAAGGACAAGGACAGCGATAGACGACATACACAGCGCTGATTTGATCATGAATCACATACACAGCGCTATTTTTTATCATGAATTACCAACTAGCGCAGCGCTGTCTATGTCGTCTATCGCTGTCCTTGTCCTTTGCGCTGTACGTTATTTTTGGGCAGAGTGCGCAGCGAAGAACGCGACATTCATGCAGATATGTCCCGTGTTGCGGCACCGAATACAAAGCGTTGCTGTGCCTGTTGCGACGACGAAGGCCTGATCCGCCACGACACGGAACAACTACGGCACGTCATCCACTGTCGGGCCTCTCCGCAGAACCAAGTTTGGTAATAGAAATGAAATTTGAGTTTGTTCACTCACCAAACAAACACATAAATATAGTATGCAGACGAGGATACCAAAAGTACGAGTATTAATACTGAAAACGGGTCCTTCGGTGAGGAGCCACAACAAAATTGTATAATTGTTGGCAGCATAGCAGTGAGTGACGTTACAGTACATTGGATCCGAGAAAAACAAATGTTAATAAAGAAAACTCAAGATACAATGCTCTAATGCGATTTAGCGTAACAGAAATAACAACGGAAGTGTAAAAAAATTATACAGTTTTTAAAAGTCAGAACAAACAAGAATGAACAAAGCAAAACGAATAAAGAATCCGCCGCGCAGTATGCACACTGCAAAGACAAAAAAAAAGTTTTGTGATGGGGGTACGAGGCAGAAATAATAGTACCTACTTGAAAATATAAATATTTATTTGGGCAAATGATCAGAAGTGAGCAGAAAATATTTTAGGGAAATTTGAAACAACGAAATGTAGGCAGTATTTTGAGTGAAGCAGGAAAATTATTCCAGAATGTAATGGTAGCGAATGCAGATTTTTTTTTTACCATAGTTACTGCGAACGGATTATAACAAAAAATATATGTAGTTAGAAGCGAAACAAGTGGCATTGAGATTCCTAAGGTCGCTACTTTGAATGTATTGAAAAGACATTTGAAATCAAGTAATTTATAAAACATCGTTGCTAAATTCTATTTAAGTAACACACACACACACATAATTTCACACAAAATTTTGTGCGGCTCAAATATGGGGAGAGCATTAGAACGGGGTAAACTGTGGGTGATGCTTGGTTCGTATTGCTTGATCTTGTAGATACTGTGCTGAAGAGATGCAACATAGATATCAATCAACCCAAGTAATTAATCCGCAGTTAGTGTGCGAAAGAATGAACGCAAATCAGAGTGAAAACATAGCACAAGGAGAAAAGTAGTGGCGTCCTTTGATAAGCGCACAGATACCAAAAGCGCTCTTCATCTTGGAGATTGGAATAGAATCATATTAGAATAGTTTTACGTTATAGGGTCCAGTGTTTACAATTAAGTTCCTTTAGGAAGCCCCATAACGGTAGTTCTTGAGCAAAGTTTGTCGGGACAAAAAGGAAAGGGAGGTGTGACGAAAGACGCGCTCGATTAACTGCGAGAAGGAATGGATGACGGACATTTTTAAGGTAAAATAAGCGCATGAACAATTGTCGAACAAACAAATGCACAAGACCCAAGCATCCCTTTTAAATCGGGAGAAAAAGGTTGTCCCTCCTCATGACTTCCCATGATGAATGCCGAATAAAACACGCAAATATTCTATGAAATGACTGGACATGGACATGTGAGCAGCACGAGACCTGCAGAACATAAAAAAGCTTAGAAGCGAGAAATGTATTGCATGCCTTAGCTCTCCCAAAAATGGAGAGATCACGTCCGTGCCAGGTTGTCACCTTTCGACGGATAGTGGTTATCGTGGACGTTCAGTGAGGTCCACTATTACGGAAGTTATCGAGAGGTACTCCAAGATATCGCAACGGAGACTGATTCCAATGAATATTCGCGAATACAGAGGGATTGAGCGCTCACATGCCTAGCCAAAAGCCTCTACTTTTGTCAAAATTTACAGTAGCTCCTGCAGTCTCACAGAAACGGAGGGTAGCGTTTATTGCCCTGGCAAAGCTTGGCTTATCGACGCAAAAGAAGGCAATGTCATCTGCATAAGCTAGCACGTTAATTTCCTCATCGGCATACCTGTATCCTTTAATGATCGAGTCGCAAAGCATGCTTAAGCAAAGCGGTTCTAAGTATATGGCGAAGAGTAAAGGCGAAAGCGGACAAACCTGACGAACGAATGACTGTACGTTTATTATATCTGAGAGGGTACGGTTCACAATTAACATTGAAATGCAATGTTTATAACAAAATGTTATACCATAGTATAATACATCCCTTAACTGAAGATGTCGCAGTAATTGGAACAAAAATTCGTGTTGAACCTTGTCAAAGGCTTTGGCGAGGTCAATCTGGAGAAGAGCTACTTGATCCGTACTATCATCTATGCACTCAAGGACTAAACGTGCGATATGAACATTTGTCTGTATAGAGCGGCCTCGAATTCCGCATGTTTGATGATCACCTACTAATTTAGTAATGACTGTCTGCAATCTATTTGTCAGTACTTTTGCAAATATTTAGTAATACACGTTACATAACGATATCGGCCTATATCCGTTTACCCTCTTTATTATTTCATCATCAGTGCTCTTTGGTATTAAGGTTGTGTGGCCCTAATAGAAAGATGGGGGAAGCTCACCATATTGATAGGCTTCCTCGAAAAGCTGCTCAAGAAAAGGACCCAGGAATTCCTGAAATTTTGTATAAAATTCAGCACTAAGGCCAACAGGACCAGGCATCTTGTTCTTCTGCAGCGTTTCGACGGCAAAATTAATTTCTTCTCGAGTTCTTGGCCCATCAACGCTGAGTCGATCATGTTCTTCTAAGTGTGGCATAAGCGAAATAAACTGATCAGCGCTTTCTTCGTATCCATTCTGAGGCTTAACTGCAGTGAAAAGATCTTTATAATGAGCTTCAAATAGGCTTATTATTTGGGACGTTTCTGTGTATTTAGACCCACCAGACTCAATTTCCAATATTTGCTCGGAAAACGCGTATCGCTTTTCATCACCGAGAGCCCTTTTTGTGGGCTGCTCCTCTGTGAAGCGAGTTGTGCGTGAACGCACCATTGCTCCTTTGTACACTTCCGTCTCATATTTCTGTATTTGTGCGCGAACTGCATTTATTTCATCGCTATACAACCCTGGTTCCTGGCTTTCGAAAGCGTGCAGCTTGTGAAGTAGATCACCAAGGTTTTCGGCTTTTTTCCTTGAGACAGCTCACATGAAATGGCAATCGCCTCATTTTTTACTCTATTTTTGAACATTTCCCATTGGGCAAACAATGGAAGCTGTTGACATTGCGCTATTTCTAGCCATAATTCTTTCACTTTGTTTACAAAACTTTCCTCTCGCAAAAGTTGTGTATTAAGTTTCCACACTGCCCAGTTTGGAGCAAACTTGCGAAATTTTCGGGGACCCCATGAAACAGCTACTAAACAGTGGTCTGTGAAAAATACAGGCTTCACGGCGTAGTTGTGAATATGAGACCATAGATTCGTCGAAACTACATACGATCAAGTCAAGCATGGGAGACGCCTTAAAAGTGCGTGAACCGACCCAAGAAGATGTGTAGGCTCCCACGTCTATTAGATCGTCCGCGAAAGTGCCGAACGAGACTTAACAAAAGAAATCCTTAAGCAACGCAAAAAATACAGGCGCATTGTGCCTGCCAGGGATCGAACCTGGGACCTTCCGCGTGTTAGGCGGATGTGATAACCACTACACCACAAGCACAGCTGTCCGTCAAAGTGTCGAACGAGACTTAATAGAAGAAATCTTTATAGAACACAAAAAATACGCGCGCATTGTGCCTGCCAGGGATCGAACCTGGGACCTTCCGCGTGTTAGGCGGATGTGATAACCACTACACCACAAGCACAGCTGTCCGTGAAGGTGTCGAACGAGACTTAATAGAAGAAATCCTTAAGGAACACACAAAAGAAAGAAACCCGCATTGTGCCTGCCAGGGATCGAACCTGGGACCTTCCGCGTGTTAGGCGGATGTGATAACCACTACACCACAAGCTTTTTTTTTTCTTTATTTCCGAAGTTTACATGAGGAACAATAAGTCACAAACGATAAAGCACTTCAGCTACGCTTGAGCTGAAGCGAGCAAAATTAAAATTTCTTCAAACTCACTAAATCATCAAGGAGTGTTACCCACTGAGGTTGGTCATGCTGTGCCCGGATGCATTCCCGAAGGTAAGCAGCGCTTTCAATAAAGTTTTCACGTGCACTGTGCGTATTAACATCTGCATGCCTTACTTGCATTCGTGTTTTCCACAAGCTGTGGAGGCCAAGAAGCATGAACAAATCATATGGTACATCTTCGTGATCAACCGGTAAAAACCTGATACCATAAGGGTCTATAGTGGTAACTCTTTCTTTATAGTTCTCTGTAGGACGTCCCAGTGGAATATCGCGTCCCAGCAGTCCAGAAAAACATGTTCGACTGTCTCTGGCCTCTTACATAAAAGACAGTTCGTTGTCCAAGGGACAAAGATTCCTTTTTCTTGAAGCCACGTTTTGACAGGCAATGTATTAGAGTGTAACTTGAAAAAGAATGTTTTCACGCCTGGCCTAACTGGCATCTTCTTCACTCGCTTTAAAATATTCTGCCCTGGGCCTCCACGATAAGGCGCCCGGTACAATGGCACCGGCAGCATGATATCCACAAGATCTTTGTACAGCTTTTTCTTGGGAACACTGTACAAATAGTCTGGGGAAAAACGCACTTCTAACAACTTGCAAGAGAGCACAACCTCGCGCAAAAATCCGGTTACAGCACCACACATGTTCTCACCAGAGGACACTATGTTTCTTGGGAGTAGCCTCTGCAATCGGACCTGTATAACCGTTCTTAAGAAGGTGTCATTTTGATCACGAAAGAAAATAAAGCGTGATACCACTTGACGCAAAAACAAATGAACCAGTCCAAGGCCTCCACTCTTCACTGAAAGGAACAGGTTTGTTCTCCTCGTTTTTTCCCAGGTCGAACTCCAAAGAAAGACGGCAAATATACGATGCAATTTTTGAATAGATGTCCGCGAAGCACACAGCACATTCATGAGGTACCATATTTTTGAAATTAGAAAAACATTGCAGACAAAGGCACGTGAGAAAATTGGCAGATTCCTTCCCTGCCATGCTCCCGCTTTCTCTCTCGCCCTTGACATCTCTTCGTTCCAAAGTGGGCTGGGATCGCGATAACATTCTAGGGGCACACCAAGGTATCGCGTTGGCATGGGAGACCATTGCAGCCGTGAGAAAAATTGCGGTGTAATATCCCATTCCCCGTGCCAAAATCCAGAACTTTTTTCCCAGTTTACTTGACATCCAGTCTGGTTACAAAACCTTTCCAGAGTGTTTGTAACTTCACAAATGCTTTCTCTGTTCGTGCAAAATACCGCTATGTCGTCCGCATACGCAAGAAGTTTCACCTCAGCAGATCGCAGCTTGAAACCCGTGACATTGTCACTGTTGATAATGGCCAGACATAAAGGCTCTAGATACGCTGCAAATAGGAGGGGAGAGAGCGGACAACCTTGCCTCACCGAAGAACGCACTGTGAGGCGCTCAGTAAGGTCACCATTAACTATAATGCGTGTCATACAATTTGCGTACGCCATCTTTACTCCTTCTACTATTACACTACCCAGGTTAGCGTGCTCTAGAATGGAGAAAAGAATGTCGTGTGAAACGCGGTCGAACGCTTTAGCCAAGTCCAGCTGTATCATAGCTACCTGGCTTCCAAGCGCGTCAACACATTCCAATACGGTTCTGGCCACATGTATATTTGTAGCAATGCTACGTCCTCTGATTCCACAGGTTTGGTGCGGCCCTACTAATTTGTCGATTACACTCTGAAGTCGTTTGGCTAGTACTTTCATGTACACCTTGTAGTCGACATTAGTGAGGCTGATAGGTCTGTAGGAACCCACTAACATTCGTTTCTCCGCATCATCAGACTTGGGAATAAGTACAATGTGTGAAATACCAAAGGACAGTGGAACTTTTTTGCGTTCATAGGCTTCTGTTATCACTTGTAACAGGAACTGAGAAACATCATGTTTAAAGGTTTTATAGAAGGCAGCGTTCAGCCCATCTGGCCCCGGCGCTTTTCCAGACGGAAGATCATCTATTGCTTTCTCGATCTCTTCCAAAGTAATAGGCAATTCAAGACGCTCTTTTACATCATTGTCGAGTGTTGGCATTAGTCGGAGGAAATCGCCTTCAAACCCTTGCGCATGTTCGCGCCTATTGCCGAAAAGTTCAGCAAAGTATTCCGTAATAGCGCGCTGAATCTCACTAGGGTCGCTTGTAATGTGCCCCTCGTATCTTACTTGCCTGATTTCCTTCTGGCAAGCGTACCGCTTTTCATCTGATAGCGCCCGCTTTGTAGGCGTTTCGCCTGCCCACAAGTTATCGCTCCTTGAGCGTATTATTGCTGCTCTATACCTGTCAGTGTCAATTGTTTCGATCTGACAATTCACGTCTTTTATTTCTTTACTAAAATTTCCTGGCTTATTGGTTTCCATCCTAACCAAGCACTCAAGTTGTTCGCGAAGTTCCCTTTCTTTTCCTTTCTGTTTATACCGAATGGCGCTACTTTTTCCTATAGCTTTAAGCTTCACTCGTTCTTTGAAACTTTCCCATTCAACGGCAAAGCAGCCCACTTGCTCAGCTAGTACCCCATCCAGATCACTTTTAATTTCCTTGACAAATCCTTCATCCTCTAAAATTTTCTCATTTAGTTTCCAAAGGTACCAATTAAAGCGTGATTTCCTTCCCTTCGTTCCAAAAGTCGCGCTTACAAGGCAATGATCACTAAACGACACAGGTTTTACATCATAGGCTGTGCATAGTGGCACGAGATCAGCAGAAACATACAGTCTATCTAATCTTGCGTGACTGTCGCGTTGAAAGTGTGTGTAATCAGGCCGTGTTCCAGCCGAAAACACACTTCCAACGTCCTCCAATAAATAATCGTGCACAAATTGAGTCAACAGTTCCGCGCTCTTGTCCCTCACTGGTCTACACTTCACTCGGTCAGTAGCAGCACACACACAGTTGAAGTCGCCCAATACAAGCAACACCTTGTCACAATTCAAGTACGGCTCAATGGAATAAAAAAAACATTTACGTTCACTTTCAACATTGGGGGCATAAACACATACAACGCGCCAGTGTAGGTTTGAAAAAGAAAAATCAACAGCCAAGAGGCGGCCACTTTCACATGCAAATGCAGACTCCACACTTATACCTAATGTGTTGCGAATGAAGATAAGGCATCCACCCGATGTCCCAACGGAGTGACACACACACACTTCAAAGTTGGCGCGGAAAGGGGGCACCATGCGGTCAGTATGTTCTTGTGACTCTATCTTTGATTCTTGCACAGCTATTAGGTCAAGGTCATTATCAATAAGCAGGCGATTAAGCTGACATTGCCGCGAAGCACACAGCTTTCACAGCACACAGCATTTCACAGCCACAGCACACAGCATTGCCGCCTTCGTGCTCCCAGCCCTCTAACATTCAAAGTTGCTACACGCAATGGGGTTCTTAGCTCAACTACCATACGTTTACGTAATAAAAAGGGGCGCGCTCCGCATGGTGCCTACCTCTGTCGACCATGTGATTTTCCCGACTGGTGTTCCGCAATGATGTACTGGGGGTCTGTCTGGCCACCCAAAGGGTTGACTGGTGCTTGTCTCGAAGTGGTCTGAGGCACCTCCTCGTCGCATCCTCCACTTTGCATGCGCGAAAACTCGAAAAGTCAGCCAAAAACACCGTGTCGGTTGATACACAACCGACGCTGACATTTCACAGAACACGGGAAAAAAAATTACGGAGGCAGTTTACCTGCCTGCCGTGACTCGGCCAAAAGGTTTGGACGCGGCTTCAACGACGAACGTCGACTTCCTGTCGTTTTTGGAGGCGGCTCCCCACTGCTACTACCACCGGGCTGCAGGTTCTCACCGGCGCTCTCTTCGCGGGACCGTTTTCCAGCGGTTAGGGCAGCCGCTTCATCGTCGGCGTCCATGGCGTCGGCAATGCGAGGCTCCACGTGGTCCGGGGTTTTCAGCGAAGCTTTCGTATCGGCCACCGCACTGTGACCGCTGTCGCTTTCGGGGTCACGCTGCGCTCGCTGAGATGCCACCACTGCTGGAGACGTCAACGTTGTCGTTATCTTCTGCTTAACCAGAGGCGTAAACGAAGGCCCTACTTTCGTCTCCGTTTTCCCAGTTGTCCTCGCTGCCTCTTCTGCGTCCGCCTCGTCCATCAAATGCTCCGAGGCATCTTCACTGGTTCCAGGGCCGGCGATGCTTGCATAAGTACGGGGGCACTCACCGTCTTCGTGACCGAAACGTCGACAGGCTCCGCATCGCGGCACCTTACACTCCCGTCGAATGTGTCCCGTACCTCGGCAGCGAAGACATAACGGAGGCCTTCCAGGCACAACGACCAGTGCCAACTCACCCCCAACGTTAAGCTGGTGCGGCAAGTCGTCCAGTTTAACGCCAGCTTTCAATTTCAGCGTGACCATCCTGCTCGTTGAGCCTTTCTCTGACACGCCGTGCACACGCCAGCGCTCTCGGACCACCTCGGAGACCTTTCCGTACGGTGCGAGCGCGACACGCACGTCCTCGTCCGGCACGGTGTGAAGCAGCCAATGGAGCTTGAGACGTACGTCCTGGTTCGCCGGGTCAATAACCATGCAGCGGCGTTCTTTGACTCGCAGCTCACCGAGGCCGGCAATCTTCTTAACGGCATCCGCATCCTTCAGCGTGATGGCCCAGACATGGCTCATCCGATACGCCCCCAGGGCGATAACATCCGAGAGAAGCGATTGCCTAGCCAACGCGTCTCGAAAATCTTCCACCCGGTACGGGCGGGCCCTGATATCCGCGTGCAAAAAAACAGTATTTAAAACTAAACGCCCGGTTGGGAGACTTGGCAGAACAACCTGGTAGTCGTCTTCCATTTCCATAGCCCTGTTACCGCGGCCAGAAAAGGCCGCTGAAGCCGCTCCAACGGAGCCCGTCATCATGCGTCCGTCACGCTCGGTGGCCGGAAGCAGAATCCACCACTACACCACAAGCACAGCTGTCCGTCAAAGTGTCGAACGAGACTTAATAGAAGAAACCCTTAAGGAACACACAAAAGAAAGAAACCCGCATTGTGCCTGCTAGGGATCGAACCTGGGACCTTCCGCGTGTTAGGCGGATGTGATAACCACTACACCACAAGCACAGCTGTGCGTGAAAGTGTCGAACGAGACTTAATAGAAGAAATCCTTAAGGAACACACAAAAGAAAGAAACCCGCATTGTGCCTGCCAGGGATCGAACCTGGGACCTTCCGCGTGTTAGGCGGATGTGATAACCACTACACCACAAGCACTTTTTTTTATTTATTTAATGCCGGTTTTCGACACAATACTCAACATACAAATACTACACACATGTCAGCAATACAAGCTTGCGGGGAAGAAAAAAAAAAGAGAAAAAAAATAGCGATAATGCCGACTGTCCGTATGGGACCGGCGTTGTCGAATTAAAATTCCTTCATGGCTGTGAGAGCTTCAAGCCTCGACAGCCAATCCGGTGGGCATTCTTGCAATTTCTGTATATCAACGTACCGCGACATACATTCTCTAAAATATATGTGAACCGGGCGGACGTCGGCATCGCAATGGTACCCAGCCATTCGAGCCCGCCATATACAGTGGAGTGCATTCACCATAATAAAGTCGTATGGAACTCCCTCTTCATCCTTAATTGGCAGATACCGTATACCTTGGGGGTCTACAGGTAATTCTTTCTTCAGTGTTCGCTTCAAGACGTCCCAGAAGAACACAGCCGCCCAGCAGTGCAAGAACACGTGATCGATGGTTTCGGGCTTCTTGCAGATCAAGCAGTGTGATCCCCACGGCACAAGACAGCCTCGTTCTTCCATAAATGTCTTCACGGAAAGTGTTCCAGTGTGGAGCTTAAAAAAGAAGGTTTTAACCCCTGGTGGCACCTGCATGCGTTTCACCCGTTTAAGGACGTCTTGTCCTGGCCCTCCACTGTATATGGCTCTGTATAAGGGCACTGGAAACACAATGTCGCACACATCATTATACAGTTTTTTCCTTTTCACTTCAAACAGAAAATCATTTGAAAAACGAACTGACAGGAAACGCACGCTGTCGACCACTTCCTTAAGATAACCTCGAAGTTTTCCGGTCATGCTTGCCGTACTAACATACGCCGGCAACGCGTCGCTCAACCTGAGTTGGCATACGGTGCGCAGAAAAGGATCGCGCACATCTCGAAAAAACAAAAAGCGGTTGACAAGTTGACGAACAAAAAGATGTGCCAGGCCAACACCCCCGTCCTTCACTCTTCTAAACAAATTGGTTCGGCTAGCCCTCTCCCATGCTGATCCCCAGATGAAGACCGCAAAAACTCTGTGCAGCCTTTGCACATTTGCCCTGGAACAATGCAACACTTGCATAACATAATATAACTTCGCTATAAAAAACATATTACAAATTGTTGCCCTTGAAAAAATAGACTGGTTAGTGCTTGTCCATCTGTCCGCTTTTTCTTTCGTTTCATTAGTTCGGTTCCTCCAGTACTCATCGCTGCTTTTGTACCTGTCGAGGGGAACACCCAGATACTTCGTCGGAGTTTTCACCCAGTTGACATTGGCGAAGTATTCCGGTGCCGAAAACCACTCCCCGTGCCACAGCCCGAGGGATTTGCCCCAATTGACTTCGCTGCCCGTGACGTCACAGAAATGTTTAACTACAGCAATTGTTTCAGTCACACTTGGTTCGTCTGTGCAACACACTGCAACGTCATCGGCATACGCTAGCAGCTTCACTTAGGATTCTGCTAATCTAAAACCACGTATATTGTTATTTGCGGTAATGGCCACACACATTGCTTCTATGTATATAGCAAATAACAGAGGACTGAGGGGACAGCCTTGGCGCACTGACCGCATGATTTTAATGGGGGCCCCCAGAGACTTATTAACAATTAACCTTGTAGTGCAGTTCTGGTACGCCAAGGCCACACCCTCAGTGATGATGGTACCTACATTAACATGATCCAATATGGAGAACAAAATAACGTGAGCGACGCAATCGAACGCTTTCTCAAGATCAAGCTGAAGAACTGCAACGCCGCCACCGGTGACGTCACAGCATTCAAGCACACACCGCATTTTATGGATGTTAGAAAAAATTGTTCGCCCTTTGATTCCACAAGTCTGATGGTCTGCAACGATTTCCTTTATGACGCTTTGAAGTCTGGTCGCTAAAATCTTCATAAATATCTTGTAATCCACATTTGTTAGTGATATGGGCCTATAGGATGATACGAATCTCAGTTTATCCAATTTATAGTTCTTCGGAATTAGAATAGTGTGCGCTTTCCCAAAAGAAGGTGGCAATGATTTCTGCTCGTATGCTTCATTAAATACTTCTACTAATAAAGGGGCCAGTTCTCTTTTCAATGTCTTATATAGGGCGGCGCTGAGTCCATCTGGTCCCGGTGACTTGCCCAAGTTTAAGCCGTCGATTGCCTTTTCGACTTCCCTCTCCGTTATTTTCCCTTCTAATCGTTCCTTAGCTTCATCACTCAAACGCGGCATGCGGTGCAGAAAGTCTGCTTTGAAACCCTCTAAATTCGCTTCCTGAAATGCAAAGAGCGACTGATAGTACTGGAAGAAGGCGTCTGCTATGCTCTCGTTGTCGTCAACAACAGCTCCATTCATTAAAAGGTGATCGACATGGTTTCGTCGTCCGTGTGCCTTCTCTAAACCGAGCGCCCTTTTAGTGGGCGTCTCCCCTGCCGCTAGTGCATCTGCTCGTGCTCGCACTATGGCACCTTGATAGCGTTCCTTGTCAAACAGTTCAAGCTTTTCCTTGACGCTCCGCACATCGTCTTTGTACAGACCAGGCTCTTTGCACTCAAGCGTTATCAGCTGCTGAAGTAGTGTTCGCAAACCCTTTTCTTTAGATTCCCTTTCAAATTTGAGGCAGCTTGACCTTTCTAAGGCTTTCATTTTAACTTTTTGTTTAAGACATTCCCACTTTTCTGCTATTGTATCAGCCGCATCTTCGCGTGTTTCATTAACCGCATCCCGTACTGCCTTTACAAAAGATGCATCATTTAATAACAAGTCATTGAGTTTCCATAGATACCAATTAAAAGCATGTTCCCTTTTCCTTATACCTATGTTACATTTTACCAGGCAGTGATCCGAAAATGACACGGGTACAACGCCATAACCGTGGCATCTTGGAATCATGTCCAACGAAATGTACATGCGATCCAGTCGCGCATGACTACTGCCTTGAAAACGCGTAAATGTCACTTGACGCCCCCCTTCCAGACATTGAAAAACATCATCAAGTTCATTTTCATCAACTAATTTTGACAAAACGTCACTACTTCTATCACGCACACCGGCATTGTTGGCTCGGTCTCTAGCACTCAACACACAATTGAAGTCCCCTAATAACACAACGCGCTTATTACAGCAAACATATTGTGAAAGGTTCGAAAAAAAGAGGACACGCTCGTCTACAGAATTCGGCGCATAAACGCATATGACGCGAAACTCAAAGTCAGAGATCGTAAAGTCACATAAAACAATCCTTCCAGCCAGACAGGACAACACACTTTGAATAAGTAAACCCGGCAGCTTCTTCACCAAAAGAATGCACCCCCCGGAGGTGCCTACCGCATGACTGACCACCACAAAATACCTAGTCGTGAATCGTCGCACCATGCTCCCGGTCTCCTCCTCTCCGTCAACCTTGGTTTCCTGGACGGCTAGTACGTCTATGTCATGGTCCGTTACCAACCGTAGGACCTGACATTGCCTACGACTAGCCGCCAACCCTCGCACATTTAGTGTGGCAATACTAAGAGACGGTATTTCAGCCATCTTCATCACAAGCACAAGCACAGCTGTGCGTGAAAGTGTCGAACGAGACTTAATAGAAGAAATCCTTAAGGAACACACAAAAGAAAGAAACCCGCATTGTGCCTGCCAGGGATCGAACCTGGGACCTTCCGCGTGTTAGGCGGATGTGATAACCACTACACCACAAGCACTTTTTTTTTATTTATTGCCGGTCTTCGACATTGTACAAAGCACATAATACAAAACACAATTACAATACACAATTAACAAATACAAAACATTTTGAAAGGATATACATGCCATCAGTCCTATAAGGACTGGCGTTGTCGAATTAAAATTCTTTCAATGCTGTCAGAGGTTCTATCCTAGACAGCCATTCGGGTACACATTCTTGTATTTTCTTTATTTCAATGAAACGAGACATGCTTTCGCGGAAATACGTACGCGCAGGCCTAGCGTCCGGGTCGCAGTAATACCCAGACATCCTTGCACGCCATAAACTATGGAGGCCCTTGAGCATTATGAGGTCGAAGGGAACCCCGTCGTCATTCGTTACCGCTAAGTACCTGATGCCATGCGGATTTAACGGTAACTCCTTCTTCATTGTTCTTTGTAGGACATCCCAGAAGAACACTCCGGCCCAGCAATGCAAAAAGACATGGTCTATTGTTTCTGGTTGCTTGCAAATCAAGCAGTGCGAGCCCCAGGGTACAAGAAAGCCACGTTCTTCCATGAATGTCTTCACTGAGAGTGTTCCTGTGTGTAATTTAAAAAAGAATGTCTTTACCCCAGATGGCACCTCCATATTTTTCACTCGCTTAAGGACATCCAGTCCTGATCTTCCACTGTATAGCGCTCTGTACAATGGCACTGGAAATACAATATCGCAAATATCTTTATACAATGTTTTCTTTTTTACGTTACATAAATACTCAAAAGAAAAACGCACAGAAAGAAAGCGCACACTATCTGCAACTTCTTTAATATAGCCACGAAGCGTTCCGGGCATACTATCTGTACTAACAATAAGTGCCGGCAAAGCGCCTCTCAACCTGAGTTGGCATACAGTGCGCAGAAACGGATCACGCACATCCCGAAAAAACAAAAACCTGTTCACAAGCTGGCGTACAAAAAGATGCGCCAAACCCAGCCCCCCTTTCTTCACGTGCCGGAACAGATTGGTTCGGCTACTCCTTTCCCAGGTAGAGCCCCAGATAAAAACCGCGAACACTCTGTGCAACCTTTGCACGTTTACCCTCGAACAGTACAACGTTTGCATGACGTACCACAACTTCGTTATAAAAAACATGTTACACACAGTTGCTTTTGCGAAAATCGACAGGTTGATGCCTTTCCACCTGTCTGCTTTTTCTCTTGTTTCTTTTGCTTGGTTCGTCCAGTATTCATCGCTATTTTTGTAACTGCCCATGGGGACACCTAAGTACTTGGTCGGGGTTTTTATCCAGCTAACATTTGCAAAAAGGTCCGGGGCCGAAGACCACTCTCCGTGCCACAAACCGAGGGACTTTCCCCAGTTCACTCTACTGCCCGTCACATCACAAAAATTTTTCACTACCCTTATTGTTTCCGTCACACTTTCTTTGCTTGTACAACACACCGCGATGTCATCTGCATATGCCAAGAGCTTGATTTGTGTGGCTGCCAAGCTATACCCGCGTATTTGCTCATTCTCAGTTATTGCCAAACACATAGTTTCTATGTAAATGTCAAACAAAAGAGGACTGAGAGGGCAGCCCTGACGCACAGAACGCATGACGTTAATGGGGGCCCCCAATGATTTATTCACAATTAAGCGTGTTGTGCAGTTCTGGTGCGCCAACGCCACTCCCTCAGTGATGATGGAACCAACATTAACGTAATCCAAAATGGCAAACAAAATATCATGAGAGACACAATCAAACGCTTTCTCGAGGTCCAGCTGGAGCACCGCGACTCCACCCGAGGTGGCGTCACAGCACTCCAGCACGCACCGCATCGTGTGAATATTCGAAAAAATGGACCTTCCCTTAATACCACACGTTTGGTGATCTGCCACTATGTCATTTATGACGCTTTGAAGTCTGGCAGCCAAAACTTTCATAAAAACCTTATAATCAACATTGGTTAAAGATATTGGCCTGTAAGATGTTACTAGCCTAAGTTTCTCCACTTGGTCACTCTTAGGGATGAGTATGGTATGAGCTTTTCCAAAAGAAGGCGGCAAAGTTTTGTTATCATACGCATCATTAAATAGCTCTGTTAGTAACGGCGACAGTTCTTTCTTAAAAGCTTTATATAAACACGCGCCCAGACCGTCCGGTCCAGGTGATTTGCCTTGGTTCAAATCATCAATCGCTTTTTCAACTTCACGTTCTGTTATTTTCCATTCCAATCGTTGTTTTGTATCGTCACTCAATCGCGGCATGCGAGATAGAAAGGCCCTTCTGAATTCGTCTATATTCACTTCTTGAAACCCAAAGAGTGACTGATAATACTCTCGAAACGCTTGGCCTATGCTCTTGCTATCGTCGGCAACTGTGCCGTTCCATAAAATTCTGTCGATATGATTTCGTCGAGCTTGCGCTTTTTCGAGTCCCAGCGCCCGTTTAGTGGGCGTCTCTCCAGCTACTAATGCATTTGCTCTTGCTCGCACAATCGCACCTTGATACCGTTCCTTGTCAAGCTGCTCGATTTTTTCTTTAATGGCTCCTACATCTTGCTTATACGTCCCAGGCTCTTCGCATTCCAGCGCTATCAGCTGCTTAAGTGTCTTTCGTAAGCCCCTTTCTTTCATTTCCTTCTCAAATCGTAAGCAGCTCGATCTTTCTAAAGCTATCATTTTTACGTTTTGTTTGAAGTATTCCCATTTCTCTGCTATTGTTTCACTGTTTTCTTCACTTACTTTCCTGACTGCCTCACGTACTGCCTCTACAAATGGCTCGTCTTTTAGTAGTAAGGCATTCATTTTCCATAGTTCCCAATTAAAATCTTGTTTCTTCCGCTCCGTGCCTATATGACATTTCACAATGCAGTGATCTGAAAACGATACTGGTGCCACCGAATAACTATGGCACTTTGGAATTATGTCTTGCGATACGTATATGCGGTCTAACCGCGCATGACTACTACCTTGGAATCGTGTGTACATGACTTCCCGCTCCCCCTCCAGGCACTCACAGACATCGTCCAGTTCATTATCACTAATTAGCTTAGTCAACACACTACTGCTTTTATCGCGAATACCAGCATTATTGACTCTATCCCGAGCCCTCAAAACGCAATTGAAATCCCCCAACAAAACCATGCACTTATCAGTGCTAATATACTGAAAAAGGTTCGCGAAAAAAGAAGCACGTTCTTCCACAGCATTCGGTGCATATATGCACATGACTCTGAATTCTAATTCACGAAAAACAAAATCACAAAAAACGATCCTTCCGGTTTGACATGAAAATACATTTTTAACAACAAGGCCAGGCAACTTCTTGACAAACAGTACACAACCGGCGGACGTCCCTACCGCATGGCTCACGACCGCATAATATCTAGTCGTGAAACGCCGCACCATGCTCCCGGTCTCCTCCTCTCCGTCAACCTTTGTCTCCTGGACAGCTAGAACGTCTAGGTCTTGGTCAGTGGCCAACCGTAGGACTTGGCTTTGCCTACGCTTGGCCGCCAACCCTCTCACGTTTAGTGTGGCAATAGTGAGCGACGGATTAGGAGCCATTATGAACTAAAGTATGAGATAGACCCGGAGCATGGCGCTTACCTCTCACGACCAGCCCTCGGCTAGCCGCCTCCGGGACCGCCCGTCTTCCCGGCGTTATTCTTTTGCTGTGCTTTGTCACCAGGCTTTCTCTCGGGCGGAACATTTGGCTTCGGCTTGAAGACCGACCGCCTCCCAAGAGGCGTCTTCGCTGGTGGCCCGTCACTTGTGCTGGATGCCGCGCTGTCCTTGTCTCCGCCCTCGTCACGGGGGCGCTTGGAGGTGGCACCGAGACTAGCCGCCCGGTCCCCGTCGTTTGCATCCTCGCCCTGTTGCATCGCTGATTCAGTCTCCTCGCGTTCGCCTTCATTAGCACTTGCCTTCACAGGGTCTTCGTCCCTCTCGACACGTGCAGGCCCAGTCACCTGCTCAGCACCCTCGACTACCTTGGCTTGAGCGACCTCCGGTACCGTCGTGGCATTTGTCGTCAATGAAGGCACTTGCACACCGGCTCCCTTAGCAGCTTCTTCTGTCTCGACTGCGTCCATGACGTGCTCTGCAGCAACATCACTCGCTGCTGGTCCTGTCACGGCCGCGTAAGATTTAACGCAATCAGCGTCGACGTGGCCGAACCGTCTGCATCTCGAACAGCGGGGGACTTTGCAATCACGGCGTACGTGTCCTGTCCCTTGGCAGCGCAGGCACTGCATGGGCCGCCCAGGTACGACCACCAATGCCAGCTCTCCGCCGACGCGGACCTGGTGAGGCAGGTCTTCCACTTTAATGCCGCTTCTCAGCTTCAGTAGCACGGTCCGGGTGGTCGAGGTCTTGTCTCCCATGCCTTGGACGCGCCAACGCTCCCTGCTCACCTCTTCTACCTTGCCGAAGGTTGTGAATGCCGCCCGGACGTCCTCGTCGGAAACGCCGTACAGCAGCCAGTGAAGCGGGAGTTTCACCTGCTGGTCCTGCGGGTCGACGATGACACATCGACGCCCTTTCACCTGAAGCTCTTTCAGGGCCAACAGGCGTTTTGTTGCAGCTGCGTCACTGAGGGTCACGGCCCAGACGTGATTGACCTGGTAGGCCCCGAGGCACACAACTTCCGGCAGCAGGCTTGTGGGCGTAAGCGCATCCCGAAAATCCTCGACCTTGTACGGCCTCGCTCTTACATCACCGTGTAAAAAGACGGTGTTGAGAACAATTCGTCCTTTTGGCAGTTGGGGCAAAATAAACTGCTAGTCCCTTTCGTCGTCGTTGCTGAACCTGTTTCCGCGGCCCAAAGTGACCGCTGTCGCCGCCCCGCTTGAGGCCATGATTCAACGATCCGATCAGCTCGGCTGTCGGAAGCAGAATGACTACACCACAAGCACAGCTGTGCGTGAAAGTGTCGAACGAGACTTAATAGAAGAAATCCTTATGGAACACACAAAAGAAAGAAACCCGCATTGTGCCTGCCAGGGATCGAACCTGGGACCTTCCGCGTGTTAGGCGGATGTGATAACCACTACACCACAAGCACAGCTGTGCATGAAAGTGTCGAACGAGACTTAATAGAAGAAATCCTTAAGGAACACACAAAAGAAAGAAACCCGCATTGTGCCTGCCAGGGATCGAACCTGGGACCTTCCGCGTGTTAGGCGGATCTGATAACCACTACACCACAAGCACAGCTGTCCGTCAAAGTGTCGAACGAGACTTAATAGAAGAAATCCTTATGGAACACAAAAAATACGCGCGCATTGTGCCTGCCAGGGATCGAACCTGGGCCCTTCCGCCTGGTAGGCGGATGTGATAACCACTACACCACAAGCACAGTTATCCGTCAAAGTGTCGAACGAGACTCGCTTGGAGCCCGTTCGGCAGCGGCGTCTGCCTTTGCATGACCGGTCGAGCCGTTCTGAGAAGCGATCATCGCAACGTGCCCCGTATTACAATGGATTAATCGAAGTCCTTTCACGTTTTGAAAATCGATATTTTGTCTTAGGAGCGGGGCTTCCTCTCAGAATCGCCGCAATTTTTGCTTGGTATGAATTCTTTCTGTCCTATATAACTGATCGCAGTTTTCTGACAAATGGTCAAGTGGTCCTGTACGGATAGAATAGGTAAGTAACGTATCCAGCACCCGCACTATTCGCATGCAGTTCATACGTATCGCAAAGCTGCTGCTCGTACAGCTAGGCCCATGTTATGGCATCACTCGTAGTTAAATGCGTCTTTGTACGGAAATGTGTCGTACAAGGACGTATCCATGGCATATCCATGGTTAAGATTCGTCGTTCAAGAATCTCGACATTAAAGATTCTACCGTTAAAGGTTTCCGTGGTCGTGTGCGCGGGTATATCTATGGCCTCAGAGAAATAGCACGCTCACTCAGGCGAAAGCTTTGTGGTTGACTGTTTACGTGCTGTGGTCCGTGGTGGCAGGCTGGGTCACGTTTCCTCGCCGCCTGGGCTACCGATTACGGTACAATTCGCCGCCAAAGTGCTCGACGCGTGTTTCGTCTAGGCGCGCCGTTTCGCCTCGGGGGGCCGCCAGAGCTTCGCCTAAGCCGATTCTCACAGTACGTGGTATCTGCACGATTTTAATGCCAACGATGGTCGGAGGAATATCTGGCCGCCGTCAAATGAACAAGTGGCTACAAGGCTTTCATCGCAACATGAGCACTAGAACCAGTAATTAAGGCTTAATTAGCAATGTTATAAATTGAGTGGAAAGAGGCTTGCAGAAGTAATTCCGCAAACTTAAGGTAGAACTGCTGAATGTCAAATGTACACGCGAGCCTGCGCTTGAACACTTCTCAGTAACTAAGCAGTAGGTCGCGGGATTGAATCCCGGCCAAGGGGGCCGCATTTCGATGGGGGAGAAATGTGAAAACACTCGTGTACTTAGATTTAGGAGCACGTTAAAGAACCTCAGGTGGGTCAAATTTCCGGCGTCCCCCACTACTGCGTGTCTCATAATCAGATCGTGGTTTTGGAACATAAAACCCCCTAATTTAATTTAATTTTTTAACTTCTCAGTAACTCTGCTACACGCACACGACGCATAGTAGAAGAAGTAGCAAATGTGAATTAAACAGAGGTACACCCACAGAGGCATTCTGCGTCCTTGTCGAATCACATTACAATTTCCAGCGAAGCTGTTTCTTTCGAACAACTGCATTAATGAGTTCAATTGCCCGTAATTAAACCGCACACAATATAAACGTTGCCCGCATATTACTCGTGATATGTACCCCACTTGGACAGCGAAAAATGCGGATAACTTTTCTGTAACACTGTAATTAACCAATGTTTACACATTAAACCTTGAACGCGCACCAGACACAACGTGCTACTATTTACGTCAAGTATGAAGTCGGCGGCACTCTCAGTTTTTCGAAATCAACGGGCAAGCACATTAAGTGCTCGCCTGAATATGGAAAGAGAACAAGTATTCAGCAATTATTCGTGAATCGCGTAATTAAGTCAGAAGCTTTAAACATCCACCGCACATTTGCCATAACAGCTCTCGCTTCACCTTCGCTTTCACCTTCGCTCTCGCTTTCCTCTCAAGGCAATGCGAAATGTCGCGGGTATAATGGCCACATAACGCTTTCAAACACACACTAGGACATTCCATTTTCAAAGGCAGTAAATCACTCGCATACATTTAACTCTATATGCAGATCATCCATGCCATTCCCTCTATTTTCGCCAAATTTGATCCTGGTGGCAGTTGCATTTCTCCCACCTACAGGGTACACTCGGCCCGGTTCTTAAAAGAAGACTTATTAACAGCCTTGAGCGCTTGCATGAGCAATTTACTTCAAAGACCGCAATTATCCCATGCACTTTAAACATCACCTATGCGTCGCCCATAACCTACCATCTATTTCCACCACATATAAACAATGTGTTTAGTTTAGTTCACTGAAGACACCAGGAAAGTCTACTATGTATCTCGTATATATATATATATATATATATATATATATATATATATATATATATATATATATATATATATATATATATATATATATATATATATATATATATATATATATATATATATATATATAAGGAAGCGCTTCAGATATGTGATTTCGGATGGCTTCCTGCAGCGGTGGAGGCAAAGCTGCCGTAGGTGCGTCACTGTGAGGCAGCAGCGAGAGCTGCCTGGCCACCTCTTCACGGATAAAATCTTTGATATGCTGCGAGAGGGTCGAGTTGGTGAATTCGGTAGAAACCGCGATGCTGGAGACGGAATCGGCGTGCTGGATGTTCTGGCGGGCGATGGAACGTTGGCGGCGCAGCTCGTCAAAGCTCTGGCAGAGGTTAATGAGGACGGGTACGCTAGTTGGGCCTTTGGCCAGCAACATCTGGAATGCGCTGTCCTCGATGCCCTTGAGGATGTGTTTGATCTTGTCATCCTCTGACATGCTGGGATTGACCCGCTTGCACAAATCGAGAACATCCTCGATGTAGCTGGGGAATGTTTCTCCAGGCCGTTGTGCGCGCTGGCGTAGACGCTGTTCAGCGCGTAGCGTACGCACAGCTGGGCGATCAAACACTTCTGCAAACAGAGTCTTAAAGGCGGACCAGCTTGTAAAGTCTGATTCGTGGTTGAAGAACCAAAGTTTGGCTACGTCGGCGAGGTAGAACGGCACGTTGGTCAGCTTAGACTGGTCATCCCATCGGTTATGGGCACTTACACGTTCGTACGATGAGAGCCAGTCTTCCACGTCGTGTTCGGCGGTCCCACTAAAAATGGGTGGGTCGCGCTGACGAGGGACGCCGGCGCAGATGACAGTGGCAGCCGGTGGGGCGGGCAACGAGGTGGCGGGATCAGGCATAGTGCAAGGCGATCTTGTTGGCAGGGTTCGAGTGCGGAGCTCCAGGACGAGGCGAAGGATCTCAGCAACCTCCACCAAATGCGATGAGGTTTATTCTCGTTCACGACGTTGTGGAACGCTAGGCAAAACAAGGCACTGCAAGGGCTGTCCGAAGCACGGGGTCGCTCGAGATCACGGCACGGCCCTTCGTCTTCCTCTTCAGACGGCACATACACAGGGGCGCGTCTGCTTCATTACAATATATATATATATATATATATATATATATATATATATATATATATATATATATATATATATATATATATATATATATATATATATATATATATATATATATATATATATATATATATAGGTGTGTGTGTGTGTGCGTGCGTGCGTGCGTGTGCGCGCTGCTTGAAAGAATCAGTTGTTAGTCAGCGCCGTTGCCCATTCTTTTTCTCGCCTCCTGTTCCTTCACGTTCTTCCTGCTCAAGTCAATCATTAAGCCACAAAGGTTAACCTTTCTCCCCACACCACGCCTAACATATGTCCCTCATTTCCACCGAAGGTGAATTTCTTGTCACGCACGGTTTACCTCTAGGATAGTGGTAGACATTGTGAATAACGGCCATGTGACGCTTTCGAGCACTTTCGCAATCTTTTCAATGCCCGTCGCCAACTGACGCTCTTGAAGGTTTGCCCGTACATCGTTCATAAAATTTTCCCTGTTCCTTCGAAATGCAAACTTTATGGCACCTTAAGTTCCTTTTCAGTACATTGGGCAAAATGGTTCTTACGCGATTGTTAAAATACGTTTGCAATGTTCTGGAACGTTTGCACAAGTGATTTTCTAGAAACTATACAGCGGGCCTAAGCTTTCAACTTTTATCGTAAATCGCACAACATGCATCCCTATTCTAACTGTAAGCAAGGCACCCCGATTAGTTCACCGAGGACAACGGCGACAGCTAGTATGCGCCTCGTCTAACACGTAAATGTAGCGAACAAATAAACACTCAGTAAATATTTTCGATGCTCATAATTATCCAACACAGTTCAAACTTTCGACGCACATCCCTCATAAAATTACGCCCATCATGCTAGAAACAAAGTTACTGTCATTTTGGTTCTCCCAAAACAGCGGGAAAACTTTGTAAGTATTCCATATAATGCATAAAAATGGGCAGAATACGCGAGTTTAGCCATTTTCTTACATTGCGCCCCTAATTAACCCACACGCATAAAACATTGCCACATGTCACCCACTAAAAAGCCCCTCGGTTTCTATTCTCGAGAAATATAAGCTCGCTAAACGATCTATTGCTTCCAAAGCACCTGGAAAACACGCATATACCGTTTTCGAACGCTTCTAATCACAGTAAAAGCTTCGCTGCAGAAAAATATTACCCAGTATATGGTCTCAACTTGACATGCAATTGTGCACGTCTGGAACCATGTTGGAGGGACTTATAGCCTTGTTCATTCGACCCCCAACCTGTCGCTCGCTTGTTATGAAAACTTAACAGGCTCTATTGTATACAGTAAGCATATGTCGCCTTGATGAAGAAAGTCCACTTGTCGAAACTTTTATCTTTTTCACGTTTTGCTCATCACCTTGAATTTCCATGTCTCGCATTCCCCGCGTTTTCTGTGGATTGCTATAGTATACAGATAGACGACCGCGGAGGTAGTTAACTGGAATTCCTACGTGCTAGATACGTTCTCCGTGACCTACCTGCCTTGCCGAAAATCCAACGGAGAATGCCGACGAAAGCAGCGAGAAGTCTTCCGTCCATTCCTTTCAGCGTAGCTTAGTTCACTTTATTGTCTCATTTTAGAATGACGGAGCTTCACTTGACCACCCCTGTCATAAATGAGTGTAAGATCCAGTATAGGAGTCAGTTTCTTCGGTACCTCGCCCCCCCCTCTCCGATTTTTCTTTTCTTTATTTTTTTTTCAAGAGCGAACTCCATCGTGACTTCCATGTTCTGCGTCAAGCTAAGATAGTAAGCTCGCAACAGGGCTACGTAACGCTGTCGCGTAACCTACGAGGCGTGACCGACGAGCAGTATAAAAATAGGTGGCCTATCCGCGTGGTGATTCATGTGCGGCAATCAGAAAAGTCTGCACTGGGACGCTGGTGTCGTAGGTCGAAGCGATATCCGTCTCACCTGCAGTGAACTTTTGATAGACAGACACACCGCAAGCGATGTGAGGGCATCGGCACTAATTTGACTTTTCCACTGAAGAGCTGATCGTCGGCGACAATCGCTCATGCGCTTATACGCATACGCTCAGTGACTGAAATAAATACATAGTCACCAGCCGTTCATTGCCCCCCCCCCCAAAAAAAAAAACAATCTGACAAGCAGCAAGTCGGCACTCTCGGATTCGCGTTTTGGAAAAGACACGTTGTTGCCTGCCATAAGATCATAAATGGAGCGCCGTCAGAGCGCCGCTATTAGCTACTCCTGGATTCTGCAAAGCTGCATTGTTCAGGAGGGATAGAAGTACGTACCAGCTCGCAAAAGGCCGCCCACATGACCTCCAAGAGCGCCAGCAAAGACATGCGTGTGCAGCTACTCTTCGTTATTTTTAGAACGAGAACGAGGCACACTGATGTACTAGCTGGCTAACCACATATATTTGAATCAGCAGTGCGCTATTGTATAGGTATAGACAGGAATCACTTGGACAGATTTTTAGATTTTTCAACTAGGGTATATGCTTATCGCGGCGCTTCTGAAGAGTGACCTCACGGACAGTCTGTTGCTGCGACAACTTCGTCAAGCGCATCGCCGAAGCGCTTATCTCGTGTCTTCGCAAGAGGAACCATTCCTGTTCACCTGCGAGTACAGCATCTTGATGGCGCACGTGTAAACCCTGCCACTCACCACTGTTCTCCAATCCCTAATCTGTCCACATGACGAGAATGCGCTGACATCGACCATTACTCGTTGCAGTGCCCCGAATTGGGACAACTGCAAGGAAGCTTTCTTACATGAAAAGATGGCATGAGGATCGCAGATTAACATTACAAATATAGGGTTCAAGAATGCCAACGGTTCTTCAAGACCAGGTGACTCATTGAATCCATACTTATGAGGGACTAGAAAGCTAACAGAATACGGAAGAACTAGGTTAGGCGGTTTGGCTGAGGCGGGATGAACATTATGGAGAGGTGATACCCAATCCACTTGGCCCACTCCGCTTTTCTTGGCCGTCTTCCTTTGCTTCATCTCTTGCATTCGTGGAGGTAGCCTACAAAGACCATTTTCTCCTTGTGTCTTATGGATCCACAGCGTATACTTTGCACTTTTGTGTCGAGACACGTTATATTATGCCATTGAAGATGAAATCCACCAGTCATCGGAATTTCTTAAACGGAGAAGCTCCATAGTATTGGCACTAAACGAATAAAAAAAGTACGGCACTGTTGCGTATGACTGGGCTAGTACTCCCGGTGTGGCACATACAGCACGAGTCCCTGCAAAACCACGGCAGAGGAACATCATTGGAGGAGAAAAAACAGCATCCATGCATTTGACAGCTCTCGTAAGTCGTGGTGCGAAATCACCATGTCCAACTTTAAGGCTCTCTTGTGGTGAGCAGCACCTCTCACATTCATTCGGTTGCCACGCTGGCGGAGAAATTGGCGCCATCGCCTTACACGAGGCAATATCCGCTCACAGTTCGACACTCACCACTTGCATTAGTCAGTGCAAGCACACATGTCCTGGTACATCCTTTCATATGGCTAACGATAGCACGTAAGCTATAACGATCATGACAGTGCAGGTGGCCACTACGTCGATGGCTCCAGCGGTGGCTCTGCGCAGGCGCGTGTCCTGTGGCGCCGTGAGGGGAGTCAGAACCGAGGCGACACGATCGGGAGAATCGAGAATGGCCTGGCGAGCACCTTCCCACGAGTGGGGCCCCTCAAGGCGGAACTGGTAAGGCAGGCAGGGCCCGAACACGCACCGGCGGTACAGCACCGGGTCGATGATCGCCAAACGGCTCAGGTTGGGCTTCACTCCGAGCAGACTTGCCAGTTCGTCCATGTACGCGATCCAGTGAACCTGCGTGGGCAGATCAGAGCACACGATACGAAAGCAGAAGGATGGATATATTCGACTAATGTTGCTATTTGGCTTACTGTCGTCATCTGTTCGAGCAAAAAAGGCAGCGCGTCTCGAAAAAGGACAAAACTAAGAAGTAACTGAACGCGCTGGACACGCAAACGAGAAAGTAACTGTAACTAGTGCCAAGTGTTTCTGCTCTTTACTGTGTTGTTCACTGGCAGCATTATCGGCATCAAAAGTCAGCGGGGTGTGGTACTCAAGGAAAAAAGCTGAACACTTCCGCGGCCCTGAGCACGTAGCCTGGTATTCGGGTTTTCAGTATATGCACTAATATATGCCAACAACACTGTTTTGCACTGTTTTGTTATACAGGCGGCGAGCATGAAATGTTCGCAAAAGGAACTTTTTTCGCAGAACCTGCGACCCAGTAAACTATGAACATCGACCGTACATTTTTGGTGAGAGAATTGCTGGAAAAATGCAACACGAAGAGACTGAGGAAAGCGCTCGTGCGTTTGCGCTCTTATTTGTGCCTCGTTGCCTAATCACTACATTCTCCCTTATAGCAATGCCGACACCGTGCGCAAATTCTGCCATATCTTCATTTACTACAGCATCGAAACTTCTCGCTGTAGACGCGTTACGGATGTCTAAACCACAAGCTTGCATGCTCGGAAACCCTGGGGCCCATTCTTGGGCGGCTTTCTTTCTGATGTCTTATACCCATTTTACTGCTTTTCTGAATGATCTGGGTAAGCGTAGGAGTCACACAATGAAGAGAGAGAGCATTTATTCGAAGGAAGTCAGAGAGGTCAGCCTGATCTAGATGCTTGTCACTGCTTCGAGCTGCAGCACCTTGAAGCGCCCGAAAACATGGTCACCGTAAGTTTCGCGAAGAGTTTGCACAGCGAACGGCTTTCTGCTCAACCAACAAGTGGCGAATACAGGCAGCTCAGCCGTTCCCAGAAACCTGACCACCAAGTGGTGTCAGATAAACTTAGAGTGGAAGGAGCAACAATTACATCAGGCTGTTTGTGAGGTAATTAGCATCGGAAAAGTTATGATTGGATCAATGCTATGGCGAATAAATCGCCGCCCACTCCTTGTTTTCCAGGCAGCTGCCACGTTTATATTCCTAAAGCAAAAAAAAAGAAAATATGCAGACTAACATCGTGATTGTGTTGTAGGTGTGCTGCGTGAGCACGTTGTTTCTTTAATAACTTTTATTTAAAGGAGATGGCAGCGCTTTTAGGTAGCGCCGGCTGTTCCTCGTAGCAGAGCGAACAAGAAATGGATGCACGCAAATGAAATTTCACGAAAACAATACGTTTATCGCTTCGCGGAGAACCAGATAAATATGCAAGCCCTGTGAGAAGTAGCTGCCCTGAGCAGTGCCTGCTCTGAGGAAAACAAGTTTATCTAAATGTATCCAGTGACATTTCTTGTTTGACGACTTTTGATCATCGCAAGTAGTGCGAGGTTCACAAACGTGCTGTTGCTGGCGCGTACTGAAAAATTACGAAATTTGAACATAAATGCACACAATGGCGTATTTCACCGGCACCAGATGGTTTTGTATATGAGAGAGAGAGAGTTGAAGATGTCAGCCCTGCTACATGCAGGGCTTGAGTTTTTTTAATTGACATGAATATACGTGAAAATACTATCACAATCGCACTTGCAAACTAATAAACTGCCCCTTAATAAACTGGTGCATGCAAGTCCCACAATCTTAAGATTCCAGACTGATGACTACACGCCATTTTTGTGACAACTGTGCAAATGTAGTCTATCTCATACACAAGATTGTATTGCGTTCTCAGTAGCTCATTCAGGTACGACCCGGTTAAGCTTCCCGAGTTCCCTTCCCCTTCGCTTTCCCTATTATTCGTGTGTTACCGAATCGCGGTCTAATAAAGTGCGTCTTCAAAAATGGGGACCTATTTTTCCCAGTTGAGCTGCCTTTCCATTGTTATTGTTGCGGACAAATTGAGCAGCTTCCGTGCAATGTCGGGGGACGTCCAGATAACTTAAATGTGGTATAATAGATGCATGGCGCAAAAGAAAAAGAGAACAGAACATAAATCCGCGCAAACTATGCCAACTAGCTTAGGGATCGCTAATATTGTATGCCGTATAGTCGTCGCCACCTTGATGACGCTCTGAGCTTCTTTTGCGTGGAGGATGAAGGGCACCACGCTCTGCAGCAACGCCTTCGTCCCTTTTGCCCGCTCACAGCAGCAGCTAATGTCATGCACAGCGTCAAATCTCTGCCTCTAGCATTTCGCCGTCAAGCAACTGCAGCCAAGGTGAAGCGTTTTCGTTGAAGCCGCCAAACGAGGCTTATTTTGCTCCACACGTACCTGCACGGCGTAGCGTGCGCTGTCGACGGCCAAGGCGGACGCCCTGCGTGCCGCCTCTTTCCTCTGTCTCTCCGCGTCGGGCAGCGGTAGCTTGCCGGCGAGCACTCGGGCCACGCAGCGGGCCTGCATCTCGGCCACGGGCCAGAACCCACCGATGGGATCCACCAGGCCCACGAATGCGATGCTCGGCTCCCCCACGGGGAAGATGAACTTGTAGAGCTCGACGCGCTCCTCGCGCACGTATGGAGCTACCTCGGGCGGCAGGAACGGGTAGTGCTTCAAGTATCCCGTCGCTACGATGACGTCGTCGATGACCGCGCGCGAGCCGTCGTGGAACTCGGCGTAATCCGGGCCCAGCCGAGCCACGCTGCCTCGAATCTGTGATGCCAGAAAAATATACTGACCGCCACTCTATTGGACGTAGTTACGAACACCATGAAATAAAACTACGGGTTAGTATGGTGAGGAGTTGTACATAACAACGCACGATGTTTTATCACATACGTCGAGGACGAGAAAGCTGTAGCAGTGAAATTAGGTGCATTATTATGCGTCTCTCTTTTTTCAAAGTAAAAAAGAAAATTACAGCGTTCAGCTTAAGAGAGCGGCTGTGCCATTATTGTAGGTCTTTTGCACAGAAAAAATAAAGAAAGCGATCGAAACACTTTACACCGAGACCTGTGTGGTTAATGCAGCCACATGTGTAGTCCGGATCACGACCTTTATGCACAGAGTCACTACTAACCTCCAATTCGTACGTCATTATTAGCTGCCTCTACATAAATCCCTATATGCTGGCCATCCAGCGAGCATAATTCGTACTTACAGAACCGCCTCTATTTTGTGAGTACCACGACGAAGTTTCCTGGTTTTGCTTTATTCTTACGAACAAGGTCGTGCACTGTAGCGACAAGAATATAAAACCTGCGGCAATCGGAGTAATAAGAAAGAAAGCCTTATGGGCATCCAGTGTCACCTGCACCGTCCCGGTGAGAATCCGGGAAGGGAGGACGTCGTTGACGAAGAGCTGCTGATTCGTGGCGTGGTGCGCCGGCTTCAGGCCGTACATCTTGTGGTCGAAGTGGCCGTTGAGGACCCGCTCGAAGGCTCGAGCTCCGAGGTCGAACGGCAGCAGCGAGCGAGCAGTGTTCTTAGCCCTGGTGCACATGGTGACGTCCATGGGAAGGCCGCCCGGCGCCAAACGAGGGGCCACCCAGGTGCCCCGGCGAGTGCTCATGTACACCTGCGTCCGCGGCGTGTGCCCGTAAGAGAGTGTTCGCTTTTGAGTGGACCGTGCAATTTTACGGAAAGCGCGTATACCTTGCTTTCTACCTTAAAGCCTTCCAGTGATTCACGTGTTGCGCGGTAAGAACCACTTGAGAATGGTCAAAGAGCGACACACTTTCTGTTACGTACATATGGTATGACATTTGGTGTAAGCGCAGCAGTCAATGCTGTCATACCGAATGGTCCAACACTGCCAACAGCGGTTTTTTGAAGGTGGCGGTAAGCATGACGTGCGCCCTAATGACCCCTCAAAAGTGTATTATGTAAGTGGCACGGTAACGAGAATAAATGCATTAAATGCTGTTCATAAGGGAAAAGTGCGTAGTGCAAGGAAAGTTCTTCGGTGAATCTATATAGATGTACTGAAGAAGACCGCCATATCGCAGGAAAAGTCATTCCCACCTGGCTGTTCGAAGAAGAAAAAAAAGCGACAGCACACGCACACCAGTGCTGACTGTATACAGTTATAATTAACACTGTTGCGCAGAGTGACGATGACAGAGGTCATAAGCGAGAAAACAACACACGACACCTGAGCGCAAACTATCAACTAATTTATTTTTATTTTTGTTTCGTGTGTTGTTTTCTCGCTTAAGTCCTGTTCCTTCTTCGCCATGTGCAATAGTGTTAATTATGTAGAACGAACTGGCCCACTGCGTAATTTTCATACAGCTAAATGAGTGACCAGTGCGCGATAATATACAAGACCGGGGGGTAAAATATATACTGTGCGACGCAGTACAGTGCAGACTTGTACGTAATGCATTACATGTAAAACTTTACTTGTAATCAATTATATTCCTTTGCATGTTTATAGATGATGGATTAAATTATTTTACTCGGTAACGCTAACTTTAATTAAATCACATTTTTCAGTAACTGATCACATGTAACCAGTTACATTATTGATGAAATAAACTGTAACGGTCAACGAAGCTATGAGGACTTCAATTTAACGGGAACTAGAGCAGAAAGCTTCGGTTATGCCACGCAGCTGCCACGCAGCAACATCGAGGATGCGCAGGTTTGGACATGCACCATCGGGCGCTCAATATTTGTTTCACCTTGAAGCTCCGCCAGATGTTGGGCGCCGAATTCCACCAGTGCTGTTTGGATCCATTCTTGCACCGAATAAATGGATGCACCAGACTCTCAAAAGATGGCGCTGGTTGCGTGCGACGATCATCCTCCTCCTCATCATCGTCATCAACAACAACAACAGCAGCAGCAACAATAACAGAAACGGTGGCGAGGGGTGGTGTTGGCTTCCTCACCGGCCAGCAAGGAAGCGCTGGCCGTTCTCGAGAGGAGCTGGGTAGTTAGCTGCACCAGGGAAGTCGAGGCACGACTATGCCAGCCAATCCCGCGAGAGCCGGCGCAACCAGCACTCAGTGCAGCGTAGTCGTGCGCAACTGCGCCAGAGGTCCACACTCGTTACCACCGATGAGCTCAGTATGCGTCGTTCTTGGAGGCAAAGGTAGCTCGGCCGAGGCACGACCCGCCAGGACGTCTGCCCCGCCCCTCCTAAACGCCGCGTCATCGATCGACAAACCCTCCATTGCTACAAACTACGGTCCCAATGGAGGGGTGGTTGGTCGACGACGCGGCGGTTAACAGTGGTTTGGAGTTGACTTCTAGTTTATTGCTTTTAAGTTAATTTTTTTTCTTCGTATCTATATGTGAAAAGGTGCAGCCGGTGCCAATTAAAGGCGGCGACACCTTCTAAACGCCATATAATAGAAAAAACTACAGTCCCAAAACAATTAACTAACAAGGGTTGGAGGTGCGGGGTGCTGCAAGCGCTAGTCATTCATCTGCAGAGAAATTGACTCGCCGATACAACGTTTCCTTGATGAGACGAAAGGCTCTTGCCATTCTTGTAGCCTTCTTTCTAACAAGCTATTCCGGTTTGTGGAGGTGGTTATTGACTAGCCATAGGAATACATCCTCGCTTTGGAGTTTGCTAATATCATCTTGAGATATCATGAGGAGAAGCAGTTCCTATTGTTGAGCTGGAGCCGGGCCACAAGGTGACTGGGTGAGTGCGTGTGCGTTCGTGTTCTTAAGCCCTGGTAGGTGTTTCAGTGTGATGTTAAATTCCTGCAGCAACGACCTATACAGCGTATAAGTCGGCCTTAGGGTTATTTTACTGTCATCGCGGCCAAGAGGCTGGCCAGATCTGTGATGACCGTTTTTTGTGTGCCGAATATGCATGATCCAACTGTTTCGTTGTGCAGACGACGTTTAAACATACTTGCTCAGTCATACAGGAGTTCAATTCTGTTTTGTTCAAATGGGCACTTGCGTAACCGATGACAAATTCTTCCGTACCGTCTCTCTGCACGAACACGGCGCCGATCCCACAGCCACAGGCGCCTGTGTGCATCTCAATGCGTAGGTCAGGGTTGAACAATGGGAGAAACGGTCCACTAATCAGTCGATTCGGAAGCGTCTCAAAGGATTTCCCACACGCCTGGTTCCAGCAAAATTTCATGTCAGACGTGGTGAGCTCTTTTAGTGGTCATGCAATGCGTTCGAAGTCCTTGGCCTTTGCATGTGCTGCAGAAACTATTGGTCCCGAGGCGACTTGATACGGTGACTTGCTCCGTCATCTCGGTTCCTATAGCCCCCCCAGCAGATGCCAAAGTTTCTCTTTCTCCGGTATCCCGGCTTTTACACGGGCACGGAGCTGCAGAAAGCCCGAGATATATTCTTGTGGCGTCTCCCCGGATTGCTGGCGGCGTTCTCCCCAGCGAAGTTCTCCTACAGCGTCTTTCGACAACCGTCCCTTGTTTCTAACGTCTTTGTTCGCAGAGTCGTTACGTACTACCGTTCTCGAGCGCGAATGCCAAGTTGTCAGCCTTTCGCGCGTCGGCCCACGCCAGTGATAGTCCGTAGCGCTAGTCAAGATTTAACGAGCCGTCTAAATCTTCCTCGTATTTTCCTCGGAAAACGGGTGGTGGAGCGAACGGTTGTCAGTGCAAGGTAACTGATATTAATATCTCGTTATCGTCGAGATCCGGCTGTACTGTCCGATTCCGCAGTCTCCTTTCCGGCACCAGCTACTTATTAGCGGCGATGTGCTATTCACAGAGGTGGAACAGGCGCTCGAAAACATTGCCCTTTGTTTTCCTCGCCCTCTACTGCGTTCCTGCCCTCTCTGCGCGTCGTTGGTTTAGTGGTTCTTTCCTCCCCCATTGTGTGCGTTACCCGGCACCTCCCCTCCAGATGGGCGGAAGCAGCAGCGACGACCGAGATGAAGGTGGATTCGGTTGCCAAGACCTTCTTGGACACAGTCGCCCTTCGGCATGTTTCACCGGAACGCATCGTCACTGGCAGAGGCCGTCACTTTAGTGCAGCGATGCTGGAAGAATTTTTCCGGCTAACAAGTACCAACAATCCTCGCACTACTATCCAAGAGCCAACCGCCTCTTCGGGAGATTGAACCGTACCTTAGCTGTAATGACTAGCAAGTATGCTTCATCACACCACCCAGACGGGGACCCGTTTCTCCAGTACTTGATTTCCGCCTATAACTCTTCGGTACATGAGACAACAGGTGACAGTTCGTAGCGCTCGTCAAGATGTAACCAGTCGTCTAAATCCTTCTCATATTTTTCCCGGAAGACGGGTGATGGCGCCCCCCCCCCCCTTACCCGGCCTCCAAAAGCACAGAGGCATAGCCTCCTCGCTCATCTTATAACATTATCAATAAATAAAATCGTCATGCGACTCCCTTTTTGCTCCTCCATGGAAGAGAGCCTACATTTCTCATCGGCGTGGCCATCGGACTCGGGGCTTCGAACTGCTGACGTCATAGAACGTAAGCGTTGCAGTGCGACAAGAAGAGGTCAGACGACTTGACACCAAGCGATATCTCCGGAGTAAGGAAACGTGTACTGGGTGTCACGGCGTAAGCAACGGGCACAGAGCTCCTTCTCACACGACCTTATTCAGGTACGAATGCCAACATGGACGAGTTGAAAGACCACCTAGTTCCTACACACATATTACGGACCTTTTCGTGTAGTGAGGCAAACTTCGGCGAATGACTGGGAAGCTGAGATAAGACGACAGCGGCGGGGCATAGTCAACGTGAAACAGCTGAACCTGTAGGTCTCCAGGAAATTTGGAAATTCGGTCCCTGAATACACTTTAGATAAAGCCGAAGGCTAGACGACAGAAGCCATGCAGGTCGTCAACAGCACACGCGCGAACGACGCAAAATTCGCCAGCAGAAGCCAAGGTAGCAGACGGAGACAACCGGGAAGCTCTCAGAGCAACCACGAGGTCGAGGAGACAGGCCTAGCCCACAACGAATAACCCCGCAAAAACTACCGAGAATGCCGAAACCCTAGTAGTGCGTGAAGGCTCAGCGGAGCAAATCAGTGGCGATACAAGTGCCGGCGAGTCAGTGCGTAAACGCCAACCATCAGTGTCAGTGAGCGCTAGCTTGATAGTGCTGCTGACCCAGAATGGTGTAAAGAACCATAAGCGCAAATCAGTGACAATGCCAGTGCCGTGAAATCAGTCTCATCAAATCGAACTGACGATACCACTGAGTGATAGTGATAGTGCTGCAGCGTTGACTATCTGTGAAGAGGCATCAGCACAAATCAGTGATAACGCAAGTGTCGCAGAGCCAGCGCGTGAACGCGAACTAAGTGACGGTGCCACAGAGATAAGTAATTTTTTAACGCAGCTGACATCATCGCACGGGCACCAGTTGGGACTGAATAACATAAATGGACACTAGGCCACGCTGGTTGTACAGAAAGCCTTGGCATGAGGATTTTATTTATTGATAATGTTATAAGTTGAGCGAGAACGCTCTGTGCTTCTGGAGGGGGAGGGCGGGAGGGGGTGATGCTACGCGAACTGCACAAACTCTCGAAAGATGGCGCTAGTGGCGGGCTACGATTATCATCACCATCATCATCAACAACACAAATGGTGACCAGGCGCCATTGCCTCCTCACCGGCCGCCCCTCGTCTTCTAGCTATCCAACTGTCCTATAAGGGAAACCCCTTAAAAAGGAAGCGTTGACCGCTCTCGAGAGCAGTTGGGGAACTAGCTCTCATCAGGAAAGTCGATGCACGACCCACCAGCCAATCCTACGAGAGCCGGCGCAACCAGCACTCAGTCAGCGTATAGTCACGCGCCACTGTGCCAGAGGTCCACGCACGTTACTACCCACGAGTTGAGTACGTGTCGTCCTTGGAGACAAAGGTAGCTCGGCCGAGGAACGAGCTACCCGGCTCTGTGCCCTGCCACTGCTCAACGCCGCGACGTCGACCGGCAATCCCTAAGGTCTCACAATAAAGAAGCAGCACCGAATTGATGGCCACTTCGGACGTAGATGCGAGAATATCACACAGCCTAGGGATGTTTTGTTTTTTGTTTCTTCAGATCTTCATTAGCCCTAACAGGAGCGTTTTCTCCGGGCCACAACAAGAGTGAAACGCTACGCTTCACAGAGTGCCCATGTGCCAGAATCGAGGCGTTGATTAACCGCAGTCTTCTGCGCAAGGTGTTTGTATATTGCAACACCGCTCTTCCCTCCCGCGTGCACGTCTAGCGAGTTTTGAGTATCGGTGCTGGTGTCCTCACAAGGAAACGAGAGAAGATGACCAACGAAAAATTTAAAAAACAGTTGTTAATGAAAATAAACAACTTGCTAATAGCTCGAGATGAAGCTCTGACAGAGCTAGGTCGACTCATTCTATTTACTGGATTTGTGCAATATTAATAAATATGAAAGAAGTGACGTAAAAATTATCGATTACAATTTACTAATTGCTGAACTACTTTACGGGCAGTAATTCATCACTTTAATCGATAAAATTTTGCATGAAGTAATTGTAATCACTTATTTGCCTTTCTGAAACGTATATAAGTCTAATACAGTTGGATAAGGTTTGTGGAATAATAATCTTGCCGTTATAAAGCGAGTGTAAAGGGTTTGCATACCAGAACCTAGCTTTAAAGAAGATACGCTATCATATATGAAAATTATGTGTGAATAAACTGGATGGCTAATATCCAAGAGAATCATTTCCAGCAGATAATTTCAACAGAATCATGGCAACACTTTACTTCAATCAACCAAGAGAACAGGCTAGCTTGAATCATTTCCATGTCATTTCAATCATTTCCATGTCAGGAATCAAGTAATTCAGAAATTTGCGGAGTACAATCAGCCGGTTCAGGTGGCTTTCATAGATTATGAAAAGGCGTTTAAATCAGCAGAGATACCAGTAGTCATGGAGGCATTGCATAATCAAGAAGTACAGGAGGCATACACGAATATCTTTGAAATTGTCTACAGAGATTCCACAGCTACCTTGCTTCTCTACAAGAAAAGTAGAAAATTATCTATCGAGAAAGGGGCCAGGCAAGGAAACGCAACCTATCCAATGATATTTACACCATGCTTAGAAGAAGTATTCAGGCTATTAGACTGGGAATGCTTACGAGTGAGAATCAAAGGCGAATATCTCAACAAATCAATTTGCAGATGACATTGTCCCGTTCAGCAAGGATCAGTCGCAACAAATGATTGACTACCATGACTAAGAAAGTGTAAGAGTAGAGTTAAATTGAATTCTGGGGTTTTACGTGCTAAAACCACGATTTGATTATGAGGCACGCCGTAGTGTGGGTCTCCGGGTTAATTCTGACCACCCGGGGATCGCTAACATGGCCCCAATGCACGGGACAAGCGCGTTCTTGCATTAGCCCCTATCGAAATGCGGCCCCCGTGGCCGGGATTCGATCCTGCGACCTGGTGCTTAGCAGCGCGACACCATAGCCGCTACGCCACCGCGGCGGGTGCAAGAGTAGGGTTGAAGATTAATATGCAGAAGACGAAGGTAATGCCCAATGGCCTGGCAAGGGAACAACAATTTATTATTGCCAGACATTCTCTAGAGTCTGTGCAAGAGAACATTTATCAAGGTAAATTACTCACAGGGGGCCCTGATCATGAGAAAGAAATTTACAGAAGAACAAAGTTCGGTTGAATTGCATACGGCGGGCATTGCCAAATCCTCACTGGAAGCTTACCACTATCGTTGAAAAGAAAAGTGTACAATAATCGCATTCTACCAGTGTTAACTATGGGGCAGAAACGTGGAGGTGATTGGTAAGATGATGAAATTAGGAAACTTGTAGGAGCAAGTTAGAATCAGCAAGTACAAGATCGGGTAATTGGAGATCGGTAGGAGAGGCGTTCGTCCTGCACTGGACATGAAACAGGCGGTGATTATTATTATTATTATTATTATTATTATTATTATTATTATTATTATTATTATTATTATTATTATTATTATTATTATTATTATTAGATGGATGCATAGCTATCTTTAAAACAAAACACCCACATACCCGATACCAAGACTCCGTATAGATCAGATTGATTATTATGTACAAACATAATATTCTATATTTTGAATCTTCGACATGTGTGATCGCATGCTTATTACTTGTTAATATTATTGGTGTATATGTAGCCGCATGAGTCGAAGACGAAGTGGTGTCAGCGGAGCGAACGAAGAAGAGAAAGACGTTTTTGTCCCGTCTGAGGCGATCGTCTTAAAGCCTATTAAATAAATTCCGTTCATTTCGCACCGTAACAATATATTCCGTTATTCGTATTTGCATCTGCAAACCTTTTATCGCTAAAGTGATCATGTTTTTGTTTCCCGCTTTTTACTGTGACAGTGGGTCCTGGGACGCCTACAGTTGTTGAATCATGGGACCTTCTACTGTATATGTAAACCATATGGAATGTTTCATGTAATCCTTTGAAAATGCTATCTTTGAAACTTGAAAAAAAAGGGGGTGCTTTACACACAGATAGTAAAATGCGAGAGAAAGAGAGAGAAATAAAGTTCTTGTTCTTGTTCCCTAGTGAAATGGCGCAACCCACTCGGGGGATCGGCCATGAATCGGGCGGTGAATGAACTGTTAACTTTTTTTTTTCTGAATACATTAGAGTGAAATGAAATAAGTGTCTAACCATAAAATCACCTCGTTAGTTAAACCCTACCCTGGGGGACAGGGAAAGAAGGAACAGAAATATGAGCGAGAGAAAGAAGTGAACGATTCATTGAGCGCATGCGCGCGTGCGGTGAACGTGGGAAGCGTTTTTGCCTTTCGCGCCCATCGAATTGCGACCACTGTGGCAGGTATCGATCCCGCGACCTCCAGCTCAGCAGCGCTACCCCATAGCCACTGCATGGGCTACCGCGGTGGGTTGACCACTGTTAGATATGGAGCTGTTTCCTGCGATTACTTCGAGTTCCCCAGACCACATCGAAACGCAGCACAGCTAATTGAGGAATGCAGAAGCAGGAAAGCACATTCCAGAGGAGCGGCCGAGCAAACAAGTTGAAGGCAACAAGTTCACGTGCCAACAAGTTCGTACGCCGCCGGGATTAGAAGGGGGCCTCGGACAATGGAGCATGAGCAGCCCTCCCCTTCTCCTCGTTAGAAGAAGTGCATTGCCAGTCTGCGAGGCAAGACCGCAGAGAGCCGCCAGGTGTGACACCGCGACACGGGCGCCTGCCATTGGCTGAAAGTGGCGTCATCTGAGCGGACTCTCCTATTGGTCAAACATGACGTGACTTACAGTGCTCGAAGGGTTTATAAGAAGCCTTCGAGAGAGACCTGAGCATTCTGGAACATGCCCTGATTCCCTGATTCACCTCTCTCGAACTTCTTGCCGCGGGCCGCAGCGTCCGAGTTGCTGCCGGCCCGTAATGACTGTACTACTGTTACTTGTCGCTCACCTCTCTTGTACATAATGTAAAATAAATCCTCCCAAGTTTGGGTTTTCATCCCGAAGTCCGTCCTTCAACCCCTACATCTGGTGGCAGTGGTGGGATCGCCTCCGAATGCATCAGCTGGTGGCAGCGCTACGGATAAACCTTCGTCGAGAGAGATCCTAAGGAACCGGGAAGAGCGAAGAAGAGAGAGCCTTCGTCGAAAGAGGTCCGAAGAAACTGGGAGTAGCGAAGAAGGAGCGAGCCTTCGACCCAGGGAGTCCGGAGGAACCGGGAACAGCGGACAAATGAACCGGATGGCAGGGTGCTGCAACCGTAAGTGAGCGCGTGGTTTTTTTCCTTATGATTCGCCAGACTCAAAGGTTGTGTGTTCAATTTTGATAGTTCTGGGAATCGGGAATTTGTTGCATTGTGTGTTTGCACAAGTTAATTAAGGAAAACAGTTTTAACCACCTGTCGGGGCAGCTGCCATGGATCTTAGAAGGTTGACGAGGTTAGACTTGTTGTTGGTGTGCGACGATTTGGGAGTTGAGGCGGACGAACGGATGGAAACGGCAGCTATCATAAAGGCGATTCAAGATAGTGGCAATGATGATGAAAGCATTAGGCTTGCTTGGGAGGTGATACAGGAGCCACGGGAGCGTGTGCGTCGTGTACGTTTGCGGGAGCGTCGTGAACTTAAGAGTAAGAGTAGGCGTGAAAAACGCGAGAATGAACGGAAGCAGGAGCTTCAAGAACTTACTCTTAGGTGTGAGCGTCACGTACGTGAGAATGAACGCGAACGGGAGTATCAGGAACGTAAGCTTGAGCGTGAGCAAAAGTATGAGAGAGAGAAGGCAGCACTGATCAAAGAGATACAGCATTGTGATCAGTTATTGGCACAGAGACAACGGCTGTCTGAGAATTCTGTAGGTAATACAGAGCGAAAGAATGAGGCAGCATCGAGCGGATTTTCGCCAGAAGCCGACGAAAAGAGTAGTGCCTGTGAGATTAGCTGCAGAGTCATAAGTGAAGGGAAAGGGCTAGCTGCGAACGATGCCTTAGTGGCAACAGAGGCCGTTAAAGGCCGTAGTGAGAGCGACGAGGTGCTGTGCCAACAGATGACTGTAGAGACAGCTAGGCCAGCTGCGAACAAATTGGCACAGTTACCGCGTGTGTGCGTCGCTGGTAATGTTAGCGAGGTTGCTAGCGAAGAAAAGGGTACTGCTGACCCGAGGGAAGCGTGCACCCATGTAGAGCCAGATCTGCGTGCAGAAGTGAAGTGCGAGCTGGACGATGCAGTTGAGAATAGTTCTCGGGATGGCGAGCTCCGTAGTCCACGAGAGAACAACTGCATTGTTCAGGGATCGGTGCGGCTCTCCGCCAGTCTAGATAGCCTAGATAGGGATGGTTCAGTTATCAATCATTCGGACTGTGCGCGTGAGACAGCGATCGATACCGACGGGCTGTGTGCCGATGCACAGCGTGAGCTGGGCAATGCAGTAGAGGGCAGTTCGCAAGAGTGCGAGTTGCATAACTCGAGTAAAGCCTGCTGCATTGTTCCAGAGTCGGTTGGGCTGTCCGCCAGTCGAGGCAGAGAGAGGGTTGATTTAAATGTAAATCACTCAGACTGTGCGGGTAAGAGACCGATCCGGGCCGACGAAATGTGTACCGGCCAGCACGAGGCACGAGAAGGCGACATGAAAACGAGTGCAAGGAGAAAGCGCCGTAAAAAGAAGCGCGGTAAAGACCGAAAGACGGTAATTAATGTAACGCCGCCAAAGATGGCGAGAAACCCAAATGGGCAGGGCGCGAGGAAAAAGATGCGGTCGTCTCGGATGATGTTGACGCATCGAAAACGTTCAAGCCACCGGTCAAAGGGGGACCGCGAAGAATGTTCTGCACGGACGCGGACAATGGGCACGAGGCAGTTAAGCTCCTCGTCGTTCCGTAGTTCTTTTCACAGCTCAGCGTGCAGTTCGAAGAAACGCAAGGTGGTAGGACGAGACCAGGTGGGGAGTAGCGACGCGGTCAATCGAGCTTGTGTTGAAAGCGGGGCGCGGGGACGCAAATTGGCAGGAGACCGTAACGTCTTGGGGGAGCTGTTAGTGATTCAGCCCTTTTGTTGTTCCTCCGTAGCCAGAGTAGCTTTGAAACGGCGACCGCCTCGGGGACGGCTCAGAGTATGAGTCAGTCGTAAGCAATCGGGAACGGGAAGCCAAGAGAGCTTCCGGAGAAGTGAAATGTTATTTTGTTTTATTTTTGAGCATCGGAAAGTTTTCGCGATTTGAGACTAGGATTTCTTTCAAGGTGTAAGGTTTGAGCTTTGTTTATGTTTTTGTTAGAGAGGCTCGAGCTTTGAAAGACGCGGTTTTGTGTAAACATGTAGTCTCGCGAGATGCTCATTAATAAGTAGATAGGCTTTTTTTTTGTGTGTGAGTAACCTGAAGGTCAAGGTTATCGTTGAGAGGCCTATCGTAACGCGCGTGTGTGTTATTTTAACCTTCTTTCTTTTTAAGTGTTTTTGAATTTTGTAAGGTTAAGCGCGTAGGTTTTCAGTGAGTGCATGATTTGCACGGAGAAGCGTTCTTAGTTCCATTAGCGCGTGTCCTGTGTGGACGGAAGGAAGCAGATTTATGACTGGGTTGCTAGTGTGTGTGGAGGGCAGCCGTATTCTGACTTCTTTAGTGAGCGTGCGTGGAAAGAGTTAGTAGAAGACGCATCATTTTAAGAGTTCTGCGGAGTGTGTAAGTCCCGCGAGTTTAATTGTTCGTTTAGGTCACGTGTCCTGTGGGACCTTCAGGAAAAAAAACGTGAGTAAGCGTAAATGCAAAGTTTGCCTACAACGCAAGTACGCGTTTTGTTTAGTGACCACAAGGCTAGTGCGCTTGTGATTACGTACTTGTGAGGTTGACCAGATTGTTCAGTGGCACCATTACGTGCGATAAGTACGCCACTGCGATAGATTGAAAACATGCTGTTCGTGTAGTTAGGCCACTTAAGTTATGTTCGGCTGTTTTCATTTGTTGTTTGCATCGTCAACGACCCTTTTGTTTTGCAACAACAATAGTACTCTGGTCTTGTCGGCATTCGAGGAGAAATGGATAGCTGTTTGGAGGGGTGGTTGGAACTGCTTTGTCAAAATTGGGGAAATAAAAGATCAGGGTTCATTTTGACTCAGTAATAGCCTGGCGAGTCAGGGGTGAAGAGCCTGCGCTTACACGTGGGGCAGCGCTGTGTTGTTTTGTTTGTTTGACGTCTGTTCTCCAGGGCCAAGGATCCCGAGGGTTGTCAAACGAGGCTCTACCCCAGTACCCTGCAGCTTCTATCAGCGTTCCTCATGGCCAACGAATTGAGTTCACCGTCCATTCAGAACAACCGGGGCGAGGACGAGCTGTTAGATATGGAGCTGTTTCCTGCGATTACTTCGAGTTCCCCAAACCACATCGAAACGCAGCACAGCTAATTGAGGAATGCAGAAGCAGGAAAGCACATTCCAGAGGAGCGGCCGAGCAAACAAGTTGAAGGCAACAAGTTCACGTGCCAACAAGTTCGTACGCCGCCGGGATTAGAAGGGGGCCTCGGACAATGGAGCATGAGCAGCCCTCCCCTTCTCCTCGTTAGAAGAAGTGCATTGCCAGTCTGCGAGGCAAGACCGCAGAGAGCCGCCAGGTGTGACACCGCGACACGGGCGCCTGCCATTGGCTGAAAGTGGCGTCATCTGAGCGGACTCTCCTATTGGTCAAACATGACGTGACTTACAGTGCTCGAAGGGTTTATAAGAAGCCTTCGAGAGAGACCTGAGCATTCTGGAACATGCCCTGATTCCCTGATTCACCTCTCTCGAACTTCTTGCCGCGGGCCGCAGCGTCCGAGTTGCTGCCGGCCCGTAATGACTGTACTACTGTTACTTGTCGCTCACCTCTCTTGTACATAATGTAAAATAAATCCTCCCAAGTTTGGGTTTTCATCCCGAAGTCCGTCCTTCAACCCCTACACCACGCACAAAGGCACTCGCACACGCCACTCTTTCCCCAAAAAAGCAATGCCCCCGACGATCACCCGCCCGAAAGGCGCGCAGGCACTTTTTTTTTTATGCGAATCATATTACTGGAGCTCAACCCAGCTCCTCAGGCGCGGCGGTGTCGCCTTCAATACTACGTGACACCGTGACGTCACGACAGAGGAGAAACGGGGCTCCAACTCGCGCCGTCGCTCGCGGCGTCGCGGCGGTATATAAGCAGCTGCGCTTGCCTCTGCTAGACACTCACGAGGTGAGATGCCTCCTGGAGACAGAGCTGCTCGTTGGAATGAGAAGCGAAGGTTGCGGCGTGCTACAGAGACTGTTTCTAGGTGGCTTTGCTACGGCGCAGCGACTACGCGCCCCGCATCGGACGCGGTGAGCGTCGAGCAACGCAGCGTTCGGCGCGACAACGAAATGTGCGCCTGAGCAAGCGCCGCAGGCCTGAGCCGACGCCGACGACACCGCCTTTCTGCGACACGAGCTCCTTAACGCTGTCGCGTTAAAATAAAGGCTAGTATGCTTCGCATCCTGGGCTTAACCTTAGCTAAGCCACAGCCAGTTTTTTTAGAGACAGTACTTGTCAATACTGTAACAGTTTCTACTAAGCTCCCGTGCATTCTCACCTGCGGGCAGACGTAGCTCAGCTCGACGGCGATGTCCCCGCCAGAGTTTCCCATGCCCACCACCAGGACGCGGCGGTCCTCGAACATGGACGCCTTCCGGTATTCGTGCGCGTGCACGACGCGGCCGCGGAACGCGTCTCGGAGGCCCGGCAGATCGGGCCAGTTGGGCACCGCGTGGTGGCCGCTGCACACGACCACGGCGTCAGCGTGGAGCGTGAAGTCCTCACCCGTGGTCGCGTTCCGGCCGGACACTGTCCAGCGACGTTCTCCGCTGTCGCCAACGCCGTCAGTCTTGTCGACTCCATCCGCTGACGTTCGCCGCACGGACTCCACCACGTGGTTGAAACGGATGTGCGAGTTCAGGTCGAAGTGCTTGCTGTATCGCCTGGAGTCAGGAGTGCACGTGCACGCTTCAATAAAGACGACTAGAATGAAATAATTCCATTTTTAACGCTTAACCGACGTTGTTTTAAGAATGCGTGATCAGCATGACTGCGTGTAATGTAACAGAGAACTTATCTTCCGCTTCAAACGCAAACAAGTTATATCCGCTAAGGTGCTCGAACATGAACTTAAGAGCCCACAGCCAGGAAAATCATATCATAGATGATCAACTAATGCAAAAAAAATTGTCCTGACACACCGTCCCCAGAAGCAGTATGTGATGTGCGTTTGTACCCTTAAACCATATCCACCCATACAATGCAGTCTGGGCTGTGATGAGGCAGGGGAATAAAATTCCGCGTTGGCGCCACCAAACGTATTGTCATCTCTCCCGCTGAAAACGCTACGGCCCAAAGCGCCCATCGCCTTCCCGTCGCCTTGCCTTGGCTTCGCCGGATTCCTGCCACAGGCCTGCCACCGCGTTAAAGAGAAGCAGCAGCGCCAAAGAGCGTCTACTACGAAAGAGAAGCGGGTCATTGCTCTTACTAGAGAGATTTTGCCAAGATTAACGCTTGCCGTCTGCGCTCCCGCCGCGATAATCCGCCCGACTCTGCGTCTACTCGCCTATCGGCGATTTTTGTACGTACATGTATCCGCCGTGGTGAAGATGAGGATTAGCTGACACGCCCAAATGCTGGCACGTAGCCATGATGGTATTGATAACTGTAAGTAACAGCATTACACGCCTATTAGTTTGTATTTTCCCTTTACTATTTATGCTCAAGGTTTATTCTTCGTCCTGATGAACCACTGAAAGCCACCATGCCACTCCCATGCCACTCCCGCGTCACAAATTGTGAGCAGCTCCATATATTCGGCAGTGGCCTAAGTTTTGTTCCAGCTGCGCCAGGTATATGTCTACGTGCGCTTATTATATGCCTTTCCATTGTTCCCAAAATACGCGCGCACAGAACAATGGTTTCTCACGTGTAACTCGCATGCTGCACCCTGTGTAAGTTGCAACTGTAGTTAAATACTCAGTATTGAGCGCGTGTGGCTGTCAACTATACGCGCTGAGCGCTGTTATTTAGACTGGAAACCCCGTTAGCACGAATGCGAATACTTAGTTCATTTTGATACTTTCTATATAGTTTTTTTCAACAGATTTTTTTTTTATTTAACAACTTTCGTTGGAATATCTTCAGTCTTTCAAATGGCCCTCATATGTTTAATGAGCATATGATGATAAACGGACTTCGTCGGAATGGAAATTTTACCTCGAAAATGGCTCACAACGCATGAAACCTTCACCTCAACAAGAGAGAGCTTTATTATTTGCTGCACTGATTATTCATAAAGACTGGTCGCAGTCTGCACACAGCGCGCGATGCACCCCGTACAGATCAGAGCGATCAGAACACGACGTCCTGTAGCCTAAGGACACAACGACATGTCCAGTAAAAGGGAACCACAAGAAGCGCCATTGAAGGACGTTTTGACATCAAAATATGTCCGGTATGAGGCATTTAAACAAGCATGCTTCTGACAATGCCGACATAAGAACCCGCTGTATACTGTGACATTACCCTCTCACGTTTGCATAACTTTTCTGTTTAACAGGCACCACGCGTCGGCGGCGTCCACACATGCACATCGCCTTGGAAGATTTATTTTACGTTACAAGGTCGCCCGCTACGCCTGCACAATCGACGTCGCTCATCAAAGCGTCGGCAGGATTGAGCGCCTGTCGCGGCGAAGCAGCCTCCACAGCAACGCACGCAACGCGCTTAATGCCGGCTTCGTGAAGTGTAAAAGCAAAGTTTATGCAAGTGCGTCGGTCAGTGAAGAAGAACGACGCTCGTTCAGCGACGAGGCCGCGGTTCTGCAAACAGTTGAAGCGCATGGCGACAGATAACCGCGTGGGATAACCCAAGGTCGCTGCTGGTGAGCGATTAGAAGGAAAGAACGGGTACAGAAGACGAAATCAGTTGTCGGCCTTCTCTCAAAACGTGCCCTTTTGCTTGCACAGCCGCGAGTGCTAACTCGATAACGGAAAGAGGAGAAAAGAATAAAGACTACTAACCGGGTCGTATTGTGTCATTTCACGCAAAAGTTTCCGGCCGGTTGCAAACGGCTGCAAAAGTTCTCTGTGCGCGGGCTGCTCGGGATGTCTGAATTGTCGCGCGGTTTCGGCGTGCAGCCCGTGAAACAGGTCAGGAGTGGGTTGGTTACAGATATGCATCCATGGGCAGAAAAAAGCGCGTTATGAGAGCGACAGAGGCACCTAAAGTGGTCGTGGTACTTATTACATCTGCACCTCGTTTGCATACGCAGGGACTCCCCCGTTCCTATGAACAACAAACCAAATTTTCGCATTGCCATTTGTTGGGCGTGTTGGTAAATTGAAAGCATATTTAGCGCCAGCAAACAAGGACGTAAGGGAGACGACAACGCAATGCGCGCATTGTGTTGTCCTCTCCCTTACGTCCTTGTTTGCTGGCGCTAAATATGCTTTCAAATTTTCGTCCGAGAAAGTAATCTTTCGCCCCATTTTTTCTTCGTCGACACGATACGCTCCTATGGCGGCTGGTAAATATACCATGAAAAAGAGAAAAAAACGGGAATACAACCACTCGGGAGAAAGCTGGAAAGTGAATCGGATGACGGAGCCAGTCGAGCTCGCTTACGTGAGGTATTCCAGCATGCCGGAGTGGTGCATGAAATTCGGGCTGTCGGCGTGCGGCGGGAAGTCGCTGTAGGCCGAGAACTCCTTGGAGCTGTTGAGCATCGTGTTGCGCGCCACGCTGCCGCACCCTTCCACGGGCTGCTCGGTGTAGCGCCACAGGCCGCCCACGGCGCCCGTGCGCTCCAGGCACACGACGCGGAGCCCTTCCTCGAGGCACGACTTGATGGTGGGCAGTCCGCTGCTCCCGGCGCCGATCACCACCACGAGCGGCGGAAGGGACTCGCAGGGCCCGCTCGAAGCTTGCGCTTCCACGCTGGGTGCCATCTTGTCTCCCGCGACTGCGCGCATACACCGGCAGGAGAGAAGCTTTTTACTTACGTAGAACGTGCACAAAGTGTTACGTTCTACGCCGGTATAATAGCTCCGGGGTCATTACGGTCGAAGCAACGATAACAAAAGAGTCAAAGCTGCTCTCATATTGCACGTCGACTAAGGTTACGCAGCCGTTCGTGAACCGTAACAGTTAAAGCACCCCCTCAGGAGCCCTTGCGGCTTCTCGTCGGCATTTACGGGATGGGAGCACCCTTCGCACCAAGTGTGGTTCCCGTTATGAGAATATGAGTATACCTTTGATTGGTTCCTTTCAAACGCGCGCTGTTGTATGGTAGCACACTGAAAGGGCTTGTGAAGCGCGCAAGATGTTGGAATGCTTCACGTATACTTTGATCACGAATCGCCCCCCTAAAGAGATAACAATTTGAGTCGTGTAATCTTGTCCAGATTCGTTAGGACATTTACCCGAAAGTGTAGCAAAGTCTAAGCACAGAAATAACCCTCAGGCTGTTAGCGACTCGAAAGCCGTACAATTTAAGGGTTTATCCCAATTTCATTCCCGCTATACAACAATTGAAGTTCTCAGGTCCTCATTGACCACGTCCACAGAAAAAAATGTCACAAGTCTGTTCTGTACAACAATGACTAAGGTATAGAAGCGACGCTATAGCGGCATTCTCTTTGTGAACTAAAGTCGCATTGTTATTACACTTGCGCAACAAATACGCGCGGATAACTTACACATTTACAGAAAGCGTTGTGCAGTGAAGACCATTACCTTTCTGCAGGGCGAAGCAGATGGCACTCACGCTCTAGCTGTGAACTTACGAGACGCTCGAAAGACCGCCCGACATCTCCAACCCTCAGAAGAGGCCCTGGGATAAGACGATTGCGCGGAAACAGGAGCCGCGATTCCCCAGCGCGTTTGAACTGCAAAGCAAGTGCTTATCGAATCGCATGCCCTGAACCCGTGTCCCCGCAGCCCACCAGCGCCTTATCGCTTCCGCTTGCATCGTTTTTCTTTCTTTTTGTGCATTTGGATAAACTGGGAAAATATAAGACACGAGCTGATACGGTAACTGCGATAGGGCATACTTGAAGTGAGCTTGTTCACTACAAGAGTCGGGTCTGGACAAAGGCTGCGGCTATTGAGCCTTTATACGAAACCCGTGGATATATACTGAGGAGTCATTAGCTGTATACAGTGCCGTCTGCTGTTAAACCAAACAGTCTAACGTGGAGCCTTCACTCTGCTGGCCCTACAGCCCAATGCACCGGCTTAAGTTATGTCAACAGAACGAACAGGTGTACACAAAGTTGCCAGCTCCCCAAGCAAGCGTCACCTGCTGTAAGGCCATGCGGTTTACATTTGCCAGAGACGAAGCAAAAAATTAAAGAAACATATATGATCGCAGGTGTTAATGTGTCCTCTGTAACAATGGGCCGCAGTGTTATTTCCTGTTACCACCCGCTATATATTGTGCGCTGTCATTATTTCGTGTTCCTCTACGCATTTTGTAACTGAGTGTTTAACTGTCCAGGTTATCAGTATGTGCGTGAATATTACGATTTTGCATGATATTGTTACGTGTGGAAAGACACAGATGACAGAGGCTATATACAGGCTATTTACACTGGAGCCAGACCACCAGGCCGACACTCGCTCGCGCCAAGGGCACAGACCCACTTCGTCGTCGTTCTCGCGGCGGCTCGTCCCTTGAGCATCGCTCGATGATATCGTAATACTACCCCCCGGCGGCAAAAGCGCCGTCACGGTGCTGTTAAATATCCAAGGCGCGTGGAGAGTTGTAGGGTTTGAGTCGGGCGACGTGGACAATGTCACTGGTTGTCACAGCGAAGGACGTAGTGGGTGCGGCTAGAACGATTTCGTAGATGACATCGGTCACTTGGCAGAGCACGCGATATGGGCCTGTGTAGCAGGAAAGCAGTTTTTCACAAAGGCCAACTTTACGCGATGGTGACCAAAGCAACACGAGGGTGCAGGGTACAAAATAGACATCACGGTGACGGAGGTCGTAGCGTTGCTTTTGTTTGGCTTGAGAGACTTGTAGACGAGCCCGCGCAAGTTGGCGAACATGGTCAGCATGGGCGATAGCATCACGGGCAGAAGTGCTAGTCGAAGCTGTGGTGGACGGAAGCACAGTGTCCAGTGGTAGCGTCGGTTCACTGCCATACAAGAGGTAAAAAGGCGAAAAGCCAGCAGTTTCGAGAGGGGATGAGTTGTACGCAAAGGTAATGGAAGGTAGAGCCTGGTCCCAGCCACGGCGGTCGTCTGAAACGTATTTGGATAGCATGTCTGTAAGGGCTCAAACGCTCAGTGAGGCCGTTCGTTTGAGGGTGGAAGGAGGTGGTAAATTTATGCTGTATTGAGCAGGCACGCATGATGTCGTCAATGACTTCGGATAAGAACGCACGGCCATGGTCTGTTAGCAATTGACGCGGAGCACCATGAATCAAAATGATATCATGCAGGAGGAAGTCCGCAACATCAGTTGCGCAACTGGTCGGAAGAGGGCGGGTTATGGCGTAGCGGGTCGCGTAGTCCGCCGCGACTGCAACCCACTTGTTTCCTGATGTAGATTCCGGAAATGGGCCGAGATGGTCTAAGCCAACACGATGGAAGGGCTCGGCAGGGATGTCGAGCGGCTGCAGGTAACCAGCGGAGAGTTGGGAAGGCTTCTTGCATCGTTGGCAAAGTTCACAGGCGGCGACGTAACGTCGTACGGAACGGGCAAGGCCCGGCCAGAAAAAACGGCGACGTACACAGTCATAGGTTCGAGATACGCCGCGGTGTCCTGCCGTTTGTGCGTTGTGAAGCTCTTCTAGAAAGGTTTAGCGGAGGTGTTTAGGTATGACAAGTAGGAACTCGGAGCCGTCCGGATGAATGTTACGACAGTACAGAGTACCGTCGCGGAGGACGAAGAGGCGTAGAGTGGCGTCGGCCGGAGAGTGTTCAAAACGGTCGATGAGTGCTCTGATGTAGGCGTCACGACGTTGCTCGTCGGCACAATGAAGCAGCTGCGACACAGAGAATACGCAAGCAGCATTGGTAATATTGCAAGAGTCAGGGTCGTCAACAGGGTAACGCGACAAGCTGTCAGCGTCTTGGTGCAGGCGGCCAGACTTGTAGACCACGGAATATGAAATTCTTGTAGCCTCAAAGCCCATCGACCAAGCCAGCCTGTAGGATCTTTTAGCGATGAGAGCCAGCAGAGAGCATCGTGATCAGTGACTACGGAAAAAGGGCGACCGTAAAGGTAAGGACGGAACTTCACAACCGCCCAGACTATATACAGCAAGGCATTCTCGTTCCGTAATGGAATAATTGCGCTCCGATGGTGTGAGGAGGCGGCTGGCATAAGCAATAACGCTATCATGGCCACGCTGACGCTGGGCTAAGACTGCACCTACGCCATGACCACTGGCATCTGTACGCAATTCTGTAGGGGCATCAAGGTCGAAGTGGGCGAGAATGGGTGGTGAGGAGAGAATAGTGACGAGACGAGAGAAGGCGGCGGCTTCTGCAGTACCCCAGGAGAATCGTACGCCTTTCTTCAAAAAATTATTGAGGGGTCTAGCGATTGCCGCAAAATTTTGAAGAAAACGACGAAAGTACGAGCATAGCCCTACAAAACTTCGAACGTCTGCGGCTGTCTTCGGAACCGGAAAGTCTCGGACAGCGCGAGTTTTGTTGGGATCAGGCTGTACTCGGGAAGCGTCAACGAGGTGGCCCAGAAGAGTAATTTGGCGGCGGCGGAAACGACATTTGGGCGAGTTAAGTTGAAGCTTCGCCTTTCGAAATACATCAAGTACAGCTGTTAGGCGCTCAAGGTGAGTGTCGAACGTGCATGGGCGAGAAGACGATGACGTCGTCGAGGTAGCAGAGACATGTGGACCATTTGAAACCTCGGAGCAAGGAGTCCATCATACGCTCAAAGGTGGCAGGGGCGTTGCATAATCCAAACGGCATTACTTTAAATTGGTTAGGCCATCAGGTGTGATGAACGCGGTTTTTTCTCTGTCCATATCGTAAACAGCTTGCTTATGATGAAGGATCGCAGAGCGTTAGTTGTTCTTCTCGTGCAGTAGCATGTGGACGACTAAAGACACCGAAGCTTTCGCTTTTACGAGCAAGAGGGAACCGAGAAAGAAAATACAAGCTGCATTGGCAGCACGTAGACTTTCGCAGTGATGGCTGTTAAGCCCGTTTATGCTAATGCAGTGAAAGGGGCGACTGGCGAGGTCGAGTTCTGTGGCACACGTCGTGGGTATCGAGTACCATCGCGTTGCTTTGGCAATATAAATCTCCGGGTAGATTCTCATCCGTCCTCTAATTATTCTATCCCTCGCATGTATATAGTTAGCGGTCGTGTTGTCCTCTTGCTCACCGCTGCCATCGTCGTGATTGTAATCGTCGTTACTATAGATCAGTAGATTTATTTGGTGATGTTGAAAATGTTAGAAACTTTTGCCGCCGGCCTCTCCCACGTACATTTTATTGCCAAATGCATTATTAGAATGACACGAGGAGGCAAGAAAATGAAAGCGCGCGCGCGCTTGCATACGCACACTAGGGCAAAGAACAATTCATGTTTTCATTTGCTTGTCCGCTTATTTATGTTTTGCAGCATACGTAGTTTGTATCACGATTTGTATCACGCATCACCATTTCTGTATATTATTTGAGCGAGTGTCGAGGCTTCCCTAGATTTGTTACTGATACTTATATATTTGTGGACCACCATTCTCTTCAACAGCTTGCCTTTTCTGCCTGAACACTTAGGTGCAGGCTCCACAAATTGTCTTATACTACATTGCTCATCGATTCGAGAGCGTCCTTGCCATTCTACCGTTGTCTTTGTCATCGTTGTAGCTACAGCGTCATTATCGTAATGTCTTCGCCGTCGTTGTCGTACCAACTACAAGTGTTCTCGGTGGCATTTAATTCTCAAAGAAAAGCAACAAGATCAAAAGAACTCAAATGATCATCGTGTGGGTATTGCGGTGCACAAAGCTGTGGTCATTCTAGACCACCCCGGTCGCAAAGAAATAATGAACGTTCGCCACGTCGACAACTTCAGCGGACAGGACGTCCTGTAAGCGGTTAGGTCTACATGAGCGTCTACAGGAGACACGAAGTGCTAAAGGCGATGACCTGTGACTATCGGATGCCAAACACAGATATTACCATTATCCCGCTCGAATTACAAGTGTAAATTATCGGTAGAAAGTTCGCTAGTTATGCGAGATGTAAATGACATAAGGTGAGCAGCTCCTGATCCGTTTATTATTATTATTATTATTATTATTATTATTATTATTATTATTATTATTATTATTATTATTATTATTATTATTATTATTATTATTATTATTATTATTATTATTATTATTATCGGTACCGTTCTCGACGTGCTCACTTTCAGGGGAACCATTTTCTTCCTGCATGGCAGCCCTGCCAGCCGAAACAATAACGGCATGTTTCTTGCTGATAACCGACCTGGGCACTTCCCCTGCTACATCTTGATCAGAATGTCGAAAGCTCGGGACGCTGGGACATGAGAACTAAAATCGCGTAACTTTGTCATAATACGGAGGAATCAAGTTACTCCAAATCGGAAATTCGTATCTACGTTTCGCTAAACGGCTTTGTCATCCTTTACATTGTTGATCTCTTGAGCAAACGTCTATAACGGGTCATTGGTTACTGCTGCGACGATACGTTATCACACTAATCGCGCAAGATTAGGATGAAAAGTACGCCATTACCAAGATCGGCAGAAACAAAGGTGACTGGCTCTGACGTTGCCGCACGACTATCACGGCGCAAAGCTGCGCAGTTTTCGGCGATCCCCTTATCCGGTATGCAGTCGTCCCTCTAAAGAGCTCACCAATCAGCGTGCATGGCGGCGTCACATGCAAGCTAAACATACATAGCGAAGTGTGCGATCGCTTGCCTCAGTGACGTCACATTGATCTAGCTGCATTCCTAACAGTAAGCTAAAAAGAAGTATGAATTATGCGGGCTTAACGCTCCAAAGAAACACACAGGTTATGACGGACTTCGTATAGCGGGTGTCTGCGGATGAATTTCAACAACCTGAAGTTCTTTAACGTCACTTCAATCGAAGTACACGAGCGTTTCCGCGTCCCACCCCCATCTGAATGCAACCGACGCGGCCCGGATTCGAACCCGTGGCACCGTGCCCGGACACAAAGCGCATGAAGCCAATAGAGAGCTTTACATTACGGGGACGCAAGCATCTGGGGCCCCAAGCGCTAGGGGTCCCCAAACAATTCCATCCCCCTAATCTAGAGCTCACTGATAAGCCACTGTGGCGGGTCCTCCCCCCAAAAACACAATGTTGTAGAATGCCCGGCAACAACTGCAGCATGTCGTCCAACTACTACTTTGAATGCGATTACAAATAACTCACCGGTTTCAGCTGGCAAATGAGTTAGGCAAAGGCACGTGTCTCTAAAGGTTGCGCGGCAGGCAGCCTGCTCCCGTGCCGTGCCAAGCCCGCGACGTCGGTGTTGGGGGCTGTTATTTCGAGGGAGCGATTTTTTTTTTTGTCCCCGAGGGCCTTGGAGGCTGCGCCGAATACACCGCGTCGACGGGGACTCCGAGGCGGAGGAAGGCGCCTCGCGAGACAAGTGTGCGGTCCGAAGACGAGGGTTCCCATCGCGTCACCGTCGCCGAGGCTTTCTTTCGCTATGGCGCGCGAGGCTTGAAGTGCTTTCGTCATACTGGCGCCATGCCGCTTGAGAACTTAGGCGATTCGGCGCTGAGCAAACACGAGAGGCAGGGAGCGTCGCGCGGACACCTGCAGCTTGCACGCTTGTGCCAGACTGGCGGGGAAGGCGTGCTATTTGCCTGGGCGTCCTACTTCCTTGGCACGCACCTGTGACGCCATTCTATGCGTTCAGAGTCAGTTATTTTTATCACAGAAATGGGTTTCGTTTTCTTTTTAATTCATATATTTCACTCTCCCGTACTATTTCTCTGTCTATCTCTCTCACTCTCACGTATGCATTAAACAGCTTCCTCTAATTTTAAGTTTTTTAATGCTTCTCCAGTCCCAGCTTTTAAGATATCCTTCCTCCGTTTTTAGCTAGCAAGCGGGAGCTCCGCCATGAATTTCGTTTATCTGAGCTGCATGCTTGTTATGCATTCCTCGCGCAACCATACGTCCTAATTCTCTTCGTCTCCTTGCTTCTCGATAATCCGTTTACTTAAAGCTATACCTGCGAAGCCCCTCTCACGCGTTAAGGTTTTGTTCAGAGCGCAGTCGCAATTATTGCGTAGTACAGGTAAGTGTTGCAATGAACATCGTTTCAAGAGTTCCCGTTGGCACACACTTAAAGCCATTTCTTAAAGAAGCTGCGCCAATGAAATAACCGACAAACGCATGAGCAAGCAGCGGACAAGCACAGTTCGTGGGCGTCCAAAGGCAAACATTCATAAGGAAGTTGTAATCTTCCGGTGGCGTCTACTACAGTGCTTGCGTAATTTTTTTTTTTATTGCGAAAGCGTCGAACGACCCATTGAGCAAAAACGTCGGCGTCTGCGGTCTGTAGCAGCGAAACGGCACGCAAAGTACCATTCGCTGCGACACCACATCACGAGAGGCGCCTCGACAAAATCCCATTGGCTGCGAAGCGACGTCACAAGCGCGCCTCGATGAAGCAGAGCGGGGGAAAGGGAACACCTTGTGCCGGCGTTAGCGCCAGATGTTGCGCGAGGGAAGAGGGCATCGCCGCGACGCCACGTCACCCTCGCTCTCGGAAGCAGGCGCGCAGTGCCCGAGCCAGCACCGCAAGCTGTTTTGCTTGTTGGCTCAGGCAGCACGTAAACTGCTATCGCCTGCCAGCCTTGGTGGCCGTTGCTGCTTCCTCGGTCTCTCGTCGCGCAGTATACGTTGGTGACATGAGGTGTTGGCACCGCAGGCTGCTGCTGCTTGCTGGCTACTTGCTGCTTGCTGGCTAATGTAGCACGTACCGCTTTGATACACTACTCGCAGTGCAAAACTCGAAGGACCGCTCAACGGCGTTTCAACTGGAAATTAAAGCTTTCGCATACATAACTCGTAAGAAGTGCTTAGATGTCCTCGGATATATTTATTTTTATTTCGAACTTATTCTTTCTTTAAGGAAAGCCCAGAGACGTTACTCAAATTACGTGCACTACAGATGAACTATCTGCCCAGGCAGATTCGCAGGAAAAGCCAAAGCAATTCATTTACTAATGAAACTAATTGTATTAGCATCCTAGTTACCAACTTTACGGCACATGTTTATATTTAAATGTAGAGGGAAATTGTCACAGAAGTCTAATTCAGTGTTTCTATAACTCCAAATAGACACTTAGACCTAAATCATCATCATCATCAGCAGCAGCCTATGTTCATGACCACTTCAGGACTAAGGCCTCTCCCTGCGCTCTCCAAACCGAAATTAATGGCGTTAAATTATTCGTTGAATTTGCCTGATTACGCACGCGGAACTTCGAAGCGTGGTTTTCTGTCCTCTCACTGTAAAAAGCGTGGCGATCTTATTCGATCGTCACGCGATTACAGGGATCGTATTCTGATTGACATTGTGCGCAACACCCAATGTACGCATAGTAACTTTAGCAGCAGGGGCGAAACGAAATCCTTTATGACGCCGTACAGCAAAGCTTCATTTTATGCCGCTAAACTACGTCACAGGCGAGCTCCACTAGCTACGAGGCGCGCTTTAAGGTTATGCCTGCGTAATCGGGTAAATTGAAGGAATAATTTGACGTAAGTTATTCCGGTCCACAAAGGTCATTATGAAATGCAGAATTACGAAACTGGACTTTTATGACGATTCCCTCTAAGATTTATAACATGAACATGTGCCGTTATGTTTATAAGAAGGTGATAAATGTAATTATTTTAATTGTTTAGTGGATTGTTACGATTTTTTTTTCAAATGATGTCCGCCTGGGGCAGATTAATAAACTGTAGTGATGTGGTTTTAGTAGATATTGTGCGCTTCTTTTTTTTTGTAACTGTTGCACTAAAGGAAGAAGAAAAAGCATTGTATATCTTCAACCCACCGCTGTAGCGCCCACATCTCGGAGCGAGTTTGTGGGTTGAATTCACGGCTGGTGATGGGCCGCATTTAGACAGTACAGAATGTGAAAATACCCGTGCATTGTTACTTTTGTGCCCGCAAGAGAACCTCGAGAAGCCAAAATTAATCCGACGCCCTCTAATGCGACGTACATTATGTATAGTTTTCACGTTTTATGGAGCACGGGGAGTGCGATGGCAGAGAGAGAGAGAGAGAGAGAGAATGAAATGAAGAAAGGCAGTAAGCTCAACTAGACATTATTCATGAAGGGGATGGGGGAGCGAAATAGCCATGAGTGTATGTCAGTCCCGCGCACTAAGCAAGGTGCAAAGTACCTACAGACGGGCGTTCTAGTTTGCCACCTTCGCGTATACCGCAGTACAGTCGGTGTGGCTTTCTGGGCTGAGGAGCTGTGAGGCCAGGCGCCCATGACCTTCGCTTTGGTAAAAAGGCCGATTGTCCAGTCTACTCGGCACACTGGAGAGCCTGGCGCGGTTTGTCGAAGCCAGAGCATTTCGTCCGGCGAAATTTGCCCGTGCAAACCCTTTTGCAGGTTCCTAACTAATCTGCACGCATCCAACCAAAAAGTTCAAGGGAACAGTCGAAGAACGCAACTGTCATGCCCTGCCATGAGTGACGTCACTGCTCGCGGCTCGCCGTCAGGAAGTATGAAGCGAGCGATATTAGGGCATGAAAAAGACGCTCGCTATCGGTTGAAAAGATAATTAGTCGAATGAACATATTTTTGACTAATTACTAAACTGAGTCATTTTCAAATGTGTGGTTATGTGGTAAAAGCAATCCAGAGTAAATCATTCGAACACCTTTTCGTATGTCTAGGTAATTTCAAACGCATTTCAAGGACACCCGGTATATGGAAAAGCTGGCCATTGCTACGACATTTTCTGTGTCTTACTGTCAAAACTGTGAAATTAGATACACCGCGAATAGAACTGTGTATATTCCCTCTATGCCACCTTCCATTTTAACTAAGCCCCTCTTTGTTCCGACTACCGGTGCACGTTCTACAGTTTCGCTTAACTATAGGTAAATGAAATTCGAGCGATAATCTAGGTCGAGTGTAGTGGCCTCCATCGCCGCATTCTATCTCTATTCTTTCCCTCTCTCTTTTACGAGATAATTGCCTATCTCACGCACGCACGCGCTCTCACGTCTGTGTGTCTTCAGATACGGCTTTCGAGAGAAGACCTATTTGCCTATTGCGAGTATCGCATGAAAGGCAAAACAGGAATACCTCAACTTTTCGTTTCATGAACCTTGCTTTCTCTCCCAGATCTTCGCGGAACTCATTAGCTTAATCTGGGCACTGAGTGTCTCGCTGTGCCTGCACCGGATGGATGGATGTTATGAGCGTCCCCTTTGGAATGAAGTGGTGGGTTGCGCCATTAAGTAAGCTCTTGCAATTATACTGCCTAATGTCCTACCTAAGTTAAAGAAAGAAAAAAAAAGGACGATGAACTCCCACAACCACATTTTCTGACCCCCTACTGCGAAGTTTGCTTTGGTACGTCTTCGTTTTTTTTCGTTTCCCTACTTTTCTCCCACCAATCTTCCAATTGCCTCTTACCGATGGCTGGATGGATGGGTGGATGTTACGAGCCTCCCCTTTGGAATTAAGTGGTGGGTTGCGCCACCAAGCCCTTGCTATTATGCTGCCTATTGTCCTACCTAGGTTAAACAATAAAAAGAAACACTGTGAACCCCCACAACCGAACAATGCATCTACAGCGCTCTCTCTCGTGGATTTTCGTTTTACCCTTGCAGGAACCGTCTCCTCGTTTGAACCCGCACAGCTACGGGTATTGCTATAGAATTAGCGTCACAATTGATTGAATCCGCTGCTTAGTTATAAAAACTATTTTCGGTTGACCGCCAGAGAACGGTAAGAACTAAGAATTCTAGTAGAAACCATAGTATAGTATAGCATAGCGTAGTATAGCACAGCGTAGCGTAGCATAGCATAGTGTGGCATCGCTAGCATAGCATATAAGCAACGCAGACAACCTGGTCGCAGTAGCTGCTGGAGGTTTTCCTCATCTCGAGCTGTTTTTACAGTGATGGCCCGCGAACTGCGCAATTGTAAGCCTCGCCACAACGACGGCCTTGTCTCTAATCGACGTGTGTCCCATTAATTCCACCCTGGGCCACTAGAAGCCCGTCAAGAAATGTCACGTCCGCACGCATACGCACAGACAAAGACATACGCGTCTCCGCGGAAAAATACTAGCACCACACTCTCATCGAGGTCGTCGCTGGAGTCGCCGGAGCGCGAGGCGTGGAACCCGTAAAGAACATATTTTTTTGTCTTACTTTGCGCGCAGCGCAGCTCCTGGCTTCGTAGAAGAAGGCCAGCTTTCCGCAATTTTGTCGTGTTCGATAAACGAAGGGCCGTCCCATCGCTCAACCGAAGGTCGGGATGCATGCATGAACGGGAAGGCGTTACGCTCTTTCCAGACAAAGCCGCATCCAGCGCCCACGGGGCACGCTTCACGTCGTCTTCGTCAATTTCCGAGGAGTCAGCGAACGCCGCGAGTACGTTCGGCGGGTGCACGCAGAGTTGCGGCGCCTAATTTGTCACCCAGCGACAGACGGCAGAGCCGCAGCCCCAAAAGAAGGCCCGCCTTCAGAGACGAAGCAAGATGGCTGCCCAACAGTAAGTATCACTCGCGTAAAGAATATCGGTGTGCAGAGTGCCGGAAAACTGCCAGAGAGGGAGAGAGGGAATGTTTAAATGACGGCTCTAAAATTTCACTTGCCCGAAAGAAAGAAAAGAAAGGCTGAATATCAATCGATCGGAGGTAATCAATGTTGTTTGCATGTTATGGATTGCATTTGCATCGCGCACATACCAGTGCGACTACTGCTGAAAGGCTGGTTAGTTATGAAACATGGGGCGCTGTAACGTAAAACTATTGCAATCTGTTTTATTCCAATCTTCTGACGCCAAATTTGCGTAACGGCCGACGCAAGCACTGGGCGGTGACCCGCAGCATTGACTGAACAGCGCAATCAAACGCTCTTTTCGTTTGTAGGAGGTCAGATTCGTTTGCTTCGAATACGAATAAAATTGCCTACATTGGGGGGTTTTTCTTATCTAATCGCTGACAAGAGGCGAGAAGCATGCTCAAGTGGATAGGGTATCGATGAGGCCGAGCCAGTGCAGTGAAAATAGATAACTGGATGCGCAGGGTGGTGCCGGTGTGTGCGATTGGTCCGCTACCCCTTACTTTTCTTGCAGTGGCCGGTCGAAAATCGCGGCGGCATGCAACGGAAAGTTAAGAATGCTGCTAAAACGGATCCTTCGCAAAGAAGAGTTGGCAAAGTGATACGTGCTTATACGTGCTTAAAGGGCTCGCTAACGTTATACTGCCAAGCAAAAAGGTTTATTGTTTTATTATACGCAAATAAATCCATACTCTACGGCATGTGCGAGTAGACATTGTCAGGATTGGGGGCTCAATCCCGTCGCTCGTGATCCGTTGTCAAGACTGGAGTCGGGCATGAATTAGGAGGTAGCTGGCCCATGCCGTCGTCCAACTTATCCACGCTGAGGACGTTGATGAAGGGAAGGACTGCTTCTCATCGAGAACCAGGAATATGGGTTTATTTACAATATTTATATCAGTCTAACATGACTGTTTGAGAAAGTACATCAGTCTAACATGACTGCTTGAGAGAGAGTATCAGTCCAACATGACTGCTCAAGAGAAGTCTGTCGAGCATCCGCACAACAGCAGTTTTTAAACACTCGGTCCTCCGGCGATACAAGGCGGCGAACGTTCGTTTCGTCAACGCAACCTAGCCGCCTCCCGCAGGACGGCCTACGCACACAAAGGCACACACGTTCCAATGTCCGGAGCCGACGTCAGAGGCAACGTTACTAGGTCAGAGGGGCCCCGTAGCACTCGGAGCCGTTCCGGGTAGCGCATTGGGGAGTTTGGGAACAATAGTTGGCCCGCCGAGCTCATTCCGTCACAAAGTCGATTTAGTCACGCTGTGGCTAGAAGTTGGCGGCGAAGCTCCCGGTATCTTGCCCTCATAGTCGTAAGCGGGTGGCAATTTTGCACGGCAGCAGGCCATTCTTAACAACATGTAGTGCCTGAGCGATCGGCGCGCAGCCATCTTCTATTTCTTTCGGAACAAGGCAATGTCCGGCTAATCATAAAAAAATAATTATCTTTTGTTCGGCATATTAATGCATCTTTAACGCGTACACGTCACTTCGACGCAGTCAGTTTTCGCGGTTTTATGACGTTGCGTGACAGACAGGCGAAGTGGGCGCAATCCGAAAACTTTTGACCGATATCAGATGGCTGTTGACAAAGAAGTGTCGAATCAGAAATAATATTTCTTTTCTTTCGTTCGACCTAACCATGCGTAATCAGTGTGCACATATCATATCTGATGGGGCGTTCTCACGGTTTTCGTGACGTCGCGTGACAGACAGGTTAAGGGGGTGGCCCGAAAATTTTGTAGCCAATCATGAAGGGATGATTGCAGAATTGGAATAGAAAGGTTTGGAATAGCTTTACGTTATAGAGCCCATGGTTTGCAGCGCTAAGAAATACGAAACACAAACACAAATTGCACAGGACAAGCGTCGAATCCAGCACAACTTACGCGCATTTTGTGTTTGTGTTTCGTACTGCTTAGCGCTGAAACCTTATTTTATAATGCTTACTGCAGAATCATCGAAGTGTTTCCTTATCAAACTGGTAAAAAAAAGAACGCTTCACACGTAACCTTACGTCCATGCCTCCCGAAGACAAAATAAGGAAAAAATGTATATTAAACAATAAATCAATGTCGCCACCATAAATTGCGACGCTGGCCCTAACGTGGCTTTCTTTCTTTCGACAAAAGTTGTAAATTGATAACAACAAAATCGGTCTACTGTTTTGAGCTAGGAGCTAAACTATTAGCCACAATGGTACCCGATGGGAGCTCTTGGAGTGCCTTATTACTCATGTCATATGAGACATATGCCATCTTCTGCAGTCACAGCAGATCTTGCTCTGTTTTCATTGATTTGTACGCTTTCTGAATGTCAGTAGTGTCCAGTGTTAAAGAGAACACACAATTAGTATTTGCTTTCTAATTACACTTAAGTTAGGGCGTTCATGCATGCAGACAATTCTCAATACGTAAATGTCAGCTTTATGCCTCCTATCGGCCATTTTTTTTTCTCTCGACAAAGTAGAATGTCAGTTATATTGGCTCTATTACCAGGTAGGCGTTCTGAGTGGATAGTACTGTACATAGCGATGTCTTTTAAAGTTGCTTACTACGTTTTACAAAAACATGTACATGAGGGGTTCTTTCAAAACAGAAATGTTCACTTTTTTTTCATTTCTCTTTTTTCTCTCTTTAAAAGCCATTTTACTGCGCTAGATCGTGCTACGCGATCACGTTCTGTCAAGCGCTGCATGGAGGCATTTATTGACGCAGTTACACAATGTTGTTGCTTATCGCACAAAGAATAACGACGCCAATCTCTAATATAGAGTCAAGTAGCTGTATGCTAGAGCGTGTGTCTTTCTTTTTTTTCCTACGGTGACAAACACGTAGCAAAAGCTAGACGAAGCGTTCGACATTGCTACTGGGACTGAACGAGGGCTGAAAAGGCCCTCGATCTTCAACAGGTGCTATTCTGTGTGCTGGTTTCAAGTGTGTGTTCAAGTTCAAGTTTATTCATCAGCGATATCAGTTTTACAAAGAATTGTATACAAAATTAGTACTACACAGGGAGCCCCAAAGTTAGAAACTTTATTGCAATCATGCAAAGAAAAATGCAAAGAAAGCTTCTGCGATAAACAAGCAATGCAAGCTTACAGTACAATAAAAGTAGGAGTAATATAACATGTAGTATTATAGCTAAGTCAATTATTATTACAATCGCAAAAGTCAGTTGTTAGGATGAAGAGAGTTGTTGCATAAAATATTTCTTAACTTGGATTCTTGAATATATGCTCTGTGGGTGATGATTTAATGGTATGTGGAATATAATTCCACAGTTTGATTTCGGCAAATGTGGCAGTGAACTTACCATAATTTGGGCGCACTTTAGGTAAAAGACGATTATCGGGTTCAGAGTACCTAGTAATGTTATTATTTAAAAGAGCTTCAATGACAGAGCCATTTATATGTGCAATAATACTAAATAACTTATATATCACGATTGTTAACTTAAACTGAAAGAGCTGATGAATACGATGAATGTTTAAACTCCAATAAAGTGGAGTTGCATTGGATAGGAAATGGCTGTAAGTCATGAGACGAAGCGCCTGATTCCACAGGCGTTGAAGTTGGCTGAGGTGTGCGAAGTACGTGTTATCCATACTACTCCTAACCAAGTACACTGAGATTTTCAGCGTTTGTTTTCTAGTACAAAGAAAGAGAAGCTGAATACTTAACATTCATGTTTATTGCTGTACATGTGTCTTACGTTGTTCTCAAGTAGTTATAGTTGTTCACAGTTTTGCCCGACCTCAGGCCCGTATAACCTGTTATGTGCTAGTCCGCGACAGTCTGCGGCTCGAACTATAGCAAAGCTGAGAAAAGCTGCTCACCCTAGCTTTCAAGTGAAGTATGCCAATGAGGATGCCTCCAGTCAAAAATGATTGAAATCTTCCCATTTTATTCTTCTTAAGTACAAACGAAATGGTTCTGTCCGCTTCAAGGGTTCGTAATTGAGTGCGTTCATATTTTGTGGTTTTATTTATCGGTTCTAAGCTTAATATAGTGCTATTTTGCCGACTTTGTCGGAATCAATAGACAACTTTGTTACCATATAATGTGGTCTCCGGTTCTATACATAGTTCTTTATGTTTCTTTTTTTCCCTCTTGAACACAATGTAAGCTATGGTATAACGAATTGCTACGTCACTATGTATAACAAATTGTTCCGTTACTACGTGCTTTCAAATAGTCGCAGATAGGGTACACAGGCACTGAGTGCCTCGCCGAAGCAACGTCAGGTTACAACCAATGAGAACCGTCATGGCAGCGTGTTTAGATTTTCGTCGCGTAAGGTTACAGCTTCGTTAGCTCACACAATTAAGAACATTAGAGCTGTGAAATTAACAAGAAACACCAAAAAGTCTACGAAGGCGTATTCACAACGCGCGCAGTCACATAGCATAGTGGCTATGACGTTGCGTTGCTACATGTGAGGTCGCGGGATCGAATCCCGGCCGCAGTGGCCGCATTTTGATTGGGGCAAAATGCAAAAGCTCCCATGTCCCATGCAATGTGGGTACGTTAAAGATACACTGGTGGTCAGAATTATTCCGTAGTCCCCCACTACGGCGTGCCTCATAATCAAATTGCGGTTTTCGCACGTAAAGCTCCAGAACTCAATTCATGACATAGCAGGGGAATCCTTGCGTGATATTACTCTCCTAAGGCCACCAAAGGACTTCATCGAAATGTTTCGACGCTAGTGCTCAATCTCTCTAAAGACTAACAAGTGGAAGTGTATTTCTGTGCAAACTATAACTTTAATAGCGCCAGTGATATATAGGACGCAAGGCCGGTGACTGGTCATGCCTGCGCCACGTAACTTTTCCATGATGCATAATATCACTTCATCTTTCCCCAAAAACCTTTCCGCGCCAGTTTCGCATTTGGGGAACAGTTTCTTCGACCTAGTGTCCTCATACAAAATAAAATCTCGCTTCCTTATTTTTTATGGACCTGCTGCCTAGCATGCCACTCGGAGGCGAATCCACTTCGCTCTGAAATGAACTCACTGATACAGCGGCATGATACCGCCTTCTTTCATACATATCCGACAAGATGTTTGTTTCATGTCTTCATTCGTGCTACAGACGCTGCAAGCGTAGCCACTGCCACTTTCCCCAACGCGCAAAATGCGGCGCATGGAGATTCGTGGTCGTTGTCAGCTACTGCTGTTTGTGACTCTCCTAACTATATTTACACATTACTTGTCAATGCACGGCCTATTCTTATACATCACTTGTTAACGCGTGATGCATTGTGCTCAGTCAAACGAAAATGTTTCTTAGCCGTAGTAGTAACTGGTACTAAATGTTCCTATAACTTAAACAGTGGAAACATGACAAAGCGCGTTTCACTGAGCATGAGAAAAAATATAATGGTCATGAGTCAGCCTGATGCCTGTGCTGAAAGATGATGTGTTTATTAGAAATTCGTGTACGAAGACGACATGGACCGGATATTGCTTCGACAATCTTCAATGTCAAGTCGGGCTGTGAAGGTAACTGTATCGTGTCGTGGCCGTTTTTCACCTGAAGCTCTGCTGCGCACAGAAGTGTATTAACGAATAATTTACAAGTCAGAGCTCCTCACCTGTGTCTTGCTACGCGCCCTTACATTTTATCATTTTCTCACGTTTATGCTTGAATGACCCCACCTGACTTTGATTTCATACATTTCATCATACTGCCGTGAGATGATGATGATGATGAAAACGTTTTATTTAAAGAAAAAAAAGGGAGAGGGGAGTTAGGAGAAGGGTGGTCGGATTCCTATTCCGGAATTCCGTTGGCTAAGGCCGCCGCCCTAGCTCTTTCCACGAGGGCTCGCTGGTCCTTGAGGGTTGAGCTGGACAGGGCTGCCTCCCATCCTTCCCACGTTGGCTGTTTTATACTTTCTAAGAGACTATTAGCCTGGCAGGCCCATACCATATGGTACAAATCTGCTTTCTGCCCGCAGAATTTACACTCGGCCGAAAAAGATTGTGGCTCAATAGCATGTAGCTTCACTAGGTTATTAAATGACAGGGTTTGTAACCTTCGTAAATGGCATTCTTCTGATTTGTCTAATCCCTTAAATGGGCCCGGGTATTTTCGTCGCGATAAGCGCAAGTGTTGTAATACGTCTGCATAAGTTATTAATGGCACTGGGATGTCCGAGTCTTCGGGGAGGGAGGAAGAGGGACCCCGGGGGAGAAAAGCTCGGGCGGCAGCGTGTGCACGCTCGTTTCCCTCTACACCTTCATGACCTGGCACCCAGACCAGCTCTTTGCGCGAAGCGAAGACCCCAGATTGTTTGAGGATCCTGCAAGCTAGCGGTGCAATTCGGCCCCGCGTGTAATTTCTATAGGCAGTTTGCGAGTCTGTAATGATGTATTCTGAACTTGGATGCGAAGCCGCCATGGCGATCGCCGCCTCTTCCAATTCTGCAATTTCCGCGTGCCGAACAAATAGTCCATTGACCGTCTGCCCTTGATGCACTACCGATATTGTGGAGACTCTTCCCACCGGACCCGCAGCATCCACGAAGAAGGCCCCTCTAATTTAGAATAGATCTGGTTCATCTTCTTGGCTCTTGCCCTCCTCCTTGCTTGATGATATTCTGGGTGCATGTTTTTAGGAAGGGGCAGTGTCGCGAATTTGCCCCTCCACTCTTTCGGAATGTCTTGTCTTGTTGCCGTACAGTAAGGACAGCTGATATTTAGGTCCTCTAGTACCTTGTGTCCTGTTTTCGTTCCTGCCAATCTGGCATATTGACTTAATAGGTGGGCCTCAATTATCTCATCTGTTGTATTGTGCACCCCCAACTGCAATAAGCGCTCTGTAGATGTTTTGACCGACAGTCCTAGTGCCTTCTTATATGCTGTTCTGATCATGACATCGAAATGTTTTAAATCGCACCTCCTCATCCGAAGGTACGGAGCTACGTACACAATTCTGCTGAGTATAAAGGCTTTGACCAACCGAAGAGTGTCGTTCTCCACCATCCCTCTCGTTTTACTGGTGATACGTGTGATCATTCGCATTACTTGTTCGCATGATGTACGGAGTTGAGTAATCATTGCTGCGTTGACACCCTTGTTGTTAACCAGTAGTCCCAGGATACGCACTGTCTCCACTTCAGGGATCGCAGCGTCGTGCACCCTAATTTTGACCGGGGCTTCATCTTCTCGTCTGCGCATGATTAGAAGTGCCGATTTTTCCGGAGAGCAGCGCAGTCCGCACTCCTCAGCATATTTTTGGACTGTCGAAGCAGCCTCTTGGAGCGCCTCTTCCATCTGCCCCAGACTGCCCTTCATCACCCAGACCGTGATGTCATCTGCATAAAGGGCGTGCCGAATTCCTTCTATGCGATCGAGTTGCTCAGGCAAATTTATAAGAGCAATATTGAAGAGCAGAGGGGAGAGGACGGCTCCTTGTGGCGTACCCCTGGTGCCCATAGGGATTGGCTGGGACCTAAAATCTCCGATTTTTACATGAGCCTGTCTGTCTAGTAGGAAGTCTCTGATGTATTCAAAAGTCCTTCTTCCACACTGTGTCTTCCGCAGGTTCTCCAGGATCTTTGAGTGCTTCACATTATCGAAAGCGCCCTTGAGATCTAGGGCTAAGATGGCTCTGCTACTGCGTGTGTTGGGTGGGTCAATAACTTCCATCTTGAGCTGCAGCAGTACGTCTTGCGTGGATAGGCGCTCCCTGAAGGTGTGGGGCATGGTGTGGGGCATGTAATCGTTTTCCTCCAAATACGCTGAAAGTCTGGCATGCACTGCTTTCTCCATCAGCTTGCCGGCACATGACGTGAGTGAAATAGGACGGAGGTTGTTAATATTTACCTCTTTGCCCGGCTTAGGGATAAAGCTGACGTCTGCCGATTTCCACGCCAGGGGCAGCTTGCCAGCTCTCCAACACTCATTGATATAATCCGTCAGCTGGCCTAGCATCTTCTTGTTCATGTTGGCGAGCAAGGCGACTGTAACTTTGTCCTGTCCTGGCGTCGTACCTCTTCTCATGGTTAGTAGCGCCGCCTGTATTTCTTCTACTTCGAAGTCTCTGTCGAGTTCTGGATTATCTTTGCCTTCATACTGCAGCACAGGCTCGTCATCTTTGGTCGTACAGAGGTATTTGCTCGTCAGGGCTGCCACCAGCTGCTCATCCGTACCCTCATAGCCGTGGAGGGCTCTCTTGAGGTTCCGCTGCTGCTCTCCGCTCGTCTTGCTGGGTTCGATGAGGCATCGCAGTAGGCTCCACGTAGACTTGACGCCAAGCCCACCTCTTAATGAGTCGCACTTGATTAGCCAGTTGTTTTTGGCTAAGGTCCACGCGTATTCCTCCGCTTGTCGTGTAATTTCAGCAATCTTGATTTCAAGCTTGCGATTGTGTTTTTGCTTTTTCCACCTTCTGGTGAGGCCTCTCCTGGCCTCCCAGAGGTGGAGAAGGTGGTTGTCGACTGCCGGGACATCCTCTGAGGTGTGTAGCGTTCTCGTCACTTTCTCTCTGGCAGCTAGAAGTGACTCAGCCCATTGCTCATAATCCTCAATAGGCGAGTCGAGCTGAGGACCCTCGAACTCTCGAAAAAGCGACCAATTCGTAAGCCGAGCTTGTCCCCTGTGTTTACGATGCTTGTTGTGGTCTAGGCAAATTCGGAGTATATAATGATCACTGCCTAAGGTTTCGTGCGTATTTTGCCACTCGCAATTTTTAACATTTTTGACTAGCGTTAAATCTGGGCATGTGTCCCTTGAAACGCTATTGCCTATTCTTGTAGGATGCTGCGGGTCCGTCAGAATAGTAAGAGCCATATCCGATATTGCTGCTGCCAGTTTCCTGCCTTTTACGTTTTCGTTGTTGTAACCCCAAAGAAAGCTGTGCGCGTTAAAATCCCCCACTATAATGAGAGGCGCAGTTTTTGCAGCCTGCATTTCTTTTCGAAAAATTTCGTCAAAGACTGCTGTCCTGTGTTTAGGGCGGCTGTATATGTTAAGTACGTACGCCCCTTTACTGGAACGAGTGTTAGGGAGGATACGAATAAACACATGTTCTATTTCAGCATTAAGTTCGAGGTCTACAGTTGAAGCCGTACTGTCTTTATGTACAAGTATGCAAGTCGAAGTGTTAGTTTGATGCGTACTGTACGACCTGAGTTTAACTGCGGCATTAACGTCCTGTAACGCGATTACATCCGGTCTCTCATCTAGACAGTCCACATAGTGTTGCAGAGATTCCCGCTTACGTTTAAAACCCCTGCAGTTCCATTGTAATATTGTTAACTTAGTTTGACGAGCCATATTGCAAACTGAAAGAGGTCAGTCCTTGTTCTTTACTCAGGTCAAGCGCATCATCAGACATAATCTGCCTGGTGCCCATTTTTCCTGTCAATCTGGGTGTCTTAGTGCGCGAGCATTCAGCGAATTCTTGTAACTTACGGTCAATCCTAATCTCGTAAGCATGGAGTTTTGAGAGATGCGGCTCTAACATTTTTTGAATTGTCTGCTCTGTCATTCCTTGTAAGTTCTGCTCAATTTTTTTGCTTAGCGTCTCTTCAATTCTTTCTACGCTAGCCTGTAGGCTTGTTAGCATGCGACATTCCATTTTCTCGATTTCCTCTCGCATGCGCTTTTCCATGCTTTCCATCCATGAACTGAATTTATTTGTAATTGCGTCCACATCTGCGCGTGTGGTACACTTCTCTGTCGAGGGTGCAGCCGCCAACGCTACGCTGCCGCCCGACGCTCCTCGGCCGAATTCTGACATACGAGGGGGTGACTTAGTCGCACTACCTGACGGCAGCGGGGGAGGGTTGTCCTCCTCCATCGCCTGAGCTGAGGGTACCTGAAGTGCTCTAGAGTTTCCTGTATCGTCCGCTGCCGTCTTCTCTCTAAGTTGTTGTATTACTAGTTTGAGCCTTTCGTTCTCAGCCCTAAGTCTCTCATTAGCCAACGTGAGGGGAGGGGAGGCAACCACACTGGCCCAGCTCACCTTGTTGCTGCTCGTTTTGTTCCCGGGACTGTGTTCTGGCTCTGGCCCATCGTGCTTGTCTGCTGGACGACCGCCTCCTTTGGGGCCCCCTCTGAAGGCTCCTGCATGCGGTCGAGGCGAAGGGGTCGCCCCCTGCGTCCGAGCTTGCAGGTCGGGGGCTTCGCTCCCTCCAGCGTTCCTGGAGTGATGTTGCTGACTGGCTTTTCCATGGACGGGCTTCCGCTTGGTCCCAGTTCCAGCACCGCCTCTCCTGTACTTTTGCGTGCACTGAATTGATCCCGTGGCATGAAGGCCCCCGCAAATGAGGCAGCTGGGTTGACACTCGTGGCCCTCTTCTATATCCGTCTCGCCGCAAGCCTGGCATCGACCGGCCTGTGGATTAGGGCAAACATCGGCGCGATGTCCGATCGTGCCGCAGCGGGGACAGGCTGGCGTCGTCTTGCGGTAGAGCCGAACCGGCACAGCTTCGCCCCAATAATAAACGCTGAAAGGCACCCTCCGGCCCTCGAACGTGATCGCTGCTACGTTGGTCTCTCCTAATTTTCGGACTCCTACTACGGGAGCCTCTGGCGAATAAATGGCTTGAGTAATATCCGCTTCAGTGGCTGTGGGATCCACTTGAATAACACCACGGCTTGTGTTGTCCGATGACTTGAGGTAGGCTTGAACCGCTCGGGCCTGTCCTCCGAGTTGGAGCTGTCCGATCGCAAGGACCTGACGAATAAGTTGGGCGTTCTTGATGCCAATAATAATTATATTCTGGTCCCAGGCCGGCCAAATTGCGAGATCCTGCGACGCCCGCGGAATGCCGGCAGCAGCGTACGTTGCTTCCCCGATCTGGTTGCTGCCTTTAAATTGTGCGAGGTTCAGCGTTCCCTTTGGCTTGATGAAGACTACAGCGTCTTCCGCTCCGAATTTCGGCATGACCTGTGGCTTCCAGCGCTTACTTTAAGCGTGCTTGCCAAAAGCCAGAGTGTTGACGTGGCCGTCACTGCCGCCACCGTGGCTGCGTTGATGTTCGGAACGGGCGCGCGTCGAGGTTGCACGCTCCCATTGTTCTAACTTTTTCTGGATGGTATACTCCGTAGTTTCATCAAAAACTGGCGTCTCCGCGGTCGAAAGCTCCATTTCTCACATGCTGTCTGGGTCATAGCCCCGTACGAGAGCCATGGAGGTCGCGTCTGGTGCCGCGTCCGCGGCTACCGCGCCTACGGCGTTCGCGTGGTTGAAGAAGAGAGTCCCGTAGAACTGCCAAAAATTGGCCCACCTGGATAATAACGATGTTCACGGGTTCCTGGTGATTTCACGGATGTAGTCCAACTGGTTTCGGGCGGTGCAGAACAAATTTTTGGCGGCAGGACATGGATTCGATGGAGCCGACGTGAAATGCGTCCACTCTCCTTGACAGCTCGCAGCGCCCCCCGCCGTGAGATGAGAAACTTCCCAGAGTTTTATGACCCGTTTGCAACTGTTCGCTTTGAGCCCTGCATCCAACCTGTTGTGTACGGTTATGCTGCCTAGTTTTACTGTGCTTTATTATTTTTGCCTTGCGTATACATCTACGCTTCCCGCAAATTCATTCACATACGGCTTGCTCAAGCAACAAGCTGGGTATCTGAAGTTAGCAATGCGAACAATTTCCTCTCGATCGCCCTCAACGCGCGCTTCAAGCATAGCTGAAAACAGGCTGCGTTGTGGTGCGCATCAAGAAAAAAAAATCGTCTAATCTTCAGTTTGATGCTTGACGCATTCGACATAAGAGTGCAGTGCGACAGTTCTTCATACACAAGCGCACAAAAAAGAACAAAAGAGGACAACTCTCTTCCTTTATATTAGCGAGGATTATTTTATATACAGTTCGCATCAAAAGCGGCAAATACGAATGCGACAGCTCAAGCTTTCCGCACACTTTGTGAAATTTCTTATTATTATTACTTTTTTTCCTTGAAAACATATAAACATGGAATAGAAAATAAAGAAAAGCGAGCTGGCATTTGTTTATTCACACGGACATTCCCTGTTTCATTCAACTGTATTTAACCAACATGTGTTCAACTTGTTTTATATATTTTACATTTAAATATGCTGTTTCCTACATCCCTCAGCTTGGGAATGTGCCAGTGCCTCATCAGGGACTACTATTATACTCTGCTGCTATACTAAGCGCGAACATAAAACTTCTAACAATATAAGCTATATGAATTGTACGAAGTGTAATATTAAAAAAGTAAATGACAACGGCCACTCGATCAAAGGGGAAAAGACAGAAACTGAGGAAGTGGAAGGCACAGGACAACAAATCACACGCCGACACTAAAGCAAAACGTCCGTATTCTGTAAGTGACCTCTTGTCGTCCGGATTGCGTTTCTTTCTCCAAAAGGCAGAAAGAGAGAGAGAGAGAAAGAACAACTTTAGTGAAAATGCCTGCAGAGTTGGTTAGACTCCCTCCACGCAGGAAGCACAAGCTTTTACCGCGACGCGGCCACTACGTCAGTCTCGTGCATTGTGCTTCAGAAATGCAGAAACAAAAAAAAAATAGAAATACAAAAACAAAAATGCGTTCCTGTATGGCCGATTAATAATTTACACTACGTGAGCTCCTTCAGGCTTCGGTACTATATATAGAGTCCGGTAGGTTGGTGGCCGCGGTAAGTACGTCCTAGGACATTTCTGCTCGATCGCTCTACAGACAGCGTAAACGTAGAGAAGCGCAAACAAATCTCCTCCCTAATGCAAGGTGACAGCCGCTCTTTTTGCGTTCACATTACGGATAGATGAACGACAAGCGGCGTGCCTTAAGCAGGGAATAAGCTAGCTCCCGAAAGTGCACGCACCCACCTCCGTTACTCAGTGGCTTGGATTTCCTGGCGCCGTCATCCCCGCGTCGTCAGATGACCAACGGACTCTCTTCTGCGCCGTGCGCTCCCAGGCCGTTGACCACACGGACCCCACCGGGCTCCTGCGAAGTCCCGTTGCATCGTCGGCCTGATGAGATTCCCTTGCACCTTCCTCTGCCTGGAAAGCAGGCAAGGGGGACAAGTATAAGCACAACACCAAAGTTTCAAAGAGACGGCAGTATAAAATAAAAGAAGAAATGAAGAAAGCATCAGTATGGTGACGTGAGGTGGGAGGGAGAAATTGCGCACTCTCACTTTTCGTGATCGGGTAGTGAAAGTGAGAAAGCGAAAGAGAGAGAAAGTGTACAACTCGAAGGGAGCGCAGACCAAGGCAAAGCGAAAGAAAACAACCGGTGGGAAGTGGAAGGAGGAAGCCGGTGGGAAGGAAGAGACGGGCAGAGTGCGTTGGTAAACAGAGTGCGGCGTGGTATAGTGCCATCGCCCTCGCTGACTTGACCCAAATTTGGGCGGCAGCGGCGGCGGGCCTCCTCGAACACTTTCACCCTTGGCCGCGGCGAGTGGGCCGTTGCAGGAAGGGAGAGCCCCGGACGAACGGTCGGGTCGACACTGACACGCATCGCCCGGCTCGTTCTGCCTGCCAGAGTCGTGGTGTTAAGTTGCGCGCCTCTGTGAACGGTTAGCGCTATCTTTAATTACTGGTATTTGAAATTTCCCGCACGTCTTCCGATCTTGAAAAAAAAAAACGATGTCCCGATGGCAGTGTCAGCAACATACGTGCATCTACAAAACTGCTTGCACGTGGTTTTGAGCAACTTCTTTGTCCCGAAATGTTCTGAGTTTAAGTTGAGTGTTCCGGGAGACTGTGCCAATTTTTTATGATGCTTACAGTGATGAAATAGAGTCGCTTGTACTCCCTTTGGCATTCGACTGCAGATAATCTTTTGGCAGGGAGCCATATTGGTTTCCTCTGCCCATGTCTCCATGGTGTCCGAATCAGTTGCGCTGTAAACTGTCGTTCGCTGCTTCAAAATTGCGAGAACTTCGAAAGTGCCACATTTATTTCATGTGCATCTGGCGTCGCGTGCCACAGTGGTTCGTGACGGGTATGCGTCCGTTTTCAGAACAGTTCTTCAAGTGAAAGGTCGACCTTATCGCAACTACATACTTTCATTTTCGTTCCAGGCACCCACCTACGAGACGTCATAGATTTGCCGTTAGTCCATCCGACTATTTTTTGCATATTGGCACACAATATATTGTGTCTTGTATGTACTGCAGTGTATGCTATATGGAGTTCACCTATATCGAGGCGTGAATTGATGCAAAAGCTATCGACGGTGCTGTGTATCGAGTCTCACAATGTTGCATACGCCAAGCCCATATGCGAGAAACAAAATCAGCATTTGTTTGGCTCCTTTACAGACTTCTTAGCTCTTCCCGTCCGATCATTATATGCGCTTGACGTGTGCCGTAACACTTATGCGGCTTCTGGACCTATTGATAAGTATGTATATATACTTAGTTCTAATTGGAGGCCGTAAACAGCATGAATTGGCGTCGAGGCGTAGATACACATATTATATTCTGTTGCAGAAAGGTTGAACGGACCTTCTAAATTAATACTTGCTAGGAAAGCTACCATTAAATGAATGTGTTCGCCAAGAACAGTGGATGAAGATTATGACTTGCACATAAAACGAGCACTCACGATTTTACCTTTCGTCTCTGTAGAAGTGGAGCTCTTGTCCTCGAGCCGAATTGCATAATATAAGAAAGGTGGAAGACACAGGTTCGGCTAGCAACCACTTGAGATGTTCTTGACAATTTAATTCGGCAACAGAGAATAAAAAGAAGAATGTGTTTACCCTGGTGGTTGAAATGATTCCGGAGACCCCCACTACGCCGTGCCTCATAATCAAATCGTGATTTTTCTACGCAATACCCCATAATTTAGTTAAATAATTCTGACTCTAAAAGCGACCCTGTCACGCGAGGAGACACAACGCGCATATAGGGACACGTGCATTTGTATGTTGGCACAGATTGACTGACGCCCGCTGTGCCGCATAATTTTGAGACACAGTATGCATACGTACATTATGAAAGGGCATTTGATTCAGTAGAGATACCAGCAGTCATAGAGTCATTGCGTAATCAAGGTGTACAGTTTATTACCCCTTACCCTTCCCCCAATGCAGAGTAGCGAACCACAATCTTTTCAGGTTAACCTCTTCTCCCTCCCCGTTTATCTCTCTCTCTCCCCCTCAAGGAGCACGGGAGGCATACGTGCAATCTTGGGAAATATCGACAAAGATTCCACGGCTACGTTGATTACCTACAAGAAAATTTGAAAATTACCTATCAATAAAGGCTTCAGGCAAGGAGACACAATCTCTCCAATAGTATTCACTGCATGCTTAGAGAAAATGAAAAATGAAAGGCCTTAGACGGAAAGCATACTTAGAACAAGTATTCAAGCTATCATACTGGAAAGGCTTAGGAGTGAGGATCAACGGCGCATATCTCAGCAACCTTCGGCTTGCAGATGACATTGTCCGGTTCAGCAACACTCGGGACGAATTACGGCAAACGATTAAAGACTTTAACCAAGAAAGTGTAAGAGTGGGGCTGAAAATCAACATGCAGAAGACAAAGGAAATGTTCAATAGCCTCGCAAGGGAACAGAAATTCATGATCGCTGCCCAGCTATTTAATCACAGTCAATTACTCACAGGAGACCCTGATTATGAGAAGGAAATTTACCCAAGAAAAATAAGTTGGAGTGCATACGGCAGGTACCTCTGGCAGCTTACCAAATCCTGACTGGGAGCTTGCCACTGTCGTTGAAAAGTGTACAATCATTGCATTCTACCGGGGCTAACATATGGGGCAGAAACTTGCATATCAACAAAGCAGCTGTAGAACAAGCAAATTAACGGTGCTCCTTGAATTTCAACTTGTAAGCCTCAACCTCTTGACACGGAATAGTTATAGACATTCACTTGAGGTGTTTCACTGCAAAAGGAAATCACGGGGTGGTGACTTGACCACGCGCCGCGTGCAACTAAGGCAGCCTCACGTTTCACTGTGGATCACACACAATTGCGCTCCTAACACGGACATGTTGCGCCATCTGGTAATCTTGCGGAACTCCGAATGAGGCTAGACAGCCAGCCACCTGCAAAAAGTTTTGTACAGGATTGATTCCCGCAATACGTGGGATCTGCGTATTAAGACATCTTGCAAAACCCAATACGCGTCCACGTGGGGCGTCATCTCTCATATGGAGGTTCGCTTACACTGAAAGCTGTTCGCCCAACAGTGATCCTGCCACAAAGTCTCTCGTCCGATCTCTGTGTATGTGACACATGCAACTTTTCACGTGCACCACTGTTGCAGCGCTGTGGGGGAAAACGGTATTGCTAGCACTGAAAACTATTGACACGCGCTATGAATCGGACAGACAAAACGTGACGTACTTCTACAAAATATCGCAGTGAGCGATACTGCCTCGGTCTCGTCACACAGAATTCGGGACAAACTTAGTGGTACTACAATGAAGCCGAGAGTGTGTGCTACCTGTGCACCTTCTCGGGAAACCATGCCAGTTACTCTGTATATAGTGATCTCAACGGCATTTTACAGAGAAGCTGTTAAAGGTAGCTTCGCAGTCGTTTTCGTGCGCTGAATGCGGGCGTGGGGTGGCGTGCTCACTAGCGATCAGCAACGTGACCTGATTTAAAGTGCCATATGATTGATTTGAAAAGTGATTATGAATGACTATTAAATAAAGGTTAGCTTGCGTACACAAATGAGAACACCTTATTAGCGCGATTTTATTATTATTATTATTATTATTATTATTATTATTATTATTATTATTATTATTATTATTATTATTATTATTATTATTATTATTATTATTATTATTATTATTATCATCATCATCTGTTGCTTTAGCCACTAATTTGTACTTTTTCTTTCTCACGTCTTGTGTTACCGGCTCCCAGTTGGATATCAGCTAGGCGTTTGTACTGTTGCGGTGGTAAAGAGCAGCTAACAACACAGCCTCCGTGGTATCCCCGAAGCGGCCGTATATATGACCAGGGCGTCGGTGATGAACCATCATAAAAGCCGCCAACAAACATCCCTAGTACTCCTGACGAAGAGTGTAAAGACTTGCTTACACACTGCTTCGCTGCCTTTGGTGCATGAGTTGTTCAGATTGACTTATATCTGCGAAAGGTTCTTTTTTTTATGAATATCGCTCCAAACATTGCTCAAAACTCTTATAAAGCTCTCGAGATGTTTCAACAGCACCCTATACATATTTCAGCGAAGCATCTGTAATGCAACGTGCAGGTGGCGCGATTTGTCCCTCTCCGTCGGAGTCACTGTCGTATACGGTCTCTCGTTTTTGCAACTCGGATATTTAGGTTTCCTTCCCTGTGCATGGTCCCGTCGCGTCCGCCTAGAAAAGCCCACTGCAGATTACCTTGACAGCGACAAAATATTTCTGCACGAGTAATGTGCGACGGCATGTTGTCACACCATGGAGACTCGATGACGCACGAAAATCGAGCGCGAGAGACACTGGAATTCGGGAAGCAACGACCCTGCTTTAAGGTGACGAAAGTCCTATATCCTGCCGCAGACGCCGCAAAGCAAGCGGCCCGTCGTCTGCTGGCTTCGCCTGTACATCACGCCATCTTCCGGTTGCACTCGGAGACAGCATTTCCCTCTCTGTTACCAGCCAAGAGCAGTTTGCGAGGAATAGGCATTCATGTATACATTGTGCCTTCTCGCGTAATTTCGCAAAGGCCTGTCTTGCGCAACATCATTGTGCGAGTGATCGATGTTCGTGAAGGACGTCGAGGTTGCACGGTGGCTCACTTGGCGGCAGGACCTGTGTCTTGTTGCGCTGCCGCGGCTTATGAACCAGCGAAATGCTAGTGTTCTCGGACCTGGATGAATGCCCACGAAACAGAGCCGCCGAACCGCACACGTCGACGTAAAAGCATCGGAACGAGCAGGCATGACCATTCTTGCTCCATACACAAGCGCAATGACATCGCTCTGAAGAGGCGTCGTCACAAGCTGCGACCGTAATAAGGGAGTCGTAGTCGAGAGGACGCCCTCGACTTCTCTGAATATTTCAGTCTTGCCCTGCTACCACCTCCAGGTAGCAGACAATCGGATGGTATGAATCGGTGCACAAAGAAATAAGTGCTATGAATTTACGTGCCGAAACTACAACGTAGTGGGAGGCTAAGGATTAATTTTGAACACCTTTCCATAACGTGCACATAAAACTAAGTACATGAGCGTTCCTGAATTTCGCCCCCATCAAAATGCGGCCACCACGACCGGGATCGAACTGGCGACCTCGAGTTCAGCAGCGCAAAGCGGTGCTTCAAATTCTATGCACTGTAAAAAAAACTTTTTTCTAAAAAGATCGCCTGACCACGTTCAGAGATCTCACCCAACACTACAGACTCCAAAGACGCACATTCCCGCCACCACACGACAAGTTAAACAGGAATGAGGCCGTAACTTTACGCTTTCTCCAGACGCACAGCTACCCTAGCCCGCGTCCTACATCACTTCTACCCAGGTTTATATCCAACAGATGCCTGTAAAGCTTGCGGACAGCGAGCAACGCTGCGACATATGCTCTGGGAATGCGCCGGCAACCACGGTAATGGGACCACATCCGTTCGCGACGCGTCCGTAATCGCGGCCGTTACCACAGTACGGGAAGCCTCGAGCTCGCTTCTTCCCGACGCCGCCCCGGCTGCGGGGCCCGCCGGGGACCTTCTCCATCGGCGTCGCCGCCGCTGGGAGGCGGCTCTCAAAAGTTCAGAGTTGGCAGACCAACTCTGGGCCGTCGGCAAGGCAAAGATGCCGCCCGAGTCCAAGGACTTGGAGCCGCCACCTGAGGCCACCACAACGAAATTGCCGGCCATTCATTAATAAAGTTTCTTCTCTCTCTCTTCTAAAAAGAGAAGGGGACGAAAATTTGATTAACAAGCCTTATTCTTTTCTTCTGGTTTTCACATGTTCTTTAATTTTATTAACATTTTATGCTGATTGCTTTCCCGTCATTTTACAGAAAATTCTGTTACACAATTTACTCTCTTATGGGAGTAACTTTTACTCTCCTCATGACTGCATCTTTCATGTAGTCGAAAGCTGAGATGTGGTTGTGCAGATAAGCACACTGTATATAACATCTCAGATCTGACAAGACACTCGGGGACAAGATAACTGTGACTACGCGACACCATCTAAGCATCAATTCTATCAGCTTATATATATAGCGATGCTCTGAGTGGCATGACTCTTTGTGAGGGCAGCTGTATCTTTTTTTAGAAATTGAGGCCAACTAGCTGGCTCGCGCATACAATATATATCTACATACCCTGACGTGGCTGATGTAGCTCCACACATATGTTAATTGATGATAAAAAGAGACGAACACATGTCATTTTGCCGACAGTACTGTCGACAATTTGTTTCCATCACGGTATAAGGATTAATTACATTATGGTAAATTCAAACTGTCGTTCAGCATAAATGCGAAAGAATCGTTTTCTAAAGAACGAAATCTAGGTTGCTGTTGTTTTCCCATTGAAATCTTCCTATACTAAAAATACACGCTTTTCATTTTTTTTAATCTTTTTTTTCACATTTATTGTTTACAGTGTGCACATGTTAGACTAAATGCGAGAACTGCGCATGAGCACCTCAACAGAGAAGACGGCGATATACCGGACTGCCGCGTAAAATTTTGAGATTCGTGTCAGTGCCGCCAGGCATGCAGTCCGAGCTAACTCTGCCTGCATCGGTCGGTGCATAGCAATCGACACGCTGTAGCACGATAATGGGACGCTATAGTTAAATGTGCAGCTAGCGTCAATCGATAACCAGTGCGATAATGCGATAGTGATGATACGAGCGGAAATGGCTCTGACCCGCTGTATGTAAAGAGGCTTCGTGGACAGCGCTTGAGCTTGCTTGTCTGTGAAGGCTCCCTAGCGGTGTAGCTTGCGGGGTGCCTCTCGACGGCTGCTGAAGAAATTACTTCCAGTGACACGAGGCGACACGAGGCTCTGGTGTGCGCGCTCTGTATTCCCAGCTGACAGCATTACCGGAAGAGGATATGAAGCTTTCCTTGTCTCGTACCAGGTACATATTGCAAACGTTGTAATCTAGAAAATATTTTAGATTGCAATTTTGGAAAGGAACCTTCGTTTCTCATGGCATGGATAGCTTCTACCTAGAGGATAAATGTGTTGTTAAATGTTCACATTGCTTCTAACATTCCTCTGCAAGTTTTTTTACAGTGAAGGCGTTAGTACGACTAGCAGCACCCAAAAACGTTGTAGTGTGTTTTCACACTCTCCTAGGAGACTATATATTTTACGGAGCTTATATTTAGAGAGCATGTGGGAAATGTTAGGAGTGATGCGCAGAAAAAGAAAATTGAAGTGTGCGGGTTAAACATGGGCTAAATGAAAATTGCTGAACCCTCGAGGACTCTTTTCGTTTTTCTTTTTCGTCTATTTAAAGGCGCTATTGAACGGCTCACAAAGTTTCCTCGCTGCCCTTAGAAAACCAAATTAGGTGACAATTCAATATATTCATAGAATCGGGGCCCCGTTACGTGACGCGTACCGAAAGTATTTGTAGAAAATTACTTATACAAGCACTCCAGAGCTTTAGAAACGAATCGAGCAGGAAGTTTGTCCGATGTCGTGAAGTAACTCAACGTGCCACAGAACTATCATTTTAAGGCAATAGGAGAAACCTTATGCGTGATAGATGAGCAAAGCTTCAAAAACGTCCGTTAATTACAACCTTTGTAAAAAAAAGTTCATTAAGAAAATGGTCGAAAGTGCTATATGGCCGTTCTCAGCTCGTTTCCCAGTGTCCCGAGGGAACTGTACGTCACAGCGAGCTTATATGTGGTGAAAATGTGGGCACCTTAAATTCGTTATTTGGCGAAACTTCAGCGTTTCTGGCTTATTTGTAAGCTTTAGGAATAATTACTGAACCCTCCTTTTCTCCCGGTTTCATGCGTTATATACAAGTTCATGGTCGGTTTGCCCAGTGGCAGTGATGAATTTAAAAAAGTACCTTATCTATAGTTGATGAAAATACGACGAATTTGAGGAGTAATGAGCACACGAAGTACAAGATGTGTGTTTGTTATGTACAGTCTTTGCAGTAAAATACGTATTCAAGCGCCCTGGAGCGTCATATGTGCGTCACAAATGGCTCAGAATTTAGCCTGCTTTCCTCAGAGGAATGTAATTGTCACCAAGATTAAATTTGGTGAAAATGGGGGTAAAATTTTGGCCAATGAGCATGGGAAGGTCAACGTGTGTTGTTAAATAACTTGGAAGAAAAATGCCTTTAACAAGTATTTGAGTGCATGAGTCGGGCGTCAATCGCAGTGTTTCCCAAAATTCACCGTCCTAAGGTAATTGTACATTACACCAAGAGAGAGAGAAAGGCAAAGGAAAGACAGGGAGGTTAACCAGAGATTATCTCCGGTTGGCTACCCTATACAGGGGGAGGGGCAAAGGGTGCGATAGTTGAGAGAGAAAAAAATTTTAAAATGGGGAAAAATTATGGTAAAAGAACATATACACAAACACGCACACGTGATACACACGAACTGTTTCTGTGGGGACTGTCACGCAGCCTGCAAAGGCGTTCCTACTGTTGCGTATAGTGTCACACTACAATCCTACGTCACACAGTGTACAATGAGTACAACATGTTCGCATTCAATGGAAATGGGGGCCATATTAGGCGTGATGCGTTGGAAAAGTTTGACGTTTCTGGCTTAATTATAGTATCGTTACAAGTAATTACTGAATACTCGTTTTCTACTTATCTTCCCGCATTCTGCGAGACCCGTTTACCTGATGCCTTCGGGGTCGAGAAACTTGGTCTTTATTTGCTGAAAATAAGGGGCAATGTATGGTTAAATTTGTATTATTGTGAAATTAGTGGCAAGATATAAGTAACGTGTATTATAGCTCTGCACTGGCTCGGGCCTAACAGAAAGCCTGGGCGAGACCCGGCCCTGAGGCCAAGCTTCACTCTAAACATTTACACCCTTTGGGTTGTACTTTGTCCGCAAGCAATAATCGTCATCTGTCTTGGCCGCATTTCCTTTCTTTAACACTGCGAGCCCGATGCTTCCTAGTCACGAACGGCTTGTGCGTTATCAGCTTGATAAATCATTCTCGACAGGAAAGTAGCGAGCGCCGAGTTTTCAAGAGAGGAAACGCAAGCAAGGCAGATGACGATTATCGGTTTTGGGACAAGATAAGCCCCAAAGAGTGTAAACTCTTTTTAGAGTATTGGGCCGGATGAGCACGATTCTGATGTGGTTCGATTCTCACTACACCGCTGGGCGCCCAGCGGTTCGTCGAAAATGGGCACACGCGTTACCCCGCCCTGGTGTTCGGTTGTCTTTCGCGGTGATAGCTTGGCAAGGTGTCTGCGCCCTTGAAATTCCGTCTAAACCATCGAGAGCACAAACACGCGAGGCTGGTGTTGTATATTAAGGAATGCACGGATACATACTCTAACCCAAGCCGCCGGCCAGCTGGCGTTCCGTGCATGTGCGTGCGTGCTCGCGCCTCGAAATTATCTTAAACTGCACCGATAGCGCAATTACGTTTGTATGTATGTATATATGAATGTATGTATAATTCTGTTCTGTACTTGCAGTGTAAATACATGTGTTGTGTGTTTTGGCTGTTCAAAATATCTTACTTTATAAATGCACATGCGTACTGAACTCATGCACAAAACTTTGCGATTCATGTACTGTTGGGCTGTATAGTTTTTTATTCATCCGGCGTTCTACTGAAAGTCATATTTTGTGCCACTATTCTCACTTTTTACGCAAATTTCTTTACTTTGCCAAGTGACAAGGAGTAGCCGGTGCCGCTATAAAGGCCCAACCTCTCCTAATATTAATTTCAATAAAAAAAAGAAGGGTGGGGCATAGCGCACTGTCCCGTACTTTCTGTCTACGCCCATGTGTACTTCGCGCAGAAGTGTACATGAGTACATGATGACGTACCAACTAGTCTAACAGTCTGTCCTTTTGTATGTGTGTGTGCCGTTATTTTGTGAATATATCTTGCATAAAACCCGCGTCACTGAAGTAACACTTTTCCGCCAATATATGTTTTGTACGACTTATGCGCTCTACAACAGCTGTACATTACAAAGTGACGTAATTTCGTTATCTCTTAATTTAGCAATTAACTGAAATCTAGCGATTCCCGTTGATTTGTTTTCATTACATCAAGGAATTTGGGAAACGGCCTAAATTGCAGTTCTTCTCCCATCAGTCACCACTTCAACTTCACCTCTTAGATACAATAAAGTTCATTCGAATCGGCTTAATCGAGATGCTGCTTAGATGTCATGCGTTCCACACGTATTTGAAGAGGAAAACCTGGGTGTAGAGTGCAATATTGATCGTCCGGGTTCCACGTCGTAGCTGAACAGGTTACGAGATGCTGTTGATTGATTTCAAGTGCCCGTCATTCGTTAATATCTTAGCGCAGAAGCGTTTCTGCATTGTAGCACAACCTGGTCGCAGCGGCCCGGGATTCAAACCCGCGACATCGCACTCGGCAGCAGAACGCGCGCCATAGCCGCGCAGACAGCACGGCGTGAACGCGACAAAGGAACGTGCCGTTTTCTTGGGACCGAAAGTCACGATTATTTTTTACGCGCAAAGCGTATACATTGCGCCGTCTGCGAAATGGGAGAGATTAAGTCGGAGGCCGCGGAGCTGGAAGAGCGAAGCGAGCGCCGGGGGATGAGGGCACATAGAGGTGGAGAGGAGAAGCGCACGCTAGGAAAGGCACAGAGGCACAAAGTGCTCGGTGGAGTGGGGAGAAGGAAAGAGGCAGAGAGTCGCGGAGGAGGAGAAAGGCGGAGGCGCGCTAGGTTCACGTCTTCTGGCAGTTGCTACGGGCCCTGTGTGCGCCGTGGATGTACCGGGTTCGCTTGGCAATCGAGAGACCGAGCGAGCAGGACCGAGCAGCAAAGCAAGAGGTGGCATGCGGGCCGAGCATGAGTCAACCGACCCCGAAGTCGTGGGCAAGCACCGGGCATCTGCTGAACAAGACCGGCAAAGTGCGCGAGTTAGGCGTGCTTACAGTGGCTTCGACCTTTTCTAATGGCGCTTAACACTATACAAAAATAAAAAAAACGGACATCTAACCTACAGAATAAAAATAAGCCTTAGAAAACGCCAATATTTACACACAATCAAAGCATTTCTAAAGCATTCTACGCGTAATGCACAAAAAGGCAACACCTTCCATGCGAATGCACGTGACCCGCGTTCACGAAATGAAACCAAAGTATACTTTTAAACTGACACGCGAGGTCTTCGAGTCTTCTGTTACAGTGAAGACAACAAACACGCATGTGAGCCAAGCTTCCCTGATTTTGCACGGTAGTGAGCTGGATATCTTGCAGTCCGTTTGGGCAGGAATTCTAACTTAAGGAAGGCGATTTTTTGTATGTAGTCTCTGCTTTCGTCCTAGCCGCTTACAACCTATTCTTTCGGCTTGCGCATTGCAGGTCAGCCCCTGTTCCCCCCCCCCCCACACACACACACATACTTTATATCCATCTATTCGTTCATTTATTTACCGAAATTCTTTCAGTTGATAGTACGCAATCGAGTTATTTAAGTAAGTCGCCTCTGTCAATTCGCGCTTTCCTAACCGTTAACCCACACCGACTCCCAGTTCGCTTTCATTCTTGTTATCATTATTATTATCTCTTTTTTTCTTCGTACGTGTACATGCGCGGGTCGAGAGACGCCTGTCTGGAAACGTCGCGTCGGCAAGCGTGGCAGCGTTGCCGAGCACGCGTATTTGTTCTTTCGCTCAAACGCACAAGCGCGACGACGCCCGAACCTTGAACCTCTGCCCCCCAGGATGCGGCGTGCACCCGCGATAACCACGCCACCTTGCACAATGCACCGCGCAACCCGATGCGCGCAACGCGGTCGCGAGTGCGCGTAACCAACCCGACGCAAATCGAGGAAGGGAGAACCGAGCGGTGGCCCTTTTTTGTCCCGGGACGCCCGTGACAGTGTTAATGACTTCCTCACGTCTTGATGCGTGTAGTACATATACACTGCTTGTTTTGACTTTTGTCTTCTTGACCCGCCATTCTTGTCATACCCCTTCGCGCGTGTTCATTTTTGTTCCCGAAGACGCCTCGCTCACTGACGGCACATGCTGCACTTACCTGCTTGTGAGCGCTCTTGTGTAGCGTGCTCAATGAGTGTTACGATAGGATCTCGCAGGTAACGCATACTGTGTGAAATGTGCTTGTTACACGGAGACTCCGAGATTTACGGCGATCGCGTGGCTTTGTCGTTTTGGTTTGTATGAATACGCGCATGGTGGGGTATAAGCGACGTATATCATTCACGCGATTTCGGTTGAAAGCCTCGTTCCTGCCACTCAATTTTGCTGCGAGCCATATTTAAGAGAACTTGAACTTGAAACACGACATGATTCATTCATTGATTCATTGATTGTCGTGTAATTTCCCAAAGCAACACTGAGGCTCCTATATGACGGACAAAATAGCGGTGGGCAACGGATTAAATTTGAACACCTGTGTTTTTCTTAATGGGCACCCAAATAACGGTACATGAGCGTTCTTGCTTTCCGCCCTCATGTATGCGAGACCGCTCGTGCCCGAAAACGAACCTGCGTTCAGTAACAAATTGCCGAATCCACTGAACGGTCTGTTGTTGTTATTGTTAAAGGCATTTCTAAAGAAAAGGAGAAAAGAGCGAAGGTAGAAGGCGAGGGGGTGGGGGGGGGAGGCTGATGGCGAGGTTGCACCGGCTTTAGTTTCACTTGGGTGAAATACGGAATATACAGAAACACGTTATAGCGTGCAAGCACGAAAGCACTGTCGCAATATAAGATATACTAAACAAATAACTAAACTACAAAATAAATGCGACGTCCGCAAACTATTGGAGTAGCGCAGTGCATTAAACCTGGGGTTCTTGAAAAAGGCAGACGATTACTCTTACAGTATGAAATGCTTGCACATCATCTAAACAAGAGTAAGACCAAAGAAGTTACTATCACTGTCACAACGAGAGCTTGACACGTGGTTTACTATTTAGCAGTAGTTTCGATCGGTTGTAACGAGAATCATTAAGTCTGTAGCTGTAGCCGCGACTTCGCATTTTTGGCATATGATATGCTATATCCGCCGCATGAGTTTTGCAGCTATGAGGACTCGCATAGTTGTAAAGAGAAAGGAATTTCACGTCCAGTTGCCCAGAATGTGCTGTCAAATACGGTATCACAATGTTGACCTTATGCATTTGCTTTCTTTGAGTCGTTATTCCTTCTACAGGCGCAATAGACATATCATGCTTCGGGCTAATGAGTCAGAACAGCCACTGACTTATTTTCTGCCGCTTGAAGCCGACAATTCGCAATGGGCTCATTATACTGGACAGCTTGCTCCTAAAGAATCTTACATAGTAATTATTAAGTAAAGACGTGTAATTTGCTTTCCTTTAATCTTTACCAGCCTTTGTATGCCAACTTTGGTCACCTGCGCAATCCGCAGTAAGGTTATAGCGCGCACGAGTTCACTTTGCTTCGTCTGCTGCACACACGTTGGATATTTACTTGTGCGCAAATTATTCTTCGCAGACGCGCTTCCTAAAACCATAACGCAGGATTACTTACCGGCTCGAATAGGCCAAGGTTATCGAGGCATTTTTCCTTACGATTGTTTTTTTTACAAAATCCGAATAACGGATTTGGTAACATACGTTTTGCATCGCAGCACGATACAGTAAACCACTATGTTAAACACGTTCGATCCTGCAGTTTCTTCCTGGTAAAGTATAGCCGCACTAACCTCTAAGCGGTAAAATTATGCGCAACTAACGATGTAAAAAAAGGAAAACGAAGTCAGAGCACAGTTCACGACATGTATTTGTTTGTATTGAAATTACTGAGTTAGTTGAATACTTATTCATCTTGTGGTTCGTACAGCAATCACAAAAACGTCTATCGTTCTCTATAGTTTAAGTATCTCTAGCTAGAACATCCAGAAAATGATGGAACGTCATACGCATGTAATTAAAATATGTACTATGTCATTGTATTCATATATATATATATATATATATATATATATATATATATATATATATATATATATATATCACACGAGAAGGAGGTTGCGGACGGAAAGAAACATGGTCGCCCGGACACTGCCTTTCATTCTTCGTCTTTCTCCTTCACCCCTAATGCACCGCACCGTCCTTGTGAGGTTCGCCCCACGCATCCTCCTGCCCCCGAGAGAGTCGTAGGTACAGGGACTGCTGATCCTCACGCGAACGACGTCAGTCTGGCAGTCCGGTTACGTCCAGCAGAGCTCAGGTGGCCGAGGCTGGCTGTTGCACTCCGGACACCATATGAATGCCCCGATGAAGGAAGGTTTGGACACATGGCAGCCGTGGGAACGCAGGTGTCGTTGCGACTTGTAGACACGCGGTGTCTTCTGATCGAACGTTAGGAGGACTGGGTCGTTGAGGCGACGTCTCTGTTGCTCTGGTACGCCAGGAAAGTGCCCGTGTCCTTCTTGCCGGCGCGTGCGGTGTCGTCGCAGTTGTCATCGCAATAGGTGCACTCTTGACTGTTGGCGATGAAGATGCCTTTGGTGAGGTTTTCTTCCACCCGAAAATGAATGAATGAATGAACTTTATTCCCCTTTTAAGAGAGGGGAGGGGCCGGGGGGAAGAGAGGGACGTCCAAGTACTCCAGTTCCAGCAGGCGTCCTTCACCACATTATGTGGCTAGAAGTCCGTCTACCAGTCGTGGTAGGCCTTCTCTACCTCCTCAGCCCACCTCAGGACTCGGTCCTGTAGGGTTGGATCGGAGCTGCGCAGGGCAGTCTCCCACAGCTCCTCGCTACTAATTAATGATGTGAGCGTGCGGGGGGGGGGGGGGGGGGAGTTTTGATGGGGCATTGCCACATGATGTGGGAGAGATCTGCAATCGGGACAGGGCAAAAGCGACACTTGGGTCTCGGGTATGTGGCGGGAAAGAATAAGTGCAAAGTGCGCGACGTAAGCAAAGTGCGAGTTTGTAGTTGTCGCCACAGTATTTCTCTCAGGCGCGTTCTAGGCATAGAGAAAGGTGGATACATAAGGCGTTGGTGTCTGTAATGCGTGCAATTTCATGGAATGTGACGAGTGTGTCTTTATTGGTGTGTTGTTGGGAGTCATGGGGTTCTAGAGTTAGGCCCATATTTGCGGCCACTCGGTCCGTGAATTCTCGAGCAGCGGCATGAGCCATTTCGTTGCCATGGAGTCCTTGATGTGCTGGAGTCCATAGGAGAGCGATGTCGTTTTCTGGTGGTGAGCTACAAGTAGAGAGTGCGCGAGGTTGTTAATGTAGCCGTTACAGAAGTTCCGGATAGCAGTCTTAGGGTCACAAATGATGACGTCACAATCGGGTAGCCCCGATGCGAGTGCAATGGCGGCCTCTTCCGCGTCGCCCGCCGAGGTGGTCGTGACTGATGCTGAACAAACAGTGTTGCCCTGGTTGTCTACGACCGCTAGAGCATAACGATGTTTAGTGGTGTAGGCTGCAGCGTCCACATAGTAGACTCCTTCAGCCTGTCCATAGCCGCGTTGTAGCGCCTTGGCTCGAAGTTTGCGGCGTTAAACAACGTACTTAGGTTTGCCTTGTGCTTAGTTGGTTGGCCAGTTCGCGTTTCTTGCTGTCGCATTCGCGTTCTCAGCGACGCATTTCGTCGTCGCCAGAGCCGAAGTCACCGTCGGGGTCGCTGAAGTTGAAGCTGCGGATGTTGATTTCTGTGATGTTGTCGCGACAGCTGTTGAGGTAGCGTATCTGTCGGAATATGCCTTTGATTGCTGGCGCTAACTGATCTAGAGATGAATTAGTAGAGTGTACACTGCTCCTTTTCGTGAGATTTGCCTGGTGGCGAGTGCAGTGTGGCAGCCTTCTCAGAAGGCTCTTCCGAGCCTGCCGCAACTACATGACGAAGGGACGCTTCGGTAATTCCACAGTGCATGGTGTTGCTTTGCCTGTGCGACACTTTTTCACTGGCAGCGTCTTGTTGAGGCGTAGTACACGGAAGAAGGGTTGAGAGCCGCGAAGCAGGTAGATCTCTAGATGTATATGGCTCCAAATTGTCTTCGCCTTGAAAAGTATGTGCGTTGGTTCTGGTACTTATACTCCGATTTTGTCCTTGCAGTAAGCACGTTGGCTTCATTTCATCAGAATGCTTAATAGCTGCGCTTGAAATAGGGCGTTGTTTGACAGCCGTTGAAGTGTTACGTGACGAGAAACCCGGTGGGCGGGCTGCGAGTGCAAGGCAACGGTGTGATCGCGTCAGATGTCGAGAACGTATATATTGAAGATGGCTCCGCGGTCGCCATCATTATGTAAGGCATGCCTTTATGCGTCCTCTTCTCGGGAGGATAACTGCATTGGAAAGTTGTCGACGATTCCGTCATACGTGGCTTTGGTTGGCACTGATGATGACTGCTAGCGTGTAGACTGTGGGTGACTACGGCGAACCAGTTCCAATGTCTCCAGCTGTTGGTCAATGAGGGGGTCTGCAGCCTACACTTTAAATCGATTGATCATCTCTTGCTTGATTTTCTCTCGCGATTCATTGTTATCAAATATGTGCGTAGAAGCGAAATGCCTCACCTGTGACGCACTCATTGAAGTTTGTGACCATATCTTATTCCGATCATGATGCAGCGGATGCGTGGAGCTCGACGAAGTGGAACCCACGCTTCTGTTCGCCCATCGTTCGCTGATACGGTGCACTTAGGCATGTCCAAGGCGTTCGATGATGTGGTCATGACGTCGGTCCCTGTAGGGGGTGGACCTCTGCGCCTGGGATTCAGGGCGTGGTGTTAAGTACTTGCATGATGATGTGGCGCCGATGAGATTGCGGCCAAGTCTGTATCCTATCGACTTGTGTGACGCGAGCAGGAGGTTGCGGACGGTTATTGAACTAAATTAGTCTTTAAAAGTAAATTGCGTCAGAAAATGCGTAAAGTACGACTTAAACACAAGTTGCAGAAATGATAGTTTGGGGTTGTTATTCGATCATACGAGAAAATATATATCTGTTGCGCGGAAACTGAAAGACAAAGCCCTTTTCCCGCTGCCTTTTGAGGTCTGTATGAGTGGCCGCGGCCGCTAGGTGGCGGTACCGCCAGCACACAATGCATCCTCATTCTCGTAGGCCCTTCGCCTGCCGCAAATGCTTCATTAAACTAACTGAATTTCTCAAAGTAAAGTGTGTCAATAGATGCGTAAAATACGACTTACAACCTACAGGTATGATAGCTTCGGAGTGTTTTTCGACCATACGCGAAAGCATAAATCTGTTGCGCGGGAACTCAAGCACGAGTACTTCTTTTCCAGCTGCCGGTTTCCGGGTGAGCACGCCATGGCACGAACAATCCCGACCAACAAGAGGCTAACAGCTCCGCTGTAAAATTATAGTTGACAGTCAGCACATGTCTTCTTCTCTTTGTCCTCGTTTTTGATGATGATGTATGGGGTTTTATGGCGCAAGGGCCAGAAGTGGCCCTTCTGAGCGCTGTACGAACAAGGCGGTGAATATATTTGTTTCCCGTTCGCTCCAGCAGCGAGTGATGCGGTGAGACGCGTCGTCACGTGAGCTGGAGACCAACAGCGAGCGGGGTGCTGCATCATATAAGCACAGCATTCATTTGATCAGCCTGCCTCTTCTCCGTTAACCCTTAATTGGCTCACTGCTTTCGTTTCTCCCACATTTATGTAACGCGCTGCTGCACTTCCACCTACATCGCGTGTGTTCGCAAAACAACAACAAAGAAAAGAATCGCCACGTGGCGCAACGGCGACGAGGCTTTTCGTCATTGCGGAGCCCACCGTCCGAGAGACCATCATCATCATTATAACCTGTCTGCATAGTCTCGTCGCCGCACATGGCATCGGTGACACGTGCGCAGCGATGCAAGGGCAGCTCGCTCTGCTTTCCTTTTGTCGTTACGCGAGTAACGCACTCCGGCCACGGCTGCCACTTGGTACCGCGCCCTAAACTAGGGGTCGGCCCTTTTGTGTCTTCTCCATTCCGTAGCTCGGCGCGGAACACATTGACGTGAGACACGCGACGCTCGGCGACCATCCCTTTGCGCTTTTGGTATAGCTGTCTGTACGGTGCACGCCGTCTCAGAGGAAAATAGACGCGGGGCGTATCATCTGGCGGACCCGTTGCACAACTTACATCAAGGAGCAATTTTTTTTCTTTCTTTTAATCCTCCTCGGCTCGCATCGCGCAGCAAAGGCGCGCATCTTTGGCGCACGGCATTCGTTCCTGCAGGTCAGAGAGGAGTCCACTCTCTTGGCAAACCTTCTCCTCGTGAGAATTTTCGCCGTCCCTTGGTCTCGGGTGTCTTGCATATGCTTCGCCATTCGAGGTGCATCACAGTTTTCAGGGACAAGTGCGAAGCGACTTGCCCAGGTAATCAGCCTCTGCTACACGCCTCTCAGCAATACAGCATCTTCCCGTGATCCATGCCGTGTCTACCTATCTCGCATGCGCGACAGCCTGTGCAATGCGTGGGAAACACTTAGGTTCCATCGCCATCCGTAAGGTTGGTTCGTTTGTCCGGGGGTGAAGGGGAGAAAAATGCGCGGCTTTAACGGGCGCCGGAAATAGTGCGGTGGGAGAAAAAAACAAAGAAGGCTGCAGACAATCTCGGGTACTGTCCAAATTACTGTAAGCGCGATTACGGCACATTCATGCGACCATACGCAAAATACATCTACCCATTGCTCTGCTAATTTGAACAAGTCACAGCTTCCCATTTAATCTGAAAGGTCCTGTCCACAACGTCGGACATATGCGGCTTTGTGACCACACTCTCCCAGAACGTAGCCATTTAAGTTCTATTTACAAGCAAGTGAAGTGAGCAATTGCGGAAGGATTATGTGCCTTGCCCTGGCCCATTCTATGCTTATATATGCGCCCGTTACAGACGTATAGCTTAAATCCACGACTGTATAGGCTGACGTAAGTAGGCGCTTTAGTCTGGGCTGTGCACCCGTTGTCGCTATAGCCTGTCTCTTCAGGTGTACCATAACCAAACGAGCGCGTTCCTAGTTGAATTCCTTGCTTTCTGTATCTATATGAGAGCGTTCGTCCACTACTTCGCGGATTCACCGACCTGCTTGCGAACTCCTCACGTTTCTAAAGTGAAGTTTTCTTATTGCCTCAAAACCGTGTCGTTGTTAACACGGTTTCTTCAACTGAGGCAGAAGTGATGCCTGAGGTCACTTTTAGTGTGTCTGGTATTCGAAAATTGTTAGAAAGTGTCAAACCAGCTAAAGCGTGTGGCCCAGATGGTATTCCAGTAGCGATAATAAGGAACTGTTCGGCAACGTTATCTTTGTACTTTCACTGTTTATTTCAGAAGTGCTTAGTTGAGAAAGCACTACCTCGTGATTGGAAATTACCATGTGTTACACCTGTTCATAAGAATGGACCAAGAAATGGCGTTGAGAACTACAGGCTGGTGTCTTTAACTAGTATAACATGTAAAATAGTTGCACATGTCCTTTATAGCTGTATAATGGCAGATTTGGTTAAACATAATCTTCTGCATTTTAGTCAACACGTATTTCGGCAAGGTTTTTCTTGCTCAACGCAGCTTGTTGAGTTCACGCATGGCTTGGCTCTAGCAGTAGATAAGCGTAAAGTAGTTGACTGTATTTTCTTGGACTTCAAAAAAGCATTCGATGTTGTTCCTCATGACCTTCTTATTAGTAAATTACGGGGCTGTAAACTGAATGAATCTGTTATTGCATGGATAGCCGAGCATCTCTCTCTAAGAGAGCAGTCGGTCGTTCTCAGTGGTTGTTCTTCCGGATATGCTCCCGTGACCTCAGGAGTTCCTCAGGGCTCAGTTCTGCGCCCTCTTTTGTTTCTGTTGTATATAAATGACATTACTATTGGCCTCAAATCATCGTTCAGAATGTTCGCGGATGACTGTGTAGTTTACAAGACTACAAAGAATGAACGTGATTCCAAATACTTGCAGCATAATTTGAATGTAATAGCATCCTGGTGTGCCCATTCAGAAATGTTGTTGAATGTTAAAAAGTGTGTTCACGTCACCTTTACAAGGAAACGTTCATACCAGTTGATTACGTATACCGTAAATAACGCTGCTTTAAGCACGGCCAGGGAATATAAATATTTAGGAGTTTAGTTAACGAGTGATTTCAGGTGAACTAGGCACGTTCACCACATCAAAGTTAAGGCTGCACGTGTTTTGGTTTTTTTAAGACGAAATTTCAGCGAGCTTCCATCTAACTTAAAAGAAAACTGTATTTCACTCATGTGCGCTCATTCTTAGAGTACTGTTGTGCCATTACCACCAGCCCGGATTCCGAATCTGCAAGATGCAGAATTTATCCTGCGAGCGCCCAAATTCTCCCGTGACAAGTCAGGATGCTGAGCTGTCAGGCAGCGGTGTCCTGCGGAGAAGCATCGGCGGGCAACGTGTTCAAACGTGTCAGCAAGTGCCAGACAGCCCGGCGCCGCACCTCCTTTTGCTTGGGGGTCACCGCGCGCGCGAACTTTGAACCGGGTGGCCAGCGCGGTCGCTGGTTGGACCTCTCGGACGACCGCCGAGTGCTGACTTTGTATTGGGCCGTTTGAGTGACAATGGTTCCTCGGGGATTATAAAAGCCGCGACGCGCCGCCTGAAAAACCGGATCCGCCGACCCACCGGGAGCACAGTGCCGCTCTCGACTGGGGTGAGATGTGTCACGCGTTTTCGCCGGACGTCGCCGTGCGGGAACAGTCGCGTTTGCTGTGAGATCTCGGCCCCAGTGCCGACCCGTTCATGTCCTATAATGACCTGTATATAGTGTATAAAGTCCCTTTTGTTATTCTCATCGACGCCTGGCTCGGAGTCTTCGCTACCAACGCTCTGTCACGAAACGGGTGACGAGCGCTACGGGACCACAAAGTCGTAATCGTGGTGCAGCGGTGCAAAGTCGTAACAGTACGTATCTGTTTGCTGGGATCGGTATACAAAAGAGCTGGCCGATACGCTTGAAAAAATACAGAATAGGGCAGTGCCATTCGTTTTAGGTAATTGGTATCGTCAACTTGGTATATATGAGAGAAAGCAAAACTCAACTTAAATGCAAAGACTTGAAAGATCGTAGACGAAACCTCAGGTTGAAATTTCTCATAATATCTACCATTCCAAAACTAGAATCGATAATGAGAAGTACATCCAAGCGCCGTCCTACATATCCCAAAGAAGGGACCACAGTCTCAAAGTAAATGAATTTTCCTTTAAAAGTGACGTCTTGCGCTATTCATTTCTTGTTAGATGTATACATACAGATGTATACATACAAGGACAGGACCTCAAGGGGTGGTGGCGTAGCCATTCTCTTAAAAGACTCTGTAGAATGCGACCTTGTATATGATGTTCCTGACCTTGAATGCCTTTGCATAAAAATTTCTTGCTGGGGTCATTCTTTCATCCTGTATGGTTGCTACAGGCCACCAGATGCCGCACCCGACTATCTTATTAAGCTACAACATCACCTGTCTCATTTCCAAAATAAGAAAATACTGTTAATAGGTGACTTCAATCTGCCAGATGTGTGCTGGTACCGCTTACAAGGCGGTACTAAGTCTGGGAGCAATGCAGACGTTCTGTTTGATGTCATGCTTACTCATGATTTAGCTCAAATTGTAAATCAACCTACTCGTGTACAAGGTTCATCTTCCTCTATACTAGACTTAGTTTTTGCTAGCCGTCAATATTCTATGCATACTGTATCGGTCGAAACAGGCATTTCAGACCATCACCTCGTAAGCGTATCGATAGATTTAGTTAAGTCCCCTTACCACAACAAAAAAGCCAGTCACGTACGTTGTTTCAAGGATTATTCTAGGGCTGATGATGCCGCAGTGATTGATCATATGGAAACTTGTTTATCGAGCTTCGATGATAATGACGATGTCTGCAAGCTGTGGGAGCGATTCGTCGAAATGTGTCAATATTGTCTAAATGCCTTTGTTCCGAATAAACGCAAAAAAGTTCACAAACGCACACCTTGGATGACGCGGAAGATTATTCAACTGAAGCGAAAACTAAAAAGATCTAAGAAAAAAAACCACCAGTTAAGTCAGATTGAAACGCTTAAAAATAATCTTGAACGTGCGGTTCGTGAGTCAAAAGACTTCTACTTTAACACAACATTACCCAGTTTTGTTAAAAATGACCCAAGTAAATTTTGGAACTTCCTGAGTGACAGCAAGAAACATATCTCAAAAATAACAGCGGAGGGAGATACTTTGACTGATCCGATTGACATTGCACGCCATTTTAATTATTTTTTTCACAGCGTATTCTCTGAAGAAGGTGTACAAACTGTACAAAGCGCATCAAATTTTCCTGTATCGGAGGTTGACTTTGTTAGCCTCCCTGGTGTATTTGCTTTGCTTTTAGAACTGAAACCTAAAACTTCTTCTGGTCCTGATAATTTACCCAATGTATTTTTGCGACGCTATGCCGAAATAATTGCGAAGTTTCTTTTTGTGTTGTTTAAAAAATCTCTGCTGTCATCAAAACTTCCGGTTGAATGGAAGACTGCTCGAGTTGTTCCCATCTTTAAAAAAGGTGACTGCACATTACTACAAAATTACCGTCCTATTTCTTTAACTTCCGCATGCTGTAAAATGCTCGAACATATTATTGCTAAACATATTAACAAATTTCTTGAAGAACACTCCATATTAAGCGACTTTCAGCATGGGTTTAGAAAGGGCTATTCTACAATAACACAATTAGTTACAATAGTACACACCTTTGCTAAAACACTGGATATGAATGGTCAAATAGACACCATATTTATGGATTTCAGCAAAGCATTTGATAAAGTTCACCACGAAAAACTGATTCAAAAACTAAAAAACATTAATCTTCCAGACATTTTAATATCGTGGATTCAAGATTACCTCACGAATAGAGTGCAATTTGTTTCAGTCGATGGGTGCAGCTCCAGTTGTCTCCCAGTCACCTCTGGGGTGCCCCAAGGAAGCGTCTTGGGGCCTTTGCTTTTTCAGATTTACATAAATGATATTGTTAATGTGGTTACTCCAGGAACTCATATTCGCTTGTTTGCTGATGATTGTGTCGTTTTCCGTCAAATTACGTGTACTAACGATCAAAACGAACTTGACCAGTGTCTTCGAAATGTTCTTGATTGGTGCAGCGAGTTTTCCATGGTTCTTAACACTGAAAAAACAGTTTCGATGCAAATAACACATAAAAAGAACCCAATTAACCACGTGTATACACTCGGATCATCAACACTAAAGCAGGTTAATAGCTACAAATATCTAGGTGTAACAATCACAAGCCGTCTTTCCTGGAACTCACATATAGATAACATATGCTCCTCTGCATTTAAAAAGCTGTGTTTTCTGAGGCATAAACTAAGAAATTCACCTTCTCACATAAAACTTCTAACGTATAACACTTACATCAGGCCAAAGCTCGAGTATGCTTCGGTTGTTTGGGACCCATTCACTAAACTTAACATAGATAAATTAGAAAGGGTTCAAAGAAAAGCTGTTAGGTTTATCTATTCCAAATTTAAAATCACCGACTCCCCCACTGACCTCATGGCGGCTAACAAAATTGAAACACTTGAAACGCGAAGAGGAAAATATCGCCTTGAATTTCTTTATTCTTTACTTAACCATAAGTTTGCTTTGGATCCTTCACAGTACATATCCCCTCTAACCACACGTTATACCCGACATCATCACATTCACTCATTGACACCGTATTTTGCGAAAACTGACTGTTTTAAATATTCCTTTTTTCCGCGGACAATATCCGATTGGAACCATGTTATGACATATTAATAGTTTGCAATATTTGTCTCCTTATTTTTATGTATATTTCTTTTCATTGTGTTCTGTATCTTTTGAGTTTTAAGAATATATGCCTGTCCTGCTTGGACCCTGAAAAGGGTCTGCAGTATGTACTAAATAAATAAATAAAAAAAATAAAAAAAAAATAAAAAATAAGAAAGTGGAATGATCTTCCGCCTGTAATTGTATCCGTTGTCTCTAATCATGATTTTTACCGCGCTTTGTGTAATTAGTTTCTTTATTGGTTTCAAATATGATGCTTATCTTTATGTATGCCCCTGCTGTAATGCCTGCAAATGCGAATCAGGTAGCAAATAAATAATTAAACAAATAAATAAATAAACTGGCAGTGTAACATTGCGTTGAATATTTAGTATTTTACATGCAGTGTGTTCTCCGCGCCTTTGCTGTTAATCTACCTCCTGAAAGAAACTTTAACGTCGATATCAATGTTAAGGCAATTGTATGTCACCATTAAAGTGACAATTACTGTTCTCCCATGTTTAAATCCTTAATAAACGACAACAGTTCAAAGTAAAGCATCGAGGTGAAATCGTTATGATATCATTATTGCGGTCATCCGTTTAAGCGTCTACTTCGATCTCCTCTCCACTAGAAATTGCCACGCCGCAGCTTAACCAGGAACGAGTCCATTTGGTTAAGGTACACGTAAGGAGGCAGATAAGCGACAACAGGTGCGCAGCCGACACTCAAGCGCTTATTAATTCAGCCACTGCAGTGGTGCATTTCGAAGCCTAAGAATGCAGCGCACACGCATAAAAAATCCTTTGATTTCCGTCAACGTCGAAGAGAGCTCGCGTCTTTGCGATTATAGTGTCCTTCTCCCTTTCAATGCGTCCTCGTTACGTCAGAGAATCGATTGGTACCCATTAGATTGGATGGTCAAACTTTCTTTTTACATCACGTCACGTATAACTTACCACGTTCCTTTCCTTTCTTTTCCTTTTGTTTTCAAATTTCTGCCTTATCTCTTCCGCCATTTCTGTTTTCTTTCGGTCCCTCATCCCCTTCCACATGCTGAGTAGCACGTATACGATGCTGCAAGAAATGTGTGCGTTTCATTAAATCTATCTATCTATCTATCTATCTATCTATCTATCTATCTATCTATCTATCTATCTATCTATCTATCTATCTATCTATCTATCTATCTATCTATCTATCTATCTATCTATCTATCTATCTATCTATCTATCTATCTATCTATCTATCTATCTATCTATCTATCTATCTATCTAATCTATCTATCTATCTATCTATCTATCTATCTATCTATCTATCACTTCGATATGCGTTTCATGGTGACATCCGTATCAATTCCTGCATAAATACAATTTTTTTGTAGCTATCAAGCTTACCTTTCCAGCAAGCCGCGAATAGATCCGCATGCCAGGAGCATGCAGTGCTGCTTTCATGGTCACCAACATTATTTTTTTTTTCACACAGCGCTAGAGAGCTGAGAGCGCCTGCAAAGAAGAATAGAGATAATGACACCGGCATACTTTCTCCATATGCTTCCAAGAGCCCAGCAAGTGCTCATCTTCGCTTGGCTATGCGATTTTAATCTGATCGGTCCACATTACTCTCTGCAGCTCCAGACTGTCGTTCTCATCGCATATCTCCGAGTGATTTCTTTTTTTCTAGGTTTTGTTTACTTCCTGGGATATTGTTTCGTCACAAGGCCAGGCTAAGGAGGTCAGTGGTCTCACCCGTGGGCTTCTTGCTTATAAGGGGGCCAGTGGGCCCCGATGGGTCGTGCACGTTTTGCAAAGAAAACACGGTGCTCTCATTGTAAGCAGTGGCCTTGCTGTATAATTACTCCAATGCAGAGAAACACAAGACACTTGTTCCGCATAGCAAATAACTATAAAGAAAATCAAAGCGTGTCCAATCATCTGTGCCCGACGATGAGACGGTCCAGGAGTTCTACCTCTTCTTTGTGCAAGTTTACCGAAGGCTCTCTAAATCATACTAAAGCTTGTGACAGGCATCAGACTCTGCGTCAATTGATAAGTGGCGCTTGGAGGGGAAAAGTGCCGAAAGCTTTTGTGACGCTAGGTCCACCGGCATCTGGCAACACCCTTTCTCCTCCTCTCACATTTAAGTTTCCGCTCTCTCAAATTTTATCTCGCGCGAGCGCTGATACTACGTTCACAAAAGTTTACGGGACACGTAATTTGCCAAGCCCAATTCTCATGAAGCCTGGGAACAGCTGGGGCCTTGAGTTTAATACTACGGGGTGCGGTAGTCTGTGCGACCAACACAGTGATCGATTAAATTACGGAAGGTTCTTGCCTTAAAACCGAGCAGAAATTCAGATTCGCCGTGGAGCACGTGTCCCGTAAACTTTCGCGGCCGACTGTACTCGTATTTGTTCGCGTAATTACGCACCGCGTGGATCGCCTCGACATTCTTCGTCCATACGAAGCTTACGGGACTAACGAGTTAAGGGCTCATTGCCGGGACGGGCTGTTACGCGTCCGAGGAGGAAATCGGCCGCCCATCACAACAAGCGTCGTCGGCTCTGCCCCTTTCCTCGAGTTCGCCTCACCCACGGCACCGCCGCGTGCCCGTCGGTCGATCGGCTAGCCGGGCGGCGGCGGCGGCTTGCGTAATGCAGCCCGCGCTGCAACCGGCGACCAGCTGCGAGAAGCGTCGAAGGCGACCGGAAAGTGGAGAAAGAGGTTGCCGGGTCTCCGCCGGTCGGACAGTATGCGCGAGCGCCCTTGCCCCTTCACTACCCGCGCTCTGCGGCTGCCGGGATCCAGTCGCGCTCGGGGCCTCTCACTGGCTTTGTTCGACGCCGAGTGACGTGTGCTGGTGGTTCGAAACTCGTTCGAGTGGTTTTCCCTTCTATTTCTTTCTATCTTTCTTTTCTTTTTTTCCTGTGCTGCGCCTGGAATTTCCAACGATCATTGACGATCAACAAGCCTGCCTTTAGACACTGGCCACACCTGGCTTTCTGAGCGGCGGACGCCTTCGTATCTGCAACAAGCATCGTCTCTTGGACCTCGCCTCGAGCCGTTGCTTCTCGCCTCGAGCCGTTGCTTCAAGAATCGCTACTGTGTTTATTGGAAACGGATGCTACAGATGCAGGAGGCATGGTGCGACTACTAGCCACTGAATTCGACAGTCGCGCTCTTTTCCCGGCCTTTCGTGTTTGAAAGACTGTGAACAAGAGGCATCGTTCGGATCCACCACAAAAGCGCAACCGAATACGTCTGAATCTTATCAGCTGCCCACAGGAAGTTCGGTGCTCTTCCACTGGTACGCCGAAAGAGCCGCTGGAGCTTCGGGCCGGAAGTTCTGCCTTCGAGTCGGAACCGTTGTCACCTATGGAGACGAATTCGTGAGTAGTGCTGCTCATTCCACAATCATTTTGGTTAAGGAACTGCTAGATATTGCTACGCTTGGGGGAATGCTATGCTTGCTGTGTTTAGAACACGCTGCAAAAAAGAAAGGGGGGCGGGGGAACGCGCGTGGAACACACAGCAGTCTTCCTGTATAGTCCAAGGCCTTTTTTTTTCCTGTTACGTGTTTATCTCAATAGGGTCTTCATTCGGCCGACGTTTCTTCCTTCCTGTGTCCTTGTTGTGTCATTATTAACCTCGTCAATGACGCTCTGTTAGCATGTGCGGCACAGCGACCAGCACGCAGAACGACAAACGAAAAATTGTTAGCGTTCATTCTACCGTGGCCTCCTTATATAGTAGGACTCTTTCATTTTTTTTTTTTGTCACGTGTGAATGGTGCCGTCTGTTGCCATACGACTATTTAACCACAGTTCTTTAACAAGTGTCCTTAAGGAATGGTGCTGTCAGCGAATACCGAAGATGGCTCTTGCAGATGACAAATATTCTGCAGGTGCTCTGACGTATTGAACGCATGGAAATTAAGTGGCAGTGATATTAACGACAAGCCCTCGTGATTTAATGATTTTGTCTGATAAAGGAAAAGATTAGCTAAAGTTCACGTTGCCGCAATAATTAAAAAAGAGACTACTATCTTTGCACTGCCTCCCAAAGCTATGAAAGAACAAGTGCTTCTGCGCTGAACACACATAATTTATGATATGGTGCTCCTGTTCTATAGGCGCAGTACGTTCGTCGCAAACTACGTAGAGTCGTGTGACTGCTTTTGACAATGGCGCGTACGGTGAAGGACGCTGTCGAATGAGTTTTTCGAGCCTGGTTGTCAGTATTGATGTTTTTATTTCGCTACATTTGTCGTCCCGACGTGCATTTCAAGAAACCCTAAACATTACGCCCCTCAGCTTACTTACACCAACTTCATAAACGTTCTAGTTACCGCCAAACTTCCGCTCGCCACCTCGTCCCTATAATTTCGAGTAAAGCTAGCAGCGAAAAAGGCCACGTGAGAAAAAGAAGAAAAAAGTAGGCTAGAACATGAGGCCCTGCTGACTGTCTAAGTGTGCGATATCATACTTAGATTGTGATGTATCGACAGCTGTGCACGCGTGCGTCGTGCGTGACCTGGCGCATGCTGCCATTTATCAAAGTGACGTTTCTATATATAGTATCTCTTTTGCGATACCGTGCATACTGCGACGCGATCGCTCAGAACATCTCGAATTTTCTTTCAGATATCTTCAAAGTGGGTGGAGTCCGCCCATAATGCTATAAAACATGCGTGACCGAACCTACGCCTCCCAGCACGTAAACCCTATGCTCTAACCATTAGGCCACTATCGCAGGCATGCTTCTCTTGTGCTAAAGCCTTTCTTCGAAATATCTAGTGCCTGCATTACATGCCAGTTTCTTGCATCCTTCACTCGTCACAGCTAAATATTTGAGACGCTCTGTTAGACTGTGTATTGCTTTCGGGATGTGCCCACATTTTTGGACCGCACGACGATACCTCCAAAGTGGGTGAAGTCCGCCTATAATGATGTGACATTAAAAAAGAAAAGGCGTGTGACTACGGATGTTTGGCTATGGGCTACGCGATCTTCAATACGGCGGTTTTCGTCAAATTCCAGCAGCTGAGCACCATTGAGATATAGACGAGTGCTTGGCAGGAAGATTGGCTGGGAACACCTAGAGCTGATGACTTCGTATATGCAACGGTAATAGATCAGTTGTCAGCCGCTCGCCTTGGGCGGAAGAACTGCAATGTCTGCGTTATGAGATTCATTTCCACTTAGCAACACCAGGTGAATTCGGTCGAGGCAATAGCCGAGGCTGTCAAGCATTTACACCAGCTCCGACTATCAGAACCACGATATCCGGTCGCAGCATCCTCTCGCTTCTTCACCTGTCAGTCCCCTTCAAGCCTCTGCCTTGTTCCACTGCTCCGTAGGGTTGTCCGATGACCGGGGACTTTACGCCTATTCCCCAAAACGTGAATGCCGACCCCGCAGAAATGCAGTTGTCTTTCACAAGGTGGCATGAACCAGAAATTTCTGACGCTCCTCCCCGTCACCACGCTGTCTACACCGACGCCGCCCTCAGTGACGAAGCTTCAGCCATAGCGTATACAGCACGACCACGGACTACTACTCCTACCGCCTTGCCTGCAACGACCCACTAATGACGGAACTGCCTGCGATATCCGCTGCAAGCGACGCTGTCTTCAAGCCTGCTCTTGCACCCTTCACTCAGCATACTATCTACATGGACTCACAGGCCTCCATACAGCCCTGCGCCCGGATGAACTGGCGCAATGGTGCTGCACACTCGATACACCTGTCGATACTAATCGCCAAAGAGACTGGCCTCACTGTTCGCCTCACATGAATGCCAGATCATGCTGGGGTCGCTGGCAACAGGAAGACCGACTCCAGGGCTGAATGGCCAGGAAGCTTGTTTCCTGCCCCTCGGAGACTCGACCACAACTGCCTGACGACCCATACTTGATCGACCTCGACACAGTCCTTTAGGAGGAGGCTCGAAGGGCCGCACACCGGAACCTTCTCCATGAAAATTCTGCACCTCTGCCAGGGACGTTCACCCGTGCTGAAATCACGCGCCGGCGGCGCATCGTAACGGAAACAGCAATCATACCAACGCGCCGCGCCAGGATGCACCTTCAAACCGGGCAATCAGTCACTTGCCGCTCCTGTCCAGTGTTGCGGCTTGGGGAACGAAGAGAAGGAAGACTTAGAGCAGGAGGTGAAGAGAAGAAGAAGACGTTGTACACTATTTACAGGATATATCAGGGAAATAGCAGTCACAGCAGAAAATTAATGCAGCTGCTAATACCCGTGAAATAGCCTTCACATTCCACCAGACTGACCACGTCGACTGGTGGCGACTTTTTCTTCTAGCGCCGGTTTTTCCTTAACTATATCTGTGGGCGCAGGCTTGCCCATCCGTCGTTGTACGGGACAAGGCGGGGCATGTGGTGACGTCACCCGCGTCGCAACAATAAGTTCTTGAAGGTTCCTTATACCGTTCCTCGTTTCACGTCGAGCAAGACACTTTCGAGTCATTAGCGCTGCCTGCTGGCTGGGTCCTTCACCCGTCTTGCATATATGGCTGGGCACCAGCAGCATGCGGGCAAGCTCAAGTAACTGCGATGAATGCCCTCTCGAAGATGTGTCGCACAACACCAGAGAACCAGCTACTGGATTAGCAGCATGGTCTGCTCGGCTCTCGCTGAACACCGGAGAAGGGCGCTAGCCACCCTCTCCCCTACGCTGAGGTCTCAGGTTTTGGACGCCTGACCTCTTCCCACTGGTCCCCCCGAGAGACGGCGCCTCACATTCTAGTCATTACTTCACTTCTACAAGACTCAAGAATGGTCGACACTATCTGAAATTACCACGTCCCTTCATCACCCTTATTATTATTATTATTATTATTATTATTATTATTATTATTATTATTATTATTATTATTATTATTATTATTATTATTATTATTATTATTATTATTATTATTATTATTATTCAACAACAATAACACTTAGCAACCACTACAACTCCCGCCACCAGTATCGGCGAAAAAGTGAAAAAACTATACGCGCAATCCTTTTCAACAAGCTGCACACGTGATTTACCTCCCGACACATAAATCTTTCTTTTGAGCAGTCATGCAAAAATCGGCATACTTCGGACATTCACCATGCAGCTTTTATCTAATGGCGACTGTAATTAAAGAGCGAGTGGTATCGCGCTTTGTAGTTTGAACAGCGATGCATAAGGCGGAACAATTTCCCACACTGACGGCCAGGCCAACACAGCCTGCATCAACAACAGAATCACCGCCACCATCACTGTCACCGCCTGGCTATGAAATCATTTACCGCAACTACAGTCATTCATCATTCGCTCACGACACCTCAGCCATCGTCAACTTCGCGAAAAACTTCTGCAACCCGTTGCAAAGGAGCCCAACTGAACTCCGTGACAACTGCATGACACTCCGTGCCAACGGCGACGATGATGGCGACGTGGTGTCGATAGTGACGGTACCTCAGAAACGTCGTTTAACAACATGCCATACACCAAAGAGTCATCTTAACAAAAGGAACGCTGAAAATGAGGCTGCGTTTGCGCAAAGCCGCACTGCGAACGACCACATCAAGCATGAGCTATTCTGTTTGAACATATTGCCTGCCTATGTGTTCGAACACATGAGCACAGACACCACTACTCTCAGAGTATGCGTCGCACACAGCACTGCTCATGAACAGCCAAGGGGGCGAATTTTGCTTGACTACAGAAGCGGCATCCCAGTGGCTACGGCATTGCACTGATGATCTCGAGTCGGTGGGTTGGATGCCGGCCTTGTTCCCTTGCTGTTCTTCCCTTGCCAGGCTACTGAGCACTATCCTTGTCTTTTGCATATTAATCATCAACCCTACTCTTGCACCCTCCGCGGTGGCTTATCGGCTATGGTGCCGCGCTGCTAAGCACCAGGTCGCGGGATCAAATCCCGGCCGCGGCGGTCGCGTTTCGATAGGGTCTAATGCAAAAATGCCCGTGTCCCGTGCATCGGTGCCACGTTAGAGATACCCTGGTGGTCAAAATTAATCCGGAATCCCCAATTGCAACGTGCCTCACAATGAGATCGTGATTCTGGCGCGTAAAACCCGGAATATAATTAAATTTTTTAAGCTTTGCGCGACAGCCCATCGGCGAGCGTGCACAGCTCCCTGTCGCGTATTGCCGCTGTGCTTGAGATCGAGCCCCGTGAAGTCACCCGCGTCGCATTTCTTCTCGTTAGCAAACAAGTTCTTGAAGGTTCGTTGCCCTTCCTCGTTTACGGAGGGCAAAGTTTGGTTCTTCTGCAGCGTGTTGTGAGGGTTTATGTTGAGGGCGAGGAGGACGGCATGATAAAGTCCAGACGACGACAGCGTACCGGACACAGCAAACCCGTTCTTGAGCTTTAAATACGAAAGTCTGCGTCTACCTTAGTGGTTTCTTGCTCGTGGAAGTGAAGCGTCTGTACATAGTCGTAACGTGACATTAATCTAACTGTTAGATTCACCTTCATAAAGCAAAACATATGGGATGTACATGTCCACGAAACGTAACAAAGAATGAAAAGGAAAATGATGTCAAACACCGCATGCTCATACGCAATCAGTGGTGCTTTCCTGGTTTTCTCCAGATTAGGCAATGTTATGAAGTTCTTTCCTGACCACTCAGCGCTTGCTGTGAAAGGGCGCAGGCTACCTGTAACGCTTTACGGTGGCCTTTGTTCTTACAAGCGATAGCTTCGCCAGTGCTATAAGCGAACGCGTCCTTATCCCTGATGTGAAACTGATGTGAAGACTATAGTATCCAGCGTTCCTTGAAGCCCAGGGGCCCATACCTTAGGAAAGAAAGTTTCCTTACGGCGCTGTTGTGACAATGTGGTCGGCCCCTTTCCTGTAGTTTAAAGCCCCTCGTGCCGCGTCGTGTACGGCTCATCTACGCGGTAACAAGTTTTTCCCTTCCTCAAACCACGGAAACTTTCATTTTCCTTCCTGAACAGCCACAACGTCGTTGCGCAACGCTCACGTTTCTCGGAAGAGACAGAGTGAATGGAATAATTTCCCTGCACTCACTGAGCTGTATAGTGATGGCAGACTCTAAGACAGCTGCCTCTTTGGTTTTACATGTTAGCTTTGGGGGTGTAGAGGGAGGGGGGTGTAGGGCATGGTCTAGATTGCATTAGGTCATGCGAGTGCTTGACTCAGCTATCTTCGGCTTTCTTGTACATTTTCTATTTGCTACTTCTTTTCTGTTTTCCACATTGAACGGTGCAGATAAGGATCCTAACTCTCCTTCCATTCGTTACTGCGACGGCACTTCAGAGCTCGAAATTAGACTTGCTTTGTGCACCCTCCCATCCGTTCGGTTACGCATTTGCCGTCATGCCACCTCCTTTCTCTCGTCTGTTCACTACGGGGCGGAGAATAAAAATGACCACTACCGTCACTGGGGATCGCGCTCGTGACACTACAGCAATGTGCAACTGGAAGAAAGGAGGCTAAAGTTTTTCTTTAACCTCCTCGACTGGAGTGTGAGTGAAAAACTTTATCAGCTCTAGATTCGCTGGTATTCTGCGGTCTTCAGATGGAATCGTCCATCTTCTAACACAACGGTCGGTTGCCCTTAGTCCAGGGCTCCGCTGGATGCTGCTGCCAGTTGTGCTCGCCGAATCAGACCTTCTTGGTCGACCTGGCGATCGCTGGAGAGCACTCCCTCCCATTGTTCCGCACTCGGGTTTGGTATAACGGGTGCCACGTCTATCTTCTGGCATGCCCACGTTATGTGATACAGCGTGGGTGTTTCGTGGCACCAGGGGCATTTGTCATTGTATTGTGTCGGATAAATTTTGCTGAGTACGTGTAGGTTCGGGTAAGAGCCCGTTTGTAGCTGCCTCCACGCGACAGAGTCCTCTCTGCTAAGGGAGCTGTGCGGTGGTGGATACCGCTTTCTGCAGCCCTTGTAGTAATTTAGTATCGCCGAATAGTCTTGGGGTACAGGTTCGGTCTCCTCGAGGTCGCCTACGTGGGATGCTCGGTAATAAGTGTGCCCTCGAGCTATCCTGTCCGCCTCTTGGTTCCCTGCGAGAGAGAGAGAGAGAGAATCAACTTTTGTGCTGAGCCCTTAGTGACGGGTGGTGCGCGCTTGCACCAGATGGGGTGGAACCTTATTCTCAGGTCCCATATGTGAACAGCAGTTCCTGGCCCCTAGCCGCCAGCGCGAGCTGGGTCGGTAGGTCGGGGCTGGACAACAAGGTCTCCCATCGCTCGGGGGGGTTGGGGCTGGGGAGGGTGGGGGGTAGGGGTGGTGGGGGGTTCTTGAGCTTAGTGCACTCTGCAAGGATGTGTGCTAGAGTGCCTTTTGACCGTCTGCAAAAAGGGCATGAAGTGTCATGCTCTGTTGGGAACATCTTATGCAAGAGCACTGGATGCGCTAGCGACCCCGCTTGCATGCGTCGCACGATCGTTTGCTGAATTCGGTTGAGTTGCGGATGCGGACGGGGAAGCCTACATCTGCCGCTTCTGTACATTTGCGTGATGTCTTTGTAGCTTGTCACGGGGTGTGGTAGCCCTGGCTCGTCCTCGGCCCGGATCGATAGTTCTCGGGCATAGTGGTCGGCGAGTGCGTTGCCTTCCACTTGCGAGTGAGCCGGGACCCACACGAGCTCAACGGCCCGCCCCGGTGATTTGCATTTGTTGAGGATCGCTAGTGCCACGGAAGAGATGTTCCCCTTGCGGTAGCTTGCGTAGGCGGTCTGGGAGTCTGTGACAACGGTCCTCACTCCCGGTTGTGCGAGTGCGAGGGCCACGGCCACTTCTTCTGCTTCGGCTGTATTCGTCGTCCGTATCGACGCGCCTGTGACAAGTTTATCTATGGTGGTGACGACCGCCGTTGCTCTGGTTCCGTGCTTGGGAAGTGAGGCGTCCGCGTAGAGGACCTCGGGGTCCTCTTCCAGCTGTCGAGCCAGTGCCTTGGCCCGCGCAGAGCGTCTCTCGTTGTTCCTCCCCGGCTGCATGTTCCGGGGGAGGGGCTTGGTCTTAATAATGTCTCTCCACGTTGTGGGGAGCGGCTCCGTTGTCGGTAGCTGTTCAATTTGCCATCCTATCTTGCGTAGGACGGCCCGACCGTGATCTGTCCGGCTCAGCCTTACCCTCTGGTGGGATAGGTGTGCTTCCACCAGCTCTTCCACCGTGTTGTGGGCACCCATTTCCAGCAGCTTCTGCGTTGACGAGTAGACTGGGATGCCCATGGCGAGTTTTACTGCTTTCCTTATCGTCGTGTTCAGCGTTTCGCGGTTCACCTTCGCAAGCTGGAGGTACGGGGCGGAGTACGTTACGCGTGACACGACGAATGCCTGCACCAGGCGCAGTGCGTCTTCTTCTTTGATTCCTCTGTTCCGGTTGGTGACTCTCCGGATCATGCTGAGGACTTGCTCGGATGTGGTCTTGATTTTGTTGACGGCTGCGTGCGCCTTGCCGTCGCTGCACAACAGCAGGCCCAGTATCCGGATCTGCTGCGTTGGTTTGATCTCTGTGCCGTCGATGGTGATGATTATGTTTGGCGGCGGCTCTTTCTTCGGTCTTCCGGGCTGTACCATGAGCAGCTCCGATTTCTGTGGAGCGCAGCTCAGGCCACAGGTCCTGGCATACTCGTGGACGGTCGTTGCCGCTCTCTGCAGGGCTTCCTCCACCCAGGCATCGGAACCCGCGCGGTTCGTCCACACCGTTATATCGTCGGCATAGAACGCGTGGTCCACGCCCTCGATCTGATTGAGTAGTTCGGGCAGGGGCAGGAGTGCTAGGTTGAAAAGCAGAGGCGACAGGACAGACCCCTGTGGGGTACCCCTGTCTCCGAGCTCCACAGGCTCTGACCGTTCATTTCCTATCCGGATAGTTGTTGCTCTATTGGTTAGGAAATCTTTGATATAACCGTAGGTCTTGCGGCCACACCCCGTCTTGCGCAGGTTCTCGAGCACGCTGGCGTGGGACACGTTGTCAAAGGCCCCTTTGAGGTCCAAAGCCAGTATACCCCGGGGCGCGTGCCTCGTTGCTTTTTTAATCACCAATTCGTGTAATTGGATCAAGACGTCTTGGGTGCTCAGGTGCTGGCGGAATCCATACATGGTCGCCGGCATCTGATTTGTCTCGTCCAGGTGTGCTTGAAGTCTTCTGAGAACCATGCGTTCCATGACCTTGCCCACACAGGACGTGAGCGAGATGGGGCGCATGTTCTCGATGGTCAGAGGTTTGCCGGGTTTAGGTATGAACCGTACCTCGGCCTCTTTCCATTCTGCGGGCAACTTCGAGCTTTCCCAGGTTCTGTTGATGTGACCCAGGAGCCCACGTGCCGCCGCATCACTCATGTTATTGAGCAGCTTGTATGTAATGGCGTCCATTCCTGGTGCGCTCGCCTTATTACTCTCGTCTATGGCTGTTAACAACTCCGTGATGGTGAACGGTTCATCCAATGCCGGATTTTCCGGTCCCCCGTACTCCTCCGGTATCGGAAATCGCCCTCTCTCCGTCTTGAGGTAGATCGCCTTGAGGTCTTCAATGAGCCTTTGGCCGTTGCCATCGTAAGCGTTCAGAACTTTGGTGAGGTTGCGGTTGGTTGCGGTCTTGCTGCTCAACGGGTCGATCAGGTGTCTGAGCAGGCACCAGGTCTTGCGCGCCGACAGCGTTCCCTGCAGCCCGTCGCACGTACTCATCCAGTTCTCTCGGCACAGCTTGGTTGCGTATTCAGCGATCTGTTTGTTGAGGAGCGCGATGCGTTTGACGAGCTTCTTGTTTCGTCGTTGACGCTTCCATCTTCGCGTGAGCGAGTGCCGCGCCTCCCACATGTGTGCTAGTTTGGCGTCGACGAAGGGCGTCTGCATCGTTGTCACAACTTCTTGAGTAAATCTGTCGAGCGCGATCTTTTGTTCTCGCGCCCATTCTGCGTACGTTTGATGTCTGCCCTCCTCCGCGTTTTCTCCGGAGGTCTCGTTTTCTTCGTCCGTGTGCTTGCGCATTCGGTCCCAGTCGGTGATCCGGGCTTTGCCGAGGGCTGCCCGGTACCTTGGTCCCTTGATCGTTACACTTATGATACTGTGGTCGGAGCCCAGGTCTACGTCTTCGTTCCGCCAGGCCACTTCTAGGGAGCCCGCCATCCACGACAGGTCCGGGGTGGTGTCCCTGTTGACGCTGTTTCCCTTTCGGGTGGCGACGCCCGGTTCATTGAGGAGCGCCATTTCTTGGTCCTCCATTGCCTTTGCTAGAGCCTTGCCTCGTTTAGATTGGTATTTGTAACCCCATGTAGTGTGAGGGGCGTTGAAGTCGCCTAGGACCAGGAGCGGCCTGTTTCCCGCCAACCTCTTCGCCTGGCTCACTGTTGTTTCAAAGTCGTACTGCCTTTGTGACGGCCTGCAGTATGCGCTCATCACAAACAGGTTTCCGGCACTGCCAATAGTCCTTGTGTGAACCTCGACCAGCGTGTGTTCGCAGCCCTTCTGCGCGGTGAGGTGCTGGGTGGCTGCTATGTTGGTGCGCACCAGTAACGCCGTCCCGCCTTCCGTCGGATCCGTGTACGTGATGTAACCCGGGAGTCTGGGTCTGCCGTGTGTCTCTTGTAACGCGATAATATCCGGTTTCTGGTCGAGCCCATCTAAGTGAAGTTGTAACTCGGCTTCCTTGGTGCGGATGCCCCTGCAATTCCATTGGTAAATGATCGTTGTTTCCCCCCCGCGGATTTGCTTTTTACTGTTCGGCGTCTGCGCCATCTTCCTTTGACGTTTTGATGCGACCGCGCCTGTACGCGATCGATTCCTTGACTTTATTGGCGCGTTCTTTCCTTAGCGCTGCGAACTTGTTCTTCACGGTTATCGTCGCTGTCTTCGCCGCCAGTCGTTCGTGCTTGACTGACAGGATCTTAATTTGACCCTCGAAGACCTCTAACCTGGCATTCATATTGTCGAGATTCTCGTTAATTTGATTGATGGCTGCGAGTATCGCTGCCAGTTTGCCCTCTTGCGGTGGTTGCTGTTGTTGATTTGACGGCTGCGGTGCCGCTGCTGCCGTCTTGCAGTCAGCTGTGGTTTCAGCGTCCATCGCTTCTTGAACATTCAATGCTTGGTGCATGGGCTGCGCCTCTCCTCTCCGCTCTAGGCGCGGCGAGAGGGGGTCCCTCCGCGGCACCTTGCGTTTCTCGTTGGCGTCCTCGGGTGCCGGGCTCGTTTTGGTTAATTTAGTCGCTGAGCTGCCGCTAGCTAGCGCGTCTATTTTACTCATGAGTGCTCTGATCTGCACATTCTGTTCCTGAATCTGGGCGTTTTGCCTTTCGATTAGTCTTTTAAGTTCTGTACATTCGCCGCACTCTTGGCGTGTTGCGGCGTTTTGGCTAGAGGGGGCAGGTGGGTTAGGGTTGAGGGGTGGGAACTCTCTGTCGTCCCCTAGAGCGACGGAAGACCTGTTGGTCCAGCCCACCTTTTTCTCGGCGAGTATCCCTCGTTGGTTGAACTCGACCCGGGTTCTTGATCTGGTCCGGGACCTCGAACGGGATCCCCGGCGTCTTCCACTCGAGCTACGACTGCCTCCTTTCCCCATCGTCTCCCAGCGGCGGCCGTCCTTGGAGCCAGCCGATGGCGCCTGGTCGGCCCTGTTCGGGCCATCCCGGGAACGGGATCGCGATCGTTGGCGGCTTTGGTGGCTGCCCTTGCGGGCCGGCGTTCTCGAACGGCTCCGCGAAGAGGTGCTGCGTTGGGCACGGCCTGCAGGACCTCTATCTTCTTCGCTACTGTCGTCGATGGCCCGGCGCCGTTCCCAGCGCCGGCGCCGCACCACGTACGGCGTCTTGAATTTTGCCTTACAGGCCCGGTCGGCGGTGAGATGCTTGCCGCCGCACAGGCCGCACTTGGGCACACACGCGTGCTCTTTGTCCGGGTTGGCGATGCCGCACCCCCGGCAGATGCGATTTTGGGGATTGGGGCACACGTCCATTCGGTGTCCGACGCGGCCGCACTGGTAGCAGACGTCGATCTGCTTGCGGTGCAGTGAACATTCAACGAGCAGGTTCCCGTAACGCACGTAATTGGGAACCTTGGGTCCCTCGAAGGCGATCACCACGGATCTGGTCTTGCCAATTCGTTTCGCCTGCAACGCCGTCGGGTTGTGCTTGTGCACCACTAGGTCTTGAATTTCTTGGGCGGTGTCCTCTAGCGGGATGCCTCGTATCACTCCTTTAACTGTTCCGTGAGGCGCCGATTCGTAAGTGCTCACCTCGTGGGCCGTTCCTCGAATGTCGATGCGTTTCACCATGGCGTACTTGTCGGCGTGCTCCCTCTTCGAGGTACTCACAACGATTATGTTCTGTTGATGGTTTGGACAAATAATATCTTCTCTTGCTGCAATTGCATCGACTTGGGCCGCCCCAGTAATCGCTCGGCTGATTTCGACCCGGGCTACATCGCTCACTTGAAGCCCGCCGCGTGGCCGCATTACAATCTTCACGTCTTCGCGCGGGAGGTCCGGCATTCTCGCGCCCTTGAGCAGCTTGCCCTTGTTTACTCGCTTCATCCTGTGACGAAGGCTCTTGTCGGTGGTGCCATCGATGTCATCGCCACGTCTGTTGCTGACGTCAACTGTGGCTTCCCCGCCATCTTGGCTTGCGTGGCTCCTTTGCTTCAACTTCTCGCCGGCGGTTTTCCACCCCTCGGCTCTCGTGAGCTGATCCGGCGAAATTTCTTCGCCATCGACCTCAATTCTCATAGCGGTCGACATATTGGGTCACTGTCCGCTTGTCAAATTAGCGATTGGTCGGTAATGGGCTGCGGCTCAATGCGGCCTGAGAGTAGGCCTACCGCTTCCCTCGGCCGAAGCCGAGGCCGGTGGGCGCTCTTCGTGGGTCACAAAATCGGTTCTAATTGCCGAATAAGTGGACGCCTACCTCGGAATTGGGTATCCCGGTGGTCCACGTAGGTTCATACAACCGATCGATGCACTTTCATGAAGATCCGAGTTGAATAATCGACGCAATTAGTCAAAATTCAGAGAGCTGACGTGGAACACGTTCATTCAGCAACGCAATGGCTCATACCCCGGTTCCCTGCGACTCCCGTGTGTCCCGGCGTCCATACTATTGTATGCCTAATTGGTTCAGATGCGCTATAACCACTGATTTGTCACGCAACTAGCGCCCTTGACAGGTTGTATATTGTGCGCGACGCAGACTCTACGAGTATATGTATGTATATACAAGACCCAACTTCTCAACACTGTACACACACTGTGGAGTACTGGGGTGGTATACGTGTTGAGCCCAACTTTCTTCTACCTTGTGCTAATTGGTCTCACAGAATGCCTACCAAGTACGATGCGCCTGTGTATGTTTTTCGGAGGCAACAGCAGGCAATGCGCTCGTGAGGCGTATCAGGGGCCCTGTGTAGTTTCCGTTCACCGCGCGCAATGTTCTCAACGTTCACTACGCAAATATATATTTTCGCTCTTTTCAATTTGAGTTCTCTAATAATTAATAGTAGTGTCACATGACTATAAACTCTGAAATGCCATGGTGTGCTACTTTATCCACAGTGGCATACAAAATATCATGGTATAATAATTGGCTCACTCAGGTCTGTACGCCTGCGTGGTCTTAGTGCATAGCTAATCGAAACATATCGTACCCTACTCTAACGCACCACCTCTGCGAAAAGGAAAAGTACTCAAGGCAAGGCCGCCCGCATCTGTCGATGCTGACACTGCGCACAAACTTATCCTCAAGGAGTCCCACAGCGAACGAGCACAAGTGTTTGTATACGTACTCTAGCCGACATGCGAGGGATACGGCCCAGTTCGCCTTCGCCTGTCTGCTGCGATGCTATCGAAGGCCGCAGCTATATCAAACTAGCACGGTTTTCTATGTGGCGACTGAACTGCCGGCGCTGTACTACTTGGTTTTACCGTAATCGTGGCAATCGAGCAGAATTACCGAGGCTCGCTCTAGATGTCGGACTGAGCTCGAAACTGCAAAGCCCGCCCTGTGACGCCGAGGAACAAGCGGCAAGGGGACACATTCGCATAATCGCGCTCCTGACTGTCTGACGCCAGCTGGAGCTTCTGTGCAGGTGACATCTTGTAACCCGAACAGACGACTTGTAATGCTCAGAGCAGTTAACCGGTGGTCTGTTAAGGGCGTCGCCTGACGCAAGACGGGAGTAATTGGATTCCACTGGGAGAGGCGTTCGTCCTGCAGTGAACATAAATGATGATGATGATGGTGATGATGATGATGATGAGGAGGAGGAGGAGGAGGAGGAGGAGGAGGAGGAGGAGGAGGAGGAGGAGGAGGAGGAGGAGGAGAAAGAAACTTTAGCGGTAGTTGATGCTGAACCAGTTGCCCAGTTGGTTATAACGTTCATCTTGACGACAGAGAAGCCACAAGAAGGCGAGCTAAACGATTTACAGCTAAGTGGGTGAGCCGTGCTCTGTTGTATTTGTATCTTTGGCTATTGTGACAGCCACATAGGCTATCAGCAAGCCGACTAATTTTCCGGGAAGGCGCATTGACCTGCTGCACACATATTCAGTGCTTACAGTTCGCGTACGGCTGGGGTTTCCAATATTTGTCTATTTTTCGGTGCGAACTATAGTTCCTTGATTTTTTTTTATTTCTTTCTCACCTTTGATGTCAGCGGATTCGGTCACGAATTACCAGTTTTTTGGAATTCACGTCATATGTCGGTGTGTGTTGTGTTGAGCGAAACGGCGCATCTTCCTGCTTTTAAAGCGAAGCTTTGTTTGCCTGCCCTGCCGGGTTTGGCATAGCTGTTGTCTACTGCTGGGTTGATCCGTATCTCGGTGGATGTATCTGTGCATACCTATACGAAGTTATATGTGCGCAGAATGCAGGTACCAGAGAACAGGCTTACATAACTCCTGTGTACTGACCGACAAAGTAGTGCCAGTAAGCGCACCTCTGTTCTGCACAACAACAACAACAATAATAACAGCAAGATCCCTACAAAAATCTGGGCATATAATGTCAGTTCACAAGTATCTCTAAATCACACCGGCCTGTCAATGAAATAGCACGTTATATTAAACGGACTCTTTGATTTACTTCATTATTTTGGTTCAGTCATTCGGTATGTGCCACTGACTCTGCGCGTATGTGTCACGGTGACACAGGAAGCACATAATACTTAAATGTGGCTAGATATGTGTAGTACTTCTCAGGGCAGACACTTACCATCACGATTCCTCCTTCGGCATGCATCCTGTATGATATCCGTCCTTGAGACATTGCTGCGTAGAAATGTGACAATGTGCATCCACCTCATTTGATATTTCCATTTCGGCTTATTTTGCCAGCGGTGTAGTGCATAGACATAAAAATTGCATGAGGATAAAGTTGTCACCTTTGAGATGGATAAAGATAAATATTTCGTGTGATTACATGTCATATGAGATGACAGTAAACACATTTGTAAGCATCGCCGTTAGTTGTAAAAAATTTAAGTAACCGCTTCCCTAAATGTTCTCCTCACGTAGGTTCCAACATATGCGTTGGATCTGTTTAATTTTTTTTCCCATTAGGGTAATGCATTTTCCTATTTCTCCTAGCCAGCCCTGCAGACACTCTTATTAGCTCTGCGCCGTAGCCCACATGAACAATTGGTAGCAGAGATACGGTTACCCCACCATCACGTTGTTGACAGAGTATACGGCATTGTATTTCAGTGGCTACCTGGGCACTGCCACATCACTGGCAATGAATGTGCCGACAAAGCTGCCCGAGAGGAACATGAAGTATGTGAAAGCACCTCGATACCATTCTCGAAAACAGATGCAGCGTGGCACCTCACTGGGCTCACCCATATTATTACTCTAAAGAAATGGAACACACCGGAATTTACCAACCGACGCCTATACGCCATAGACCCACATATGAAATTACATCATTTAGCGGGCTTTAACAGACGGGAAAGACATTACTGTTCCACCTGCGAATAGAAGTTTCTTATACAAACGCATACTCATTCCAAAGTGGAGTGGCAGACAGTGCCGATTGCAGCATATGTGGTGTTGAGGAAACCACCAAATATCTCTGATGTGACTGCCCCACACACAAAGATGAGAGGAGTGCCCTTCGAACAGCTTTGGGACACTTAGATGACAGGCCCTTTACAGAGGAGAAGCTATCTTGGGCCCGTGGCAACGTACGTCTGCTAAGTGCAAAGGCGCTGCTGCGTTTTTTGCAATGCAGCAGCTTGTATAACCGCCGGTGATTAACTCAGCGACGAACGCTTGTCTGTCTGACTGTGCAAAGTGTGAACTTCTCCCTTCCATCTACTCTTTCAATCCCCTTTCCCTTTTTAATTTTGCAGGGTCGCCTACCGGACTCAGCCTGGTTAACTTCCCTGCCTTTCTCTTATGACTTCTCTATCTCCCTCTCTGTCCAATTTGTCCTAGATAACGAGCGAGTGAGTGAGCGAGCGAGCGATCGGAGCTACTGGAGCCCGATTTCCTTTAGCCACAACCATATGAAGCCAACAGATAACGAAGCCAAGAAATTATACCAAGGAGGCGCGTGAGATCGAAACCCCACAAACGAATATCCATCGTACTCTGCGTGAAAAATGAATAAAGTGTAATGAAGCAGACGCGCCCCTGTGTATGTGCCGTCTGAAGAGGAAGACGAAGGGCCGTGCCGTGATCTCGAGCGACCCCGTGCTTCGGACAGCCCTTGCAGTGCCTTGTTTTGCCTAGCGTTCCACAACGTCGTGAACGAGAATAAACCTTCATCGCATTTGGTGGAGGTTGCTGAGATCCTTCGCCTCGTCCTGGAGCTCCGCACTCGAACCCTGCCAACAAGATCGCCTTGCACTATGCCTGATCCCGCCACCTCGTTGCCCGCCCCACCGGCTGCCACTGTCATCTGCGCCGGCGTCCCTCGTCAGCGCGACCCACCCATTTTCAGTGGGACCGCCGTACACGACGTGGAAGACTGGCTCTCATCGTACGAACGTGTAAGTGCCCATAACCGATGGGATGACCAGTCTAAGCTGACCAACGTGCCGTTCTACCTCGCCGACGTAGCCAAACTTTGGTTCTTCAACCACGAATCAGACTTTACAAGCTGGTCCGCCTTTAAGACTCTGTTTGCAGAAGTGTTTGATCGCCCAGCTGTGCGTACGCTACGCGCTGGACAGCGTCTACGCCAGCGCGCACAGCAGCCTGGAGAAACATTCCCCAGCTACATCGAGGATGTTCTCGATTTGTGCAAGCGGGTCAATCCCAGCATGTCAGAGGATGACAAGATCAAACACATCCTCAAGGGCATCGAGGACAGCGCATTCCAGATGTTGCTGGCCAAAGGCCCAACTAGCGTATCCGTCCTCATTAACCTCTGCCAGAGCTTTGACGAGCTGCGCCGCCAACGTTCCATCGCCCGCCAGCACATCCAGCACGCCGATTCCGTCTCCAGCATCGCGGTTTCTACCGAATTCACCAACTCGACCCTCTCGCAGCATATCAAAGATTTTATCCGTGAAGAGGTGGCCAGGCAGCTCTCGCTGCTGCCTCACAGTGACGCACCTACGGCAGCTTTGCCTCCAACGCTGCAGGAAGCCATCCGAAATCACATATCTGAAGCGCTTCCTGCAGCTCCTACAACCCCCCCACCCAACCCTATGAGTGTGCCGCTGGCCCATACCAACTTTGCCAACCACCCTACGTCGCTGCCGCTCAGTTATGCAGCCGTGGTTGCACGGCCACCTGCGCAGACCGCTTCCTTTCCATCGCCCATGAATCCGGCTTCATTTCAAGTTGCCCGACCGTCACCACACTTTTTTCGTCCCACCGAGACGTGGCGCACTCAAGACAACCGGCCTATCTGCTTCGCCTGCGGCATTGCTGGCCATGTGGCACGCTTCTGTCGCCACCGCGCCTCAACTGCGTGTACCAGCTTTGACAGGCCCCGCTACGCACCACAATACGCCGCCACGCCTCCATTATCACCGCGACGTCTCGACACTGATCGCCGGTTGGAAACTCGGCGTTCCCCTTCCCCTCGTCGGCGTTCGATTTCGCCCCTGCGTCGTCGAGTTCCCACTGAAGAGGGAAACTGACTGCTGCAGTTCCTGAGGCAAGAACTGCAAATACGTCGATTTTCTCAAGACCTCAATCTTCGCCGCAAAATGTAATTACCGTTTTTGTAGAGGGAGTACCAGCAGTGGCACTAGTCGATACCGGAGCAGCCGTTTCCGTCATTCACGAGGGCCTTTGCCGCAAGCTACGAAAAGTGACTACAGCTCGCTCTGGCCTGGTGCTCGCCACTGCCAGCGCGCAGCGAATCCACCCTTCAGCTGTATGCACGGCCCGTGTCGTCATCAACGACGTTCTGTACATAATCGAGTGTTTCGTGCTACCATCGTGCTCTCACGACCTCATCATTGGTTGGGATTTCCTCTCACGTCATCATGCTGTCATTGACTGTTCAGGTGCAGAAGTGTCGCTTTTACCACTATGTGAATCACTGCCGACCAGCTCTCCTCACTTTGCCGACAAACTCACTGTTGATGCCGACACAACCTTACCTCCTGAGTCGTCGATGTCTGTTGTCTTGTCGTCTGATTCCGCATCTGACGCCACCGTAGTGTTCACGCCGTCCGATGTGTTTGCTCAACGCAAGGGCATTGTTCTTCCGTTTGCCGTGCTTACTGTAACCTCTGGCTCAACTGTGATGCTGGTCACCAACTACTACCAGTACCCGATCAGCCTACTGCGTGGAGAGACGGTAGGATACTTTCAAGCGGTCGCCTACGTCGACGACTTCGATGTTCCTGCCGCCTCCCTCCGTCACCTTGACGCCATCGCTTCGGTCTCCGGCTCATCACCTTCAGTGGGTTTTGACAAGGCCATCGACCCTGCACTTTCCCCATCTCATCGCCGCCAACTTCTCGCTCTCCTTCACAAGTTTGTCTCTTCTTTCGACTGTCATCAGACGTCACTGGGCCGTGCCACCGGTGTTTCTCACATCATCGACACTGGTTCCCACTCCCCCTTGCGACAGCGCCCGTATCGTGTCTCTGCCGAAGAGCGCCGAATCATCACGGAGCACGTGGACGACATGCTCCAACGTAAAGTCATCCGTCCCTCTCAAAGTCCTTGGTCTTCACCTGTCGTATTGGTGAGGAAAAAAGATGGCTCCATTCGCTTTTGTGTCGACTACAGACGCCTAAACAAGATAACGAGGAAAGACGTTTATCCTCTGCCTCGAATCGATGACGCTCTCGACTGTTTACAAGGCGCCGAATACTTCAGTTCCTTGGATCTGCGCTCCGGGTACTGGCAAGTTCCCATGGCCAAGCCTGACCGTCCGAAAACCGCATTCGTTACACCCGATGGCCTCTACGAATTTAACGTCATGCCCTTCGGGTTGTGCAACGCGCCTGCTACTTTTGAGCGTATGATCGACACCATCCTTCGTGGCCACAAATGGAAGACCTGTTTATGTTACCTCGACGACATCGTCGTCTTCTCAACCGATTTTCCGACGCACCTCGCTCGCCTGCATGACATTCTGACCTGTCTCACCTCTGCCGGTCTACAGCTTAACCTCAAAAAGTGCCGCTTTGCTGCAAGCAAGCTAACCATATTGGGTCACGTTATCTCAAAAGACGGCGTCCTCCCGGATCCAGACAAGCTCCGCGCTGTTGCAGAGTTCCCAAGGCCCACGTCTATCAAAACCCTCCGAAGTTTTATTGGCTTATGTTCTTATTTTCGTCGCTTCGTACGCCATTTCGCATCCATCATGGCGCCTTTGACAAGTTTACTTTCCGCCAGTAACGGAATAGCAGCATGGTCACCTGAATGTGATGCAGCATTTCAGCAATTGCGCCACTTGTTGACCTCACCACCGATTCTTCGCCACTACGACCCTGATGCTCCCACGGAAGTCCATACTGACGCCAGCGGAGTTGGCCTTGGCGCGGTCTTAGCGCAACGGAAAGCTGGCTATGATGAATACGTCGTCGCTTATGCGAGCCGTACTCTAAAGAAAGCAGAATTAAATTACTCCGTCACAGAAAAGGAGTGTCTAGCGATCATCTGGGCATTAAGCAAGTTTCGCCCATACCTTTACGGCCGTTCTTTCGCCGTTGTTACTGACCACCATGCCCTTTGTTGGCTTTCTTCCTTGAAAGACCCGTCTGGACGCTTGGGACGTTGGGCGCTTCGCTTGCAAGAGTACGACATCCGCGTCATGTACCGCTCTGGTCGCAAGCACTCCGACGCTGATGCGCTCTCTCGCTCCCCACTGACGCCTGATTTGGCGTCGTTGTCAGCTTCCTCGTCCACCCTGTCACCGTTCACCATCCCTGACATGCCCACAGAGCAGCGCAAGGACCCATCCCTTGCAATGTTACTCGACTACCTTGCTGCTCCGTCTGATGTCCCTTCGACACGAGCACTGCGTCGCCAAGCAACCCACTTCTCAGTGCGGGACAACATTCTATATCGCCGACACTACATGCCCGACGGACGCAAATGGCTCCTCGCTATACCTCGTCATATGCGCTCTGACGTCTGCGCGTCTTTTCACGCTGACCCCCTAAGCGCTCATGCCGGCGTCCTCAAAACTTACACAAGGTTGCGTCAGCGCTATTATTGGAGAGGCATGTACAACTTTGTGCAAAAGTACATTCAGTCTTGCACTACATGTCAACAAAGCAAAACACCTACACAGCGTTTCACAGGACCGTTGCAGCCGCTGCCATGCCCGTCTCGTCCGTTCGACCGCGTCGGCATCGACCTCTACGGCCCGTTTCCATGCAGCGGGTGTGGAAATCGGTGGATTATTGTCGGCGTAGATCACCTTACTCGCTACGCTGAGACTGCAGCACTGCCAGCAGCGACCGCCCGTGACGTTGGTTTTTTCATCCTTCGCAATTTTGTCCTTCGCCACGGTGCTCCCCGAGAATTACTGAGTGATAGGGGCCGTGTCTTCCTGTCGGAGGGCATCCAAGCCCTCCTCGCTGAGTGCAGGATAATTCATCGTAAATCGACCGCGTACCATCCCCAAACCAACGGTCTTACCGAGCGCTTCAATCGCACACTTGGCGACATGTTGCGGATGTATATTTCATCCGACCACTCCAACTGGGACACCGTACTCCCCTTTGTTACGTTCGCGTACAACACCGCGACGCAAGCGACCACCGGCTTTTCCCCCTTTTTCCTTGTGTATGGCCGTGAGCCATCATGCCCTTTGGACACCATACTGCCGTACCAACCTGACGCTACAGAGTATACTCCGCTTTCCGAAGTCGCCAAATATGCTGAAGATTGCCGTCAGCTGGCACGTGCCCTGACTAGTGAGACTCAAGAACGTCAAAAGACAAGACATGACCGTGCTCATCAACCACCGCCCAACTTTGTTCCTGGTTCACTTGTGTGGCTTTGGATACCAGCCAACATTCCTGGCCTTTCTTCCAAACTCCTGGCGCGTTATCACGGTCCATACCGTATAATCGAGGCCACTTCACCGGTCAACTACATCGTCGAGCCGCTCACCGTGTCACCAGACCTGCGTCGTCGTGGGCGAGAGACAGTACATGTCAACCGCCTGAAACCGTACTACGACCCGCTCATCTTCTCCGCGCCCTGAGTCGCCAGGATGGCTACGCTTAGCTCCCGGGGCATTGTAATGAAGCAGACGCGCCCCTGTGTATGTGCCGTCTGAAGAGGAAGACGAAGGGCCGTGCCGTGATCTCGAGCGACCCCGTGCTTCGGACAGCCCTTGCAGTGCCTTGTTTTGCCTAGCGTTCCACAACGTCGTGAACGAGAATAAACCTTCATCGCAAAAGAAATAAAAGTCTGCGATGTACTAGAAGAAATGGCATGAGAGAAAGCTAGCCCTAATACCCGAATAGCTTACACTTCAAGTTGTCCATTCTTCTGTTACCGCTTCTTTACAGATTTCTTCACTTGCCAATGAATTTATCCGCGTAACACTGATGTCCACTCGTCGTTATTTTGTGCAGATTTCATTTAAACCAGGCAGACTCCAAGAGTGATAGCGTCTATGCAAGCATTTTTATGCGCAGCATATTACGAGAGCTCAACCCAGCTCCTCAGGCGCGGCGGTGTCGCCTTGAATACCACGTGACACCGTGACGTCACGACAGAGGAGAAACCGGGCTCCAACTCGCGCCGTCGCTCGCGGCGTCGCCCCCCGCATCGGACGCGGTGAGCGTCGATCAACGCAGCGTTCGGCGCAGGCACGTACCCAGGATTTTTTTTCGGGGGGGGCCCACCACCTCCATCATCATCATCATCGTCGTCGTCGTCATCATCATCATCATCATCCTGTTTTATGTCCACGGCAGGACGAAGGCCTCTCCCTGCGATCTCCATTTACCCCTGTCCTGCGCCAACCGATTCCAACTAGCGCCCGCAAATTTCCTAATTTCATCGCTCCACTTAGTGTTTTGTCGTCCTCGATTGCGTTTTCCTTCTCTTGGTACCCATTCTGTAACCCTAATGGTCCAACGGTTATCTAACCGGCGCATTACATGACCTGCCCAGCTACATTTTGTCCTCTTGATGTCAATTAGATTATCGTCTATACTCGTTCGCTCTCTGATCCAAACCGCTCTCTTTCTCTCTCTTAACGTTATGCCTAGTAATCTTCGTTCGATCGCTCGTTGCGCGGTCCTAAACTCATTTTCAAGTCTCTGCCCCATATGTCAGCACTGGCAAAATCACTGATTGCACACCTTACTTTTCAATAATAATGGTAAGCTTCCAGTCAGGAACTGGCAATGTCTGCCGTATGCGATCCAACCTATTTTTATTCTTCTGTGAATTTCCTTCTCATGATCAGGGTTCCCTATGATTAATTGATCTAGGTAAACGTACTCCTTCACAGTCTCTAGTGGCCGACTGGCGATCCTGATCTGTTGTTCCTTTGACAGGCTATTTATCATTATCGTCATCTTCTGCATATTAATATTCAACCCCACTCTCACACTCTCTCTGTTAAGGTCTCCAATCATTTGTTGTAACTCGTCTGCATTGTTGTTGAATAGAACAATGTCATCGGCAAACCGAAGGTTGCTGAGATATTTGCCGTCGATATGTACTCCTAAGCCTTCCCAGTTTAATAGCTTGACTTCTAAGCACGCAGTGAATAGCTTTGGAGAAATTGTGTCTCACTGTCTTACCCATTTCCCTATAGGTATCTCCCTGCTTTTCTTGTGTAGAATTAAGGTAGCTGTAGAACCTCTGTATATATTCTTACGCGAAGGACGAGCCAGTAAGACGAGAAACTATTTACAGATTATATTTACAACAACGGTTGCGGCGCTGACCGGTTAGATTCACAGCGCGAGCCCAGTTCGTTCTTCCTCCTCTTTTCTGGAGTGATGGCGCCCACGCACCTCGTTCAAACAAACAAATACCACACGCATGCAGCAATATTTTGCAAGCTTTTTACGTAAGCGTTCTGTAGTCCTTGATTACGTAGTGCCTTTAGACTGCTGGTATCTCTACTGAATCAAATCCGTTTTCGTAATCTATATAAGCCACATAGAGAGGCTTATTGTACTCTGCAGATTTCGCGATAACCTGATTGATGACATGGATGTGATCCATTGTAAGGTATCTCTTCCTGAAGCCAGCCTGTTCCCTTGGTTGACAAAATCCAGTGTTGCCCTTATTCTATTGGAGATTATTTTGGTAAATATCTTATATAATACTGGGAGCAAGCTAATGGTCCTATAATTTTTTAATTCTTTAACGTCTCCTTTTTTGTGGATTAGTTTAATGTCTGCATTCTTCCAGTTTTCTGGGACCCTTGCAGTCGATATACACTTCGTATAAAGAGCCGCCAGTTTTCTAAGCATTATGTCTCCTCCATCTTTGATTAAATGGACTGTTATTCCACCTTCTCCTCACGCTCGTCATCGTTTCTTGTCTTGCAGCGCCCTTCTGACCTCATCGCTAGTTATAGGAGACTTTCTGTATCCTGTTCATTACTGTTTCTAAGTGAGGTATCGTGACTCCTCTGGGTACTGTATACAGGTCAGCTTAGAATTTTTCCGCTGCCTTTACTGTATCTTCGAGATTGCTTACGATATTATCCCTCTTATCTTTTAGTGCATACATCATGGTTTGTCCTATGCCAGGTTTCTTTTTCACTGATTTCAGGCTGCGTTCATTTTTTTACAGCTTCTTCAGTCTTTCATATGTTATAGTTTCGAATATCAGTTATTTTCGCCTTGTTGATCAGTTTTGACAGTTCCGCGAATTGCGTAACGCTGTGCGGCCGCCAGTCCCATACAACCGCGTAGAGCGCAGTACTCTGTGATTCTAGACGTACTGAGCTGACCGAGAAAGGTTAGAAAAACACCCACATAAGCACAGCAGAGAAGTGGCTACGTGAGGCGGTTCGACCGATAACTGTAGAAGCGTCATTCAAAGCAAGTAATTATTCTCCACTTCCGGCGGCGTTTTCTCTACTTCCTTTTAAATAAAAAGATGTTGATCCATAAATATTCTCATAAACAACAGTTAACATTTTTATTATTCACTTTTGCTTGCGGTTTGGTGGTTGCGTTGGCTCTCTCCCTTAGTAGATCGCTTAATTTCTCAACTCCTTGCGATTTTTGTTTCCGGTTTCCAATTTTGCACGGAAAGGCCATACAATTAAGGAAAAACAGACGAGGTAACTGGCGACAGTCATTTTGCTTATGGGTTTAAGGGTTATTGCAGGGTTTCATGATGGACGCTCTTTCACATCATTTTATTTCCCACCTTATTTAACCCATATCACGTGTATATGGTTCCGGGCATCTGCCAGCGTCGCGGCGAGCCGTAACTCAAGAAAATAATGAAGCAAAGGGAAAAGTTAAACGCAATTGGTGTTTTCTCCGGCCGCAGCCCGTTCCATGAGAGTACAGACCAGCTGAGTAACAGCCGCATCCCTCTCCTGGTCCCAGGATCAGCCTAAACAAAGAAGGTTGAACTAACAAAAGCAACAGCTATGCGCGTGACGGTTGAATAGATGGTGACAACTGAGCGCATCTCGAATTAATCGCGCGGGTGCGGAATCTATGAGAGAACTGTCCTTCACATTACAAGAAATGCCGATAACTACCGCCATCTAAAAGGAGTGAAAAAGGCGCAGCATAAGGCTGACCGATGAACAGCTGTCAAGTCTCAACATTAATCTGGCGGCGCTTTAGGAATGTGTGAGGAGTGGTGGCGTGGGTGGGGAGGGGGGGGGGGTATGCCACTTAATTTCGGGGGGGGGGGCCCGGGCCCCCCCGGGGCCCCCCCCCTGGGTACGTGCCTGGTTCGGCGCGACAACGAAATGTGCGCCTGAGCCTGAGCCGACGCCGACGACACCGGCTTTTCTGCGACACGAGCTCCTTAACGCTGTCGCGCTAAAATAAAGGCTAGTATGCTTCGCATCCTGGGCTTAACCTTAGCTAAGCCACAGCCATTTTTTTGAGGCCACAGCAGACAACACTGAAGCGGACGAAGACAACGTTTAATTAAGCACACTGCAAAGAATTCTCTTTCTTTTCACCTCCGTGTTACTTTTCCTCGAAATCTTGATATTTTTTCCTAGTCATTTCATTGCTCGGTGTGGCCGATCCCGCTCGTGTGCTTGTGTCATGTGTGAGGGAGGCAACACAAACAATTTGTTCTTAAGAAGATCCAAGTATCCGCTGCGAGAATCTAATGCTGTCGCACTACATTTGTCCAGAACCACCGAGGTCTGCTGAATTTTCTTTTCTATTCAACTACGCTGTGTAATGGGAACCGTTCCTGTGTGTGCCTCCGGATTAAGTGGTCAGCAGCATCGCTGAAGCAAAAACGTACACACTCTTGGACTTTAGCAAGGAATTGCTTTAGATCTTAATTTAATACGCTTGACTTGAGGCACTAGCTTCTCCTGGGGAAAAGAAAGAAACAAGACAGCTATTTACGCAAAGCCTTTACGGCTGCAGTTTCGTGCTCATACGTTCACGCCATTTATTCGCTTCTGCGTAACCGAAGGGGGCGTTTTGTCGCTTCCGTCTATTAAGAGCTGCTAATGATCGTTGTCTTCGAGTATTCACATCAACCAAATATGGCCGGGTCGTTTCTATAGGCACTGACATCTATGTGCCCGCGTTAACAACACCTAAAAGAGAGACGGATTACTTTACTTCTCCGTACAGAGCGTCAGGATGTGTCTGACAGCTCCGACCGGACTCGCGAACGAACGCAATTGGCGCTGCACTCCGTGAATTTACAGGGCCCTCCTTAACACCGGTCCTCGTCAAATCACTGCCGATCGGCTAGAGCGGATCGCTAGAGGGTCAGAAGGTTGGCATACGGGGTGATTGCGAGTGCATAAGTTGGCAGCGAAATCCGTCTCGAATTCAGGGGCTCCAGCGAGGTCGTTGCGCTCCTCAGGGGCATCTTTCTGAAGCGTATGGTCCCCAGTTGTCACGCCACCCATTTATATTCCATTTTCTTTGTCTTTCTCGAAGCACGAACAGAGAAGCACTATCGAAAGGATGACCTCGGGGATTAGGCGAGGGTTGCGTGCCGCTTCCCTCCGACGTTGCTCCTAGCTTTGCCTAGCCTCGAAGTCGCGACTGATTCGTATCTTCGATATCACGTAGGAGCCGTGACGGTGGCGAGATTCTATATTGTGATACTGAGCTGTCCCTGCCGGGACCCTGTTGAAAATGTCGCACTCGCACGCTTTACGCGATACATTACTCTCAACTCCTACCGATGAACACTTTCTGTCGACGCTTACTTATTATTTATGCATTTGTTTATTTGTTTCTTTATCTTTTAACCTGTTAGCGTATGTCGCAAAGGTTCAAGCAACGTGAAGTTGGATCAGGTCTGTTGATTAGGGATCTAAAGGCCTGCTTTGCCGCGCTGTGCTATTTGGAACACGTTACGTAATTGTCTGGTCTTACAGGTATAATTGCAACACGACTTCGTGACAACATCAGCAACCGGCAAGGACACTATGACTTAGAACAATTTGTGTAAGCTCTCTCCGATGCAGTGCTTTCATAACGACATCACTCTTCTATTACACCCTGAGTTTTTACTCTCGTCGGGGCTAGTTACCGAGACTAGCGACGTGGTACTTTCTATGGTATGCCAACGAAAATAATGCGAAGCGCAGACACTGAGACGCACTTATTTCCACAGCAGCAGTGTTCCAGTTAAACAGAGAGGAAACTGATACCTTTTAAGACCGGCTGGCGCATCACGTCTTCATATTCTTGGACATGAAGAGCGTTTTATCGGCCTCGTGAAGACGTGATCAACACGATAATGAAGTCGTCAAGAGAAGAGCACTGACATCTGTGGTTTGTGATGGTCGTTCAACTACGGCTGCTGCATAAGCAACTCGTATGCTCAGGACGCAAAAATGATACAGTATTACGTCCTTGTGAGCGTTTAAAAAACAGTTCGGCAAGCGCCACAGTGCGCAAAAGTTTGTAGCCCTGAACTTTGCGACGCCAACGGCTTCGATCGCGCAGCGCGTCCGGATACACAAGGAACCGTTTGCTGAACTTCCTTTTTTTTCAGCTTTTATTCAGCACAGATTGCGCAGCCAAACGGTACAGAGTTCCATGTGCTTTTTCACTTACTACCCTCGGCTTCTTTTCTCGCCACCACTGGTAGAGCATTTGACAAATTTCAACAATCAACCGTCGTCCGAAAAAAATTAGCTTAGGACCTTGACTGGAACCTTGGTCGTCGTCAGCGAACTGTTTCTAAAGGATGTCGTCTCGAGAGTCGTCCCGATTTGGATGAGTTTAGTGCTATGTTTAGCCGTGAGTGTGTGTTTCGTTTACGTGAAAGACCAGAACGACACTTGGGTTTTGTACATTTCTTGCATTTCTCTGTACGCACGACTGATAGAGTGCTCCAACTAAAGGTCCCCTGTGTCTAGTTTCACGCCTAGTTTAGTCCTTGCATGTCTAGTGATTCCTAGTTTAGTACGAGTGCAAGTGCGATTTATACTATGGTCAAGTGAATTTCATTGCAAAAGAAGGGCCGGTTTGATTTTCTCACCGGCGCACTCGTGACTGTTGCATGGCTGTGTACACACACCCATGAGGGTATACCTCCAGCTCCACTCCAATGGAGTACACCTCCATTACTTCACATGAATGTTTTCGCCGCGCCGGGTGGGTAATCCATGACGTGGTCGGAGCCTCCGATCCATGGAGGAAGATTCCGCCAAGGCACAAACATTCGCAGTATACGCTAACGTGCTATCGATACGCCCTAGCAGATGCAATAACGACGATTTCTGATTGCATCTCCTCTGAAATGAGGTGGCGACAAGTAGCCACCTAGACCGCATGCGCTAACGCGGCTTTACTATATCCACTGCACTCCAGCATTTTACTTACACTTACTTTTACTTACACTCAACTTACACTGTAAAGTTACCTATCCTTATGACGATCCTTACCTATCCACTTTGTCTTTTCTTTTTTTGTGGTTGTTGTTGTTTTTTCACTAATACTGTAAACGTATCTTGCTTATCTCGGCCGTTGGCCAGTCAACACTTCCCTCAGCTTTGAACTAAAGCACTTCTACTTCTAGCTGGGTAAATATCTTGGTATATTATTGCAATGTGCTGAGTCGTCCCCGAAACATGACTTACCCCCTTGCGAATATTTACTTCTGTATTGCCCTCACGCAGCCAGCTCGGTCCTCAGAAAGCAGGAAAGTACCCTTTTGGTTATCGTACAAATCTTACTCCTTAATTTGAATTGAATTCTGCGGTTTTATCTGCCAGTACCACGATCTGCTTATGACGCACGCCGTAGTGGGGCACTCTGCACCACAGAGCAGGTGGTCGAAATTAGTGCTCTGCACTAATTTCGACCACCTGCGGATCTTTAACGGGCCCCCAAACCATGGGACACTGGCGTTTTTACATCGAAATTCGGTCGCCGCTGCCGGGATTTCATCTCGAGACCTCGTCCTTCGCAGCGCAACATCATAGCCGCTAACCCACCACGGCGGGTATTTCCTCATTTGTTCCTTGCCTTTGTGGAACTCCGTGGACTATTTTTGTTTACATACAATGTATACAATTTGCCGTCTATGTTTCTCTTTTCGTGACTCCGGGTTCCGTCTTCGGGTGTCATATGTGTACTTTCAATTTTTTCTTTTTTTTTTGCACTTGGTCACCAAATTTTCTGACCTCTTTCTCCAATACGTGTCTGCACATTTAAGGCCAAGATATCTCTGCACTCCTAGCCGCCCATTCCATATTATGTATGTCCTTGACTTTTTCCTCTAAACTAATTTTCTTCTGCACTTCTCGGACTTAGGTCTGGGAAGTAAGCTTGAATTCGATAACTATTGAATTCAATAGCAGTTGCGTGACCCAGACACGGTGCCTCCAGGAACCTTATGCTACCATGGTCGCCCAAAGTTACTGAGCGCTCGTACTCAACATACATGCCGTCACACAAACACATCATCTGTCCCGGTATTTGGCAACAAAATTTAGCGAAGAAACTTTCTCCGCCATTTTCACCGCTTCAATGGGGGCGAAATTCAAAAATGCCAGTGTGTCATGCATTGGGCGCAGGTTAAAGAACTCCAGGTGGCGCAAATTAATCCGCAGTCCTGCACTACGGCGTGCCTCATAAACAGATTGTGGTTTTGGCACGTAAAACCCACAAGTTAATTTAATTTTACATCGAAGCTGATAGCCTCTAGTTGGTCGGGATTTTTCCAGGCGTTCTCACCCAAAAACCCGCAGCTGGAAAAGGTGCTTGCGTTTGAGTTTCCGCGTAACAGCGTTGTGCTCACTCGCATATCCGAATTAGAATCCGCTGCTATCATGTCTGTAAGTTGTGTGTCGGTCGTACTTTACGACTTTTGCGATACAGTTTACTTTGAAAAAATGAATTACTTCGGTAACGCACTTGCGCCAGGCGGAGGGCCTACAAGAATAAAGATTTATTCTGCACTTCCGCACACGTGCGTGCGCGCGTGATGAACGTGGGCACACAGTGTACCTGTCGTCGATGTTTTGATGCTCTACCCCTTACATTTATCGCTCACGGTTAGCTGCGATCGTAATCGGCATTATGGCAGACACTGTCCAGCAACAGTATACCGCAACAGCAGCTAGAAAAGAGGCTTGTGTTTAAGTTTCCGCGTAACAGAATTATGTTTTCTTGTGTACTCGAATTACAATCTGGTGCTATCATGTCTGCAGGTTGTAAGTCGTACTTTACGCGTTTTCTGACGCAATTCACCTTTAAACATTGATTTAGTTCAACGAGGCCCTTGCGCTTGGCGGAAGACCTAGAAGAATAAGGAAGTATGCTCAGAGATCAGAGCAATATATGTAGAGAACAACATAGAACCTGTACGTTCTCGAGGAGCGATGGCTAAACTTTCTGGCTAGCTCGGAACTACACGACCAACTATGGGCTATCTAGGGGGCCCGGCCAGCAGTGAAAAGGCTATGCCTCACCGCACACAATGCCCGGGTGGCCTGAGCCCGGGCTGGCAACCTCGCAGGTCCCTTTTTCATTAACGTTTTTTTCCATCCGTCCGTATGCTGCACTTCCGCACACGTGCATGCGCACGTGACGTACGTGGTGGTGGTGCTTAGTTAATGTCGCCTAACGTCAATTGGGGTGGTGGCACTTGTCTAACGTCCGCAGCAGCTTTGCTGTACATCCACATTCACAGGATGCAATCGAGGCAGACTTTTTTATTTTATTTTCACCGCTAATAACCAACATTATTCCGACAAACATGAGCAAGAAAAGTTTAGGGTGAATAATCTGCCACTACAAATTCATTTAATGCCTTTCTTGAACGTTTCTATGGTGTCTATATATAAAGAATTATACCTTTGCCGCTCAAACTTTCGATTTCGAGCTCACAGCCGCAAAGCTCAGAGAGCCTAGGGCACGTCGATGATCTTAACGAAAGGTGACGAGCTATGCACTCACAGCCGTCGTGGGTCATGCTGTCCGAAATAACCATGCCCAGTGGGTCGCAGGAACGGCGGCCTAATCGAATTTGAGCGACGGCATGACACGCTGCTTCCCGCTGCGCGCGACAGTCGTCGGATACCAAAAATGAGCGGAGAAAGTAAATAGCGCGCACCACTTTGTTACAGAGACACGTTTCCACGCTTATGCAAATTCAGCTTCGTGTGAAATGCGTTGGCGAGCTAATAATAGCACTAGTGCAAAGTCATAGTTCGTCCGTTCCGTCATACTTCACTTTCTAGCCCGCATACTAAGACGACTGTCACGTTTCTTGGTGTGTGTTTGGTTCCTTTAGAGCTGTCACTCGGTCGCATACCGGTCCAGGTGGCACACGAGGCAACGCTTCTTCTTTTTTCCACGACGTTTCAGCTGGCAACGTTGCAGCAGCCGCAGGCAAATGCCTAAAGCGTTTAGCGTGTATGGGCAGCCCAACGTTACTAGCTAGTCTAGTAACGTTGGGGCAGCCTAGCAGGAACGCCACAGACCTCAATTCACGTGGACCCAAACAATCGGCTGAAGGAGCACGCAATCAGCGTCGACGGGCCATTTTACACGTCCAGGTTGTATGCGCTCGCGGGCATTTTTTGTCCGGCAGCCCTTCTCGACTTCGATACACAAGTTTTTCATTCGCGTTTGCTGAAATGGGACGCGCATTGATGGTATGACGGAAGACTTTGACCTTTCTGAGCAGCTGACCGAGTCTTAAGGAACGCTGAAAGCTCGTCGGCCAAATTCGGGAAGGCGCCGCTTCAAAAACAGCAGAAGCTTAAACGACGTGGTGGCGGCGAAGCCAAACTTTAGCGTTCCGACGAACAAATTGGCACTCAAGAATTGGAGGCGCACGAAGTTTGACCAAGGGTCCTCCCGCGAGCGAAAAAGAGAACGCAAGAGTGACGAAGCCTTGCTGCTTGACCGAGAAAACGGGCTCCTATTTTAGCCTGAGAGCCAAACGCTATCTTTAGACTACTGAAGGCGACTAAAATACACGATGGGTTCATTGAATGTTTGTCAGGATTCAACATTTACGCTGTGTCCGTCGACGTGCAGCCGTTGTAAAAGAGAGAGAGAGAGAGAGAAAAGCGAAGCCTCGGTGCGCGTGACCGCAGCTGACTTCAGAGCATCTAGTCGGCCTCTTGTTGTAGTCGCTGCTGAGAGAGGTCAAGGCTAACTCGTCCTCAACCACCTGAGCGTTCAAACACCAGGAGTTACACCCAACCGACATTCAACAACAGTCATACTTCTAGCGTGTTAGTTTTATTTATTTATTTTGTGCGATAGCAGTTACATGGACAATCCAATCCAAGCTAAAAAAGGCACCCTGTATAAACTGATTGAAGGCAGACGCGATAAAGAAAAAGGGGATTGGGGGGGCGAGATACAAAAAATGGCTGTGGCTTAGGTAAGGTTAAGCCCAGGATGCGAAGCATACTAGCCTTTATTTTAGTTGTTGAAGCACTGTTTAGCCTGGTGAACTGCTGTTGCTTGGCTATATTTGGTTCGGCTAGACGAAGAAACAACTCTTGCATTACTGCTTCGCCTTCAAGAGTGGAACGCGATAGCGTTCCCGTCGACCCGCCAAGGGGTGTAAGACAATGGGCTACAGGGCAGCGACTACGCGCCCCGCATTGGACGCGCTGAGCGTCGAGCAAAGCAGCGTTCGGCGCGGCAACGAAATGTGCGCCTGAGCAAGAGACGCACGCCTTAGAAACAGCTCGTTTCTAAGGCAACACCGCATTCACTAGAGGCGCTTTTGTACCGCTTTGAAGCATCGTACTCGTGGCTCAGTGGTAGCGTCTCCGTCCCACACTCCGGAGACCCTGGTTCGATTCCCACCCAGCCCGCCTTGCAAGAGTTGAGCCAAAGCCACTTCTCCTCTGTCGTGACGTCACGGTGTCACGTGGTTTCATGGTCACCGCCGCGCCTGAGGAGCTGGGTTGAGCTCTCGTAATATGCTTCGCATAATAACTAGTGACGTGACATTTTGTGCTCGCGTGTCGGAAACTCTAACAAAACGGTCCTCATTAAAAGCTTAACCAGTGGGTCGTACAATTTCGTAGTTTGTGTGTAACCATGCACTCGCATGTCAAGATCGGTACAATAGCGATAGGTTATGTTTCCATGTTAATTATTCGCACGCCAAGAATAGCACTGCTGCGTCTTCATTTCATCATTGCGGAGTAAGCGAACCTATCTTGTATAGGTTATTTTACAGCAAAGCGGTTAAACTGACTTCCACGACCACTTTCGTGCGGCGACAGTAAAAGCCGACGGCGGGGAGGCGTACTCCGCATCAAATTGTAATCAATGAACAGCCGGCAAAGTAACCTGAGTCTGAGTCTCAAAGGTTTGTTTTGGAACGTAATTGTCAATAATTATAAAATGGTTATTGCAGTATTCAAATCTGCCGTCGAAAAAATCACACACATTCACGTTAACCCATATGAATATAGTGTATGCTGCTACGCATCGTTATTACTTTATTTATCATGCCCTGTATTCACTAACTTACTTGTATTCATTTGACCTGCATTCACCCTTTTTTACTGTTATATTATATCCCCTGTACCTACCCCTCATGCAAGTTCTCTCATGGGACCCTTGAGGTATAATAAATAATAGAATAAAATTAAAGTGATTGTGCGTATACCTCACTCAAATAGACAACTTCTTTGTGCGTTTGTGTGTGCGTGTTTTTTTAGGCAGTAAATCGTAATTTTTGTTTCTCACGTCGCGTATTACCGACTCAATGTTGCAAGTCAGCCAGGAGCTTGTAAGGCTGCAACGGTGAAAGCTGACGGCGTAGTACAGCAACACAGCTCGCGTGGGAGCGCCGAAGAGGCCGGATAACCCGGACGTCGGCGATAAGCCATCGCTAAGAACAGCCAGCAAGCAGACCTCTGGGTACTACCGATGAAGGGTCTGAGAGCTCGCTTATACAGCTTCGCTGTCTTTGACGTATCAGTTGCTCAGATCAGCCCACATCAGCATGCGCAGGATTTTTTTGTATCCGTACAAGTTACGGACATACGCACACCTGCACAACAAACCTAAATAACCCGATTTTAGGTCGAGCAGTGCCCGGCTTATAACTAACGTTTCCTCCCAGTCTCTGACACGATCATGGCTCAAGATTTAACCATTACTGGACAGAATGGAACAACGCGAGAGCCATGACAGGAAGTGCCGTGGCATTCTTCGGAACCTTCCGCCTGGTTCGGCTTTTTCACCTGCGAGCTATTCGTTTTTCCCGTTAACTCTCTTCGGCGCGGACTCTTCCGTCTTTACGAGTCAAGGCCTCGGCTCACCCTTTGGCGAATCACTCTCCCTCCGTCTGGACCAAATCTCATCCTCCTCTCTCCCCCTCTCTCTCTCTCACCAGCCTGCTTTGCTTTCTTCCTCGAGGCACTACTCACCGTGGCCTTCAGAGCGTGCGCGGGGACAGTGACCGCGTTATTCGGCCGGCGCTGTATTGCTGGCCGCGATTTCATCTCCGCCTCAGCGAACGCACTGAGGAAGGGCTCAACGGCTGTTGCGGAATCGTATACTAACGGGTCGCGGATGCTAATTCTTCCCAGCGGACTCGCGGCTGCTTGCGCCACCAATGGCAGACGGACGATAGCGTGGGTTCTTTAGCATAGCTTTTCAGCTTAGTCTCGTTATCTCTGTATTCCCCTCCTCCTGCCCCCTTTTGCCTGTCTGGGGTAGCTAGCTGTATTCTTTTCTGATTAACCTATCTGTTCTCCTCTCTTCTTACTCTTTCTCGTTGTTGTTTCTTTCAGCCCTCTTTCTTTTTTCTCTCTCTCTCTTTAACAGCTCAAAGCTACGTTCGCTGTGTCAGTCCGTCCATCATTGTCAAGTCATCGTCATCAGATCACCTACTGAGCTTAACCATCGCCATAGTGCAGAGAAAAAACAAAGTGTTCCGGCAAACGCTACTGGGATTTGAGCTCGTGCTCCAGCGGCAGTGTGCACTTTGGAGGTGGACGGTCTAACCACAGCGTTGCGTGCTCCATAAATAATTTATTGCAGAACAAGCTATTGCAGTTCAGAGCATAAGTTCAGGACCAGATAAATCGGTGAAGTCTGTTGGTTCTTTTATTTCTCTCTCGATAGATTTCAACTCACGGAACGAATTGTCAGGTTGACACCAGGTTCAAGATATGTACCGTCAAACTTGCGGTAAAAATACATTGTTGTTCCACTTACATTTTTCTCAAGCCGCCCTTTTATGCAATGAATCACAAAAGTAACTGGATTGCCCATGTATTCCGTTGCACACTTTGGGAATAGATATGTCGAAACCGGTGCCATCCTGAGAATTCCTTCCAAGTGGATACGCCTTGCGAACTCACTAACTACAACTCCTAAATTGGAACGTTTTCACTAACGTAACTAGCTGAAACCGAAATTAGTGATTTTTTAAATTAGTATATTATGCATTTCAACTTCTAATGCAAGCAATGTACGCCTCTTCGAGTAATCCAGCTCAAAGACTGAAAATGTGCGATGTGCCACAGGCGAGCTTTAAAGACTATGTATAGTTTTTAAGAAAGCTACTAATATAAGCAGTATTACTTTTGTTTTTCAGTCAAGCAGTCATTCACAAACTTTATTTTCCATAACAAAGCGCATATACCCATGGTGTTAGGATAAATGTCCCCAGAAACGGTTACTTGACTAGTTCTGATGGCCGGGACAAATCAAGATGGCAGCAGTCGGTACAAAGTATGTCGGAGACGACAGAAAAAGATAACTACGAACCTACCGCCTTTCTTTCTCCCAACAAGTGCACACAATGTATTTTTATCTAGCATTAATAAGGAAATTCACGAATCTATACCACAATTTTCGATAGATCAGAGTAATGACAAGTTGGTTTCCCGAAATATGGTAGAGTGGTGGCTCGCAGAACAAACCTAATTCGTTCCGTGGGCGAGTGTGTTCTGATGAACGTCCCTGGACGTTCATCTGCTCACGGAGTGTGGCTATTGATGCGAGACGCGGATGTTATTACTACACAATAGAAAATAACTTTGATGTTTCACCAAGAATTGAGGGTTCTCTAAATCCAGAGAGAGAGGGGGAGTATTTACACCATTGTTCACACGCATTCGCACAGTGCACTGTTTTACGTTATTTTTACTTCGTCCTCTCTGAACCGCTGTGCGATTACCTTTCTAAAATTTAGAAACACACTCTATTCTCAGCTAGGTCTGCGTTCGTCCCCTTCAGCAAGACGAGGCGTAATGCTCTGCTCTGAGAAACATTTTCTTGTCTTTGTCACGGCATTCCTTTCTTTAAGATTCAGGAAGGAAGAACTGCTCTAAAGTCACCTGGCTCTTCCTCCCTACAGCCCACTTCTGAAGGCGTGGCGAGAACTGCGGGAGAGCGAGGTTGGGGGAAGGATAATGAAGGCCCAGGAGTACGTGGCCCAAACACACGCAGACGGTTCGTTCGAGGAACCGGGTTCGCAAAAATTGCGAGCGAGCCCGGTTCGCTCTCCGAAACGTTCGGTGAGCGAGACGCGTTCGCTCATCGAGGCAAAGTGTGATATAGGGGTCGGGTGGTGCTCGGCTCGAAGGGCCGTCTTTCTTCAACGTTTACTAGACGCTTGCCGCAGTCGTCGCGAGTTTCTTAATTAGTCTTAGCCATGCGCCGTGTACTCCGAGACACACATTGCACACACTCTGTACTCAACACTTCTGCGTGGCGCACCCATCCACACCTGCCGCACTAGTATCTACAGGCGTGCCAGAAATCAAACCTTCGACAGCTTATAGCGAGACAATTAAACATCTTCCCAGGATTCCAGTATATGAACAACATGCAGAATGCTTCAGTGATATATCAGGACAAAAAATTCTAGTGTGTGGCAACACAAACAAGCAAGCATAAACAAAACGCAGCACAGCTTAATCATATCGGTGAAGGCCGACCGTACGCCCGTACACAGCAGCCAGTGCGTCCTCTGGATAATGAAATCATTTCCAAGCGATTTCATTTGAAACATTGCAGATGGTTTCAAACGTAAAAAAATACTAAGCTCATTTATGGCGATGGGTGCTGCGTGTACATCCCAGCAGCATTCACAGCGTTGCATTCGCCGTAAACGTAGCATCGCAAGAGATCCAGCGATGTCGTCCTCCGTTCCAATTACAAAAGAGCACGTCTTGTACAGTCATCGGTTCTCTGCATTATAGCACAGTGAGGCTGAAATGCCCGCGCATATGCTGAAAAGAAAATACTGCGCCACTGCCGCAGATCCACCCTCTTTCTAAGATGTTGTAAAGAAACGTTTTTACGAAAACCGCAGAAACATTTGAGAGAAACTACGCTAGTTGACAGCAGTGTGTGGTAGACGGACAACCAAAATATGGCTCTATGTCATGAATTATTTAGAGCCCTTCGAGGCTTGGCATGTGAGCTCAGCCGGTGGGCAAGCGTAGAGCCGGGCCAACAACAATGTTCCTTGGTGTCAGACTTGCCGGCTACGTACAAAGCCCAACTTAGGCCCGACAGTGCAATGTAGACGACCTTCGTGCAACTGAGAACGTTTACTTGTTATACTTCTCGAAAAACTGTGATTCGCATTACGTGTAACATTGGGGGCCCCTGTGTGCCTCCCATGCTCCGGCTGCGCCCCTGTGCTACAGCTCTGCAAGCTATATACCTGGAGATCCAAAGCCCTAACCCACACGGCCGTGAAAACGCCAGCTGCTTCAAGGCCAGAAAGCGGCCCTGCTACTTTCGCTTTGTTCCACCGAACTGCTCGCGCCTTCGTGAGTGAGGCAAGCACCTCATTTTGGCCAGCGGTTTATTAATGCCTACACTGGAGGACATAACGCAGTCCATAAAAAACGCAAGCAGAGGCACTCCCGCACAAGACCTTTTGGCCGTTCCCGGCCGGTTATGACCGCTTCAGGATATATATATATATATATATATATATATATATATATATATATATATATATATATATATATATATATATATATATATATATATATATATATATATAGCAAGCAGCTGTATTCCGTGCACCTCAGTGTCCACTCATCAGAACTGGTTAAATCGTTCTTTCCGTATAAGTATCGCGGAAAGCAGGGTTGGACCCCATTCGCTGAAAAGAGGCGCCTGCTGCGGGCAGCGTTTATCTGGACCGGCGGCTCTTGTTTCCACGTTGCAAAGACTGGCAATATCGGGCACCCCGTCACAACGGGACCCGCGGCTCCAGCGCGCACTACGCAGCGGTGCGATCCCGCGGCCACTCCTTCCGTGCCAGTCAGCCCGTGCATCCCTTCCCTCTCGTATATAGCGGGACACGCTCGGTGGTTCCTGCTTCCACCGCACCGCCTGCCTGGCCGACCGCCTGGGCGGAAGATGAAGCAGAACCGGCATCGCCGACGCCGAGCGCTGCGGCCGCCGCTGCCGCATCGCCGAGGTTGTTCACCGCTGCCGCCGCCGTGCGCGCAGAAGAGAAAGGCGGCCCGCTCCTGCTGGAACAAGGCCGCTGTAGCCGCGGAACCGACTGTCGCTTTTGAGCGCGCCGCCCCGACGTCGCTGGCGACCAAGATGGCGGCGTCGGATCCGCACGCCGCGGATGCCAGTGGCGACGAAGACGATGCCCTGCGCTGCGTCACGCCGTGAGTGCCGTTTCCTTCCATGCACGTAACCGTGACACTTGCACGCGGCGTGACTGTAGCGTGCGCGCGGTTGCTGCGTAGTTCCGCATTTCAACGGGACACCGTGCATTCCGGCGAGTCGTGCACCTGAGCTACGCGCTTTGTCGTCGTCGTCGTCGCCTGCGTCGGGCGTGGCCATGAGTCCGCGGGCGTGCTGCAGCAAAGCCTATACCGAGCCACACATTTTCGCATAGACATTGTGCAACTCAACCTTCCTCCATGGCATACCAACCACAGCTACGCATAACTACCGTCTATCGGTCTATTAACTCTATGATCGGAGAGCTTCGTACTGTTCTAGGTTCCCCCGTGTGGCAGATAAAGGTGATATCCCATTTGTCACCGTCGGTCTGTTGCGCCTCTTCGCATGCAGGCAGAATTCCGTGCGGTGTTTACGGCATGTGCGAACCGCGCTAGCGTCCCAAGCCGCCGATGTCGCTATTCAGAAGGGAATAGGTTGCGGTATGCTGGTAACTAATCTTAATACGAAATACATGGCGCAGTAAGTAGAAAGGGCAGGCCGAGACAGGACAGCGCTTGTCCTGTTGTGCTCCTACAAAAGTGACGGGCATATATATACACGTATACCGTAACGTTCAGAGAAAACGCAAAAACATGCGCCCGCCGGCTCCAGGTATAGGCAAAACGAGAAGTCAAGGTTGTCAGAAGAAAAGAATGGAAAGAATAAGGAAAACCAGCTACAAAGTAACACATGGCGTTTCAACCACTGCAGTGCGGCAGGCGAACAGGAGTCGGTAGTGACCGAAGAGCGACGCGGGGTGGGCGGCGACGATGGATAATGACTGCAGTGACACGAACACATTCGCAAGGGGCACAAGGACGGAGCAGATGCACGCGAGTATTCACTCAATCCGGGAAAGCGTAGATTCCTCCTGGATCCTTCATCTGCATATTTTTATTTTATTTTCGCGTCACTGAGACTGAGCGTCCATTAACATAAACCCAACAAACTTGAGTTTGGAAGAGATAGAAAAAAAAAACAATCATCACTAGGAATCGCGTGAGACCCGCTCTTCAAGGTGACGTCCCACCCCAACGCTCACGTTGCAGTCTTTCATACACAAAAAGCTGTATACTTGTAAACAGATGCGAAGACTTGTGGATGCATCGGTGCTGTGGTATACAGGTCCCACCAGTTGTACAGCGACGCCCCGATTGCTTGTCTCGGATTCCAGGGGGATGCCCCTCGCTTCGGCGTCCAACGCAGTGGCGCCTGTGTTTTGTCGTTCTTTTGGGGCCTTCTCAATATTGAGGACGAACAAAGCCGCGATCCTGATTTACGTTAAGTCATATTGACTGTTTGTGTACTGCAGCACCTGACCGTTCACGCAGATTGTTCTGGCTGCACACGGTGACAACTTACATCGCCACATTATGCAAGGTTGTCCAAGGCATGGCCGCTATACATCAGATTGCTTGCAACAGCTGCTAGCAGGGGGCGATATTCGGCGTTGGTGTGACTGAGGGCGAATGGTGACATTTAGTAAACGAACAATTAGATCAAACGCGTGTTTACGTAGAGCGACTTGTTCAACGCCCATGTGTCGTATGCACGCTGCCTTAAAGCATACTATTGGATGCATGCTGGATATAAACAATACTTCGAAGGGATTACTCCTTTTCAGGGGAGATCTCCGTCGTGTGAATTCAATTAGTATGTCAACTCTAACTGATCGTGAGCTTCATACATAGCCTTTTGATGAAGTCCTGACCATGTTTTGAAACTGAAATTCGTGACGACTAGCGTATTACACTTTCTACAGTGAAGCTGTTAACGGGAGTTTCGCGACGGTTTTCGTGCATCGTGGTCGAAATCGTATGTAAGTGCAACGCATCACGTGTCGGAACACCGAATTCGCTTTGAAATATAAAGATCAATGATTATAAAGTAAATAAGTCCTTCCATGTGTCTCATTTCAATCTACAGCAATTTATTTCCTGGGTATCTTTAATCGGTTATCCGTAAATCTTGTTTCTCATATTGAGTTATTCCGGCTCCACGTTTGAGGTGAGCTAGGAGTTTGTATCGCTGTGGCAGTGAAAGGCTGACGCTGTGGTGCTGCTACTTAACCAGCACAGGAGCCGTCACAGTAGTCAGTTTATACCGGGTGTTTATACGAACACTTCAAGTGATATTTAAACATAGCCGTTTTCAAATAAAAGAACGGTTACTTCGGAGACATGTGCCGTCAGTGGGGGGCGACCACGGGGTGACGGGTGACGCGTGGCAACACGTGGTGACAACGAGGAGTACGGAGCCGCAACGAGCTGGCTGGCTGCTGCTGGGTGACGTCAGCAGAAGGTCGCTTCGAGGCACATGGCTTTGCGCTCGCTGCAGCCTTCCAGTTGCGCTTTTGCGAGCGCTCTGATAGCCGAAATTTGTCGCGCCGCAGTTCAGCGGATAATCTCATTTTTCCATATCCAAACGTTGATATGGCTGGTACGGAGAGCTCGCTTAGATTTACCACTTGCGATGATTGAGAATTGCCCGCTGAAACTAAGTTTAAAAGTTAATTCATTATTGTTAATTAGCGACTAATTGCCATGTAACACCCGTCACCCGTGGTCGCCACCACTGACGGCATGTCTCCGAAGGAAGCATTCTATGATTTCAAAATGCCTATTATTAAACGTTACTTAATCTATTAGTAGAAGCACCCTGTATAGAACTATACTGTCTTTGTTGTATCGGTTGTCAGATTAGCATACACCTGTGAAGGACTTATTTTGATGCGAAAGCGTCAAACGGCACACTGAGCGAAAAAGCCGGTGTCTGTCGTCTGTAGCAGCGAAACGGCAGGTAAATTCCCATTGGCTGCGACGCCACGTCATGAGCGCGCCTCGACGGAGCAGAGCGGGCGAGAGGGAACACCTGCTGTTGCGCTAGCGCGCCAGGTGTTGTGTGATGGGAGAGGGCATCGCCGCGACGCCACGTCACCCTCGCTCTTGCTTTCGGAATCCTCTATTACCGCCCGTTCCTTGCCCGTGCAAGCTCTCGCCTCCGTATTAACTGCGCCTCGGTAAGACCAAATCAAAACTCGTCAAGCATCTTAACGCGCTCGCTTGCCCGCGAGGAGTTAAATTCGTAACTCAGAAGACCGCTCAGCGGCGTTCAAGTGGACAATAATGCTTTCGCATTCACTCACGACTCGTAAGAAGTGCTTAGGTGTCCTCGGATTTTTTCACCTCAAGGAGATTTATATAACGCAAGATTGCGTGACATTGATCGAGACTTACAGGAAAGTTGAAGGCTGTTCAGAAAGTCATAATTGCATATGGATGTAGATGACAGGTAATTGCAACTGGTGATTTTACTGTGTGCATGCCAGGATTTCAAGAGAACTAAAAAGGTTCTTATTTTTTTTTTCTACGACGGAAACACTAATACAATGTTAACGACAAAATCTATAAACAACCATACACCCTTATGCACCCTTAACTCGCAAGAGTACAATGCTACCGACTGCGAGGATGTCTGTGCCGTGCAAACGAAAGACGGAATTGTGATATCCACTATGTATGTGTCTCCAATCACACCCAAGTGTGATACCGAGAAGTTCGTGACCACGCATTTTGCATGGGTTAGCCGTGATCACATTACCTCTGTGATCATCCTTGGAGATTTCAATGTGGAGATTTCAAAACCAGACAAGAATGGTTCACATATACATAGTTCGGTTTGAAGTGCCGCACCGATTCACTCAACTACTCAACAACGGTCGTGTATAAATTTAACTTTGGCCAAGATTCTGTCTAAGGTTTTAACAAAACCAATCAGTGTATGTCACAGTAATCACAACGCTATCCCTACTACCGTTACCAAATGATGAAGATAAATACATGTACATGTACATGTAAATACATGTACCCTTGTTGTACCCTAATATTGTGTTATGGGCTACAGAAGCTGTAGCGCATAACACGCTGGTCATCTACCTTCACAAAGTGGAATGGCTCCTCAATTTTTTTTCCCCGCCGACGGCGGTGACCCGTGCAGTCAGAGAGGACGATGAAAAATGACCAGTGGCTTGTCTGCCGCATCGCGGCACAGGGAATCTCAGCGCGGAAGGCGCGCACCGCAGGCGAAGCCCGTCAACCGAGACGACCTGTGGCGCCACCAACACCTGTCCGTCATTGCGAAACGCATTCGGTCCAATTAGGCGTTGCCAGCGCTGCGAGTGCGAAGGGCAGGGGAGTGAGGGCACGGCACCCGCGCACGCAGGGTGAAGTGGGAAAGTGCACGCACGTCACAACGAAAGCGAATTCGGAACAGCGCGCAGTACAGCGGCAGCAGGACGACGACGGCGAGCAGCCGGCGTCCTACATACGCTCGCTGCGCTCCGCCCGGGTCAGTGTGCCACGGTGCCTGGCCGGTATACACAAGAACACCGTGAATTCAAAGGGCGCCGCCATATTGATGAGCGCCGGTCGCGCCATCTATCCCAAGCGCCGCGAAGTAGCAGGCCTGGGCTGCCACGCCGGGAGATGCGACCCGGCACGAAGGCGAAACTTGGGCTTTTTAGCTGGGCGGAAGGCGTATTTCGCGTTTTTTCTGGCCTGTCACTTTCGCTGTCTCGATTCAATCGAACTTCAAGACCTCATGCAAGTCCGCAATGGCCACACTGAGTGATGTGCAGACTGCAGAAGCGAATACATCGGGTAACCACGTAAGCACGTAACCTGTGAAGGATTTTACAGCACTGTGTTGGTGACATATTAAAGAACGCAGAACATTGTCCTCTGCACTTTCAGTTTGGTCTTGTTTGTCATGGTCACTACTGGGTTGGCCGTGTTTGGCAACCAACTGGAGAGGTCGTTTGACTGCCTGATTAGCAGACGCCAGCCCTTCACCACCTGCACATTGAAAACAAAATAGATGTTATATTAAGAAGGGCTGTAGTTCTTTCCCATGCCATCACTGCTGCGAAGATATAAAGTCCTCGCAAAATGAAATAGAAAATGCACCAGGCCAATTGTATCGTGCAACCACTTAAGAGTACAACATTCAGAACACAAGCCTACAGCACCCGAACAAGCAGCATATGATGCTAAACCTGCACTCATTGGAAAATGAGGAACTACAGTAGTTATAATGTTCAACTACATGTGCAGTCAAAGCCCGTATAACAGGGCGAGCATGACGGATGCAGGTGTTGTACAGTTGCACAAACCATGACAGGGCACATAAAATTACCACCCCTACTTAAAGCTGCATCATCAGGGAAACCTTTGGTACAAGACAACAACCGCACCTGCATTCCAAAAAATTAGCCCCACCAACTGCAGCTACCTGGTTTCAGGCCTGTTTCGCTTGTACGAGGCCATATCGGATTCTTAGCGCTCCCTTAGAAAACAGTAAAAAAAAAAACTGGTATGAACGAGCAAAATTTTGTTACAATATACAATAATAATTACGCACCTTATTTTCCTCGCCTTATGAACGGAAAAATTTTGCGCTTTGCCCCGCATAACAGCCCGCACGCAGTTTAGAGCTCAGGAGGCTCAAGTGAATTCGTTACGAATGACACCTGCAACACCAGCTCGTAAAGACAGGCGCGCTGCAAGAACGCCTTCGTCGACGAGCAGTCGTCGTTTACGTTTTTGTGGACGCATGGTACGTGACGAGCAGGCTTCGGTTTACTTTCATTAGCAATAACGCTCACCAGAAGGGCAACATACTATCGCCTACAACTTGTCGTTCACGCTTAATGGTCATGCCGTGCACCAGCTGCAAGTATCGCTGACCGCAAACTCAACTGTTCCGCTTAACCGTCGGGAGCTCTGCCTGAATGAAAACACGAAAAGGCTTGCCTTCTTGTTATAGCCAAGGCGAAGCACCGGCGCGAAATTCTGCTCTGTGGGCTTGTCCAGAAAGTGCTCAGAGCAAACCTGCGTGTTACACATATTACGTTCGTAGGGCGCAAAGTTGAACGTGGCACCAAAGTATACACAGATCGAATACTCACTCGTGCATTTTCACTGGGTTGGTAGTTCTACCTATTCACTGCAGCTATCCACCGGTGGCGCAGCTTGTCATTCTTCGTGGAAATCGGTGCAGGCTGAAAACACCGCACCGGCACGATTCCCTACGTGTATTGTGCACTTCGCAAACAGCGCTAAGCAACCTGCTCCTTTTCCGCTGGTTATTTTGGCATGCAAACACGACGCAACGATGCCCAGATGACTTCTTGTACTTAGGATCCGCGTGAACGGGCACATTTCCGCACTTTGGAGTCCTAGAGCTAGCGCTAGCCATGTCTGCTGGTCGCCGGCGAACACACTTTGGCAGCCCAGAACAAAATGGCGCTGGTCGACCGGGCAATCCGGGTGCGAGAGTATGCGTTCAAATAGTCTGGGCGCGAGGCTAGCGTATTCTGGTCTATATACGGCGCCGAATTTCGCCCTTTTGACTTGCGCTTTGCTCGCCGAAGTTGTGCCGTAAAAGCGGGCATAGGTAAAGTCGTGGTTGATCGATTGATTCATTCATTTAGTCAAAGTGCCAAAGCAGCACGGTGGCTTTTAGAGACGCCAGGTTGCTCAGATAAAGTTCCTCTAGCTTGGATGATGATGATGATGATGATGATGATATTATAAGGCATTGGTCACAACGTCATTTTCCAGCGCGCGCGCGTTTGTGTGTGTGTGTGTGTGTGTGTGTGTGTGTGTGTGTGTGTGTGTGTGTGTGTGTGTGTGTGTGTGCGTGTGTGTGCGTGTGTGTGTGTGTGTGTGTGTGTGTGTGTGTGTGTGTGTGTGTGTGTGTGTGTGTGTGTGTGTGTGTGTGTGTGTGTGTGTGTGTGTGTGTGCGTGTGTGTGTGTGTGTGTGTGTGTGTGTGTGTGTGTCGATGAATCTCGCAGCACCTTCTTTGCAGAACGCCTTAATTCCGTCGATCGCAAGTGAATGGGAAAATCCCATTTGTGCCGACTTCCGTGAACCAACTCTCCTCCTCACCCACATCCCCTTGGCTATTTGTCTGTCCTATTTCCCTTTCTCTTCGCAGCCTCTTCTAAACTCACATGTCTGAATTGCTCCTTCAACGGTCTCGAAAGCCATGCAAACACAAAACGAGCTCCATCTGTTTGTACGGTTGCGCAGTTGAACGATGTCTTCAGCGCTCGCCTCGACGTCGTCGACCGAATGCATACTCCTCGCCGTGCCGTTGTCATTGTAGAATTCGATAGGCGTACGTGACGTGACGCACAACGCCTAAAACGCCTTTGAATCGGCACGTTTGGCTCAAAGCGCCCCATTTATTTCTTCTTCAGGGTGTCGCGAATGTCGATATCCTGCGAGTCCGCGGCAAACCAGACTTACACTAACGCGATTACAGGACAGAGGTGAACGAGTCGCAGGTGGAGATCAATTGGAACAAGAGCATCGGATTTTGGCACGGAAGTTGGGACAACACACCGACTGTCTTTGCGGAGTTACAATGGACCGTGTCTCCTTCGAAATATTTGGGGGTGCCGCTTGAACACTACGAGAGTATGAGACGTCGCGCGTAAAAGAGAAAACCGGAGGATGGCAGGGTCGTGATTTGTCAATGTTTGCAAGGGCAACTGTTTGTAATTTGTTTTTAATTGCCAAAGTGTGGTATGTCCTCCAATTTTTGTCGATGACCCGTGTGAATGTACAGAAAATACACAGAGTCTTTGCTGTTTTTATCTGGGGTTCCACTTGGGAAAGGGTCAGCCGTACCAACTTGTTTCGTCCTGTTCGAGATGGTGGTCTTGGATTGTCGCATTTGTTCTTACGACAGATTGTTTCTCGTTTTGTCTTCTTACGAGATCAAAGTGATTCATTCTTGCGTACGATGATCCAGATCCGTTTGAAAAGCGTTTTGCCTGAATTTATTGTGTCTAGTGCACAGCCTGTACACTATCGGCTTAAAGGCTACTTGCGAGAGGTAGTCGACTCCCTTCGAATATTAAAAGCTCGGTTTTCCCTTCAGTACCTGAGCACAGTAACAAGAAAGAAACTTTACAAGGATTTAGTTGACGTATGATGCCAGTGCCATTGTACCGAATGAAATACTATGGAGGCCCAGGACAAGATGTTTTAAAAAGAGTTAAAAAGATGCCAGTGAGAGCAAGCGTAAAGTCGTTCTTCTTTAAATTGCATACATCTACCCTTCCGGTCAAAACATGGATAGCCGACAAAGGAATATCTGTACCATGGACGACCAACTGTGCGCTATGTAACAAGCCGGAGACCATTGAGCACGCTTTCATTGACTGCTGGGATGCAATTTTTTATTGGGATGTCTTGCAAAGAACTCTTAAAAAGGAACTGCCGATAACAGCACAGGGTATACGTTTCCTGCCGGTAGACAGCCATCAGGGCTTTCTGTATGACATGATAATGCTCCTGGGCCTCCATAGTCTTTGGAAGACACGGATGGCGGTAACGCACGCCGATGTGAATGCGCGCCCAGCGCGAGAAAATTTTGTTGAAAGCATTATTTTCATACGTGAGATATATCGTGTACAGGCAGATCCGCCTGACTGGTTGGGTAATCTTGATGAATTAGTGAATTTCAAGAAATTTTAGCTTGTCACGTTGGTCCAAGTAGTCCAACGTGTTTTTATGTATGTCATTTTGTGAATAAAGAAAAAAAAGTATTTCCAAGGCCGATTCTGTCTCCCCTCGCCGGATACCGCGAGATAATCCCGTCGAATCCGCACTCAATTGACACCAATAGATTTGAGGGTATAAAAAAAATGTGAGGGCGATGATTTGCAGGTCATTTGCCGGCAGCTATTGCACGCGATGTGTGTCCTTTTCTCGCGAGCGTATTTTATACAGATTTTATTGTTCATTTGTACCAACGCGAAAAAACTATTTGGCATCTGCAAACTTCAGGTTCTATTTATTCATATATTTATTTTTTATTATAAAACTGTGAGCGATTCGGTACGAATGCGAAGCACTGATTGCGACGTCACTCTTTTAAAACCGCGCGCTGGCAATTCTACCCCATTTCATTTTCGCGGCTTCACTTCATGCTTCGTACTTCTTGCTTCACTTCATGCTACATAGCCGGTTACGATTATGATAAGCCTCAACCATGGTACTTATTCCTATGTGTAGGGGGATATGCAGTCTCGGGTGACTGAGAGAAACGTAAGACAAAAAGTGCTCTAAGGGTATAAATAAAACAAAAATTCAATGCCCTTCCACTATGTGAAGAAGGATGGCCAGCCAAGCTTTGTATGTGGGCACCTTAATGCGAACTGCACCTCCGCCGCGGGTTGGCCCGGCATTTCACTACCTTCTGAATCGGCCCACGTACGGGAAGTGCTTATCGCCTGATTCACCTCCGCCGCGGGTCGGTCTGGTGTTGCACTATATTCGGGATCGGCTTACTTATGGGTAGTGTTTAACGCCTGCTCCACTCCAGCCGCGGGTCTGCCTGTTATTGCACTATCTTCGGGATCGGCCCACGTACGGGGACGCCACTTCACCTCTGCCGCGGGTCTGCCCGGTATTGCGCTATCTTTGGGATCGGCCCACGTATGGGGGGCGTTTAACGCCTGCTTCACCTCCGCCGCGGGTCGGTCAGGTATCGCACTATCTTTGGGATCGGCCCGCCATTGCACTATCTTCGGGATTTTTTTCTACACGCGGACACGATAGTGGCGAAAGTATCCCTTAACAAATGTGCTGTAAAAAGAAATATGCAAAAAGACAAAAATAGCGTGCAAAAGGAGCAGTCAGACCAGCTAAATCGGGGATTACATTTCCGTCTTCCTCCTATTTAAGATCTTTCATGACTTAGGAGTTTTCTTCATCCCTTAATTTTTCTCTCCCCTTCCCCCAGTGCAGGTTAGACAACCGGGCTTAGTTCTAGTTACCCCTCCTGCGTTTCATATACCCTTTTCCTATCTCTCTCTTCTACCTCCCGTTCTTCCTTGAAGAAAAGAGATAACGAGAACAATGTCGAGTCTAGGCTTTACAAAAATACACAGTCTTGAACTCGCCCCCCTCTCCTTACCACCGTCGAGACTGCTCCACACAGAGCTATACATCGAGTGGTAGATGTTACAGCGCGAGAGAGTTTTGTCATGCCACAGAGGACGGGCTAGCAAAATGGCGTTACAATCAATTGTGTAGCATGTGGAGTTATACAGACCGGAAGAAATCAGATGAAAGCAGTGTCCAGCCGAAAGTATAGCCGCACAAGAAGGCTGGATTTGTACAAAAAGATACAAAAAGAATATCACTCTCACTGCGGTGCTTCACATGCGAGGCCTCCGCAGCGTGAGGTACTCAACACTCTTGCTTCCTCCCTCCGCACTCAGGCTAAGTCAACGTTACTAGATAGCCGTCTTTCTGAAATAAATGACCCCTCTCTCTCTCTGTCTCTCTCTCTCTCTCTCTCTGTGTATGTGTGTTTGTGTGTGTGTGCGTGCGTGCGTGCGCGTGTGCGTGCGTGTGTGTGTGTGTGCGTGCGTGCGTGCGCGTGTGCGTGTGTGTGTGTGTGTGTGTGTGTGTGTGTGTGTGTGTGTGTGTGTGTGTGTGTGTGTGTGTGTGTGTGTGTGTGTGTGTGTGTGTGTGTGTGTGTGTGTGTGTGTCTGTGTGTAGGCATATAGAAATAATTTGTCAAAAGAAAGCATGCAGATCCAACGCAATGATGAAAAATAAAGTGTCCTTCCACTCTGTGACGAAGGATGACCAGCGAAGCTGTGTACTGGGCCCCTTAATGGCGAACTTCAACACCTGACGGCTCTTCGGGATCGGCCCACATAATTTTATTACGCCGTAGTGGAGGACTACGGATTACTTTTGACCATGTGGGCTTCTCTAACGTACACCTAAATCTAAGTACACAAGCGTGCCTTTCTTTTGATTTTATTTCTTTTTGCATCAGCCGCGGCCGGAATTGAACCCGCTACATCTTGCTCAGCAGCACAACGCCAAGGCCACTGGACTGCATCTACGGCTCTGTCTGAGTAACGAGGAGGCAGGCGATATGGTATGGTGCTGGTCGAAGAAAGAATGTTGCTGGTGGGTGCGCACACAGAAGAGTACGCGTCATATCTAAGTACATTCAGGACTTCCCGCGTCTTGTGTCACAGTGGGAGATTGGCCGAAAATGGAAACACACCCAGTAGCGCACATCCACTGACCCATGTTGTCTATCTATATCCATAAGTATATCCTGCGAGAAACCGACGACGAGCGCCAAGCACCCCATAAGGCGCAAAGAAAGTTTCCCTTTAAAAGATGCGAGCAAAAAAAAAAGTGACACGCGGCGCCAAATGACTTCATTATCGTTGAATCGCGCCAGCGGGCTTGTGCGACAGGAATAAGTAATGCTTGTGGGACATTTACAGGTTAATTAATTTGCATAATGTAAGTTATGACGCAGGCTGTAGTGGGGGACTCCAGATTAATCTCGACCACTTGCTCTTTTTTTTTTTTTACGCGCATCCCACGCACACCACACGTGCGTTTTCGTATCTCTCCCCCGTCGAAATGCGACCGCCGCGGTCGGGGTGCGATCCCGCGCTCGAGCCTTAGCAGCGCAACGCGAAAGCCACTACGCCACCACGGCGGTTCTTCTTTACCGTTTATTATAGGCAAGTGTAGAATCGCGTCGCCGAACCAAACTCTTGGTATTACGCCAGCGTATCTGAAACGCCTCACTCGGAAACGGCTAAATCTTTTGTTAATAATTAATGAAAGCAAAAATACACATCAACTCTTTTAAAACAGACTACGCTCGTCGAGTTCGCTAGAACGGTAAGAAAAACAGATATGGCAATGTTAAGCAAACAAAAAGAAACAAGACAAGAGACCTGACCACGTGATTGGCGTCAATAAAAAGATACAACGTAGTTAATATTACCAAATAAGTTCTCTTAGCAGTGTTATATAAGGCAACATTCACGTGTGCGGTTTTACTTATACAGATGCAGTCTCGTGTCCGCTTACACTTAGTTTTGCAGTTTTCTCTGATTGATCATGATTGTCTGAATGGTTATTTGGTGCGACAAGCACGCACTACAACCTATGCTTTACGACAGTTATCAGTCAAACAGTCACTCATAATCCCACGCATCCGTGAAATAAGCCTGTCTCAACAGCAACAACAACAAAATTCTGCGCCACTGACCTAGATAGACGCATTTGGCGTCGACGGCATCAGCTTTCTGGGGCAAGGCTACGTATATGGTGGCGTCTCCCAAAATCTGATTACGTATACGGCCGCGAAAATCGTGGACTGTGCAAACCGAACGACCACATAGCAGCTCGGGGAGCACTCATTTTGCGCAAGTTAGCTGAAGGAATCAGGATTAGACGGAAAGACAGGGAAGTTATAGTGAAATATTTAGCGCGCACAATTGACAAGGACACGGTGAAGGGGGACACACCAGCGCTAAATAATTCACTATGAATTCGTTCCAACTCGCCCAACTATCAGTTCTGCTACAGGGAAGTTAGCCAGCTCTCATACTGGCCGGCTACCCTGTGCTGGGGAAAGGAGGTAAGGAGAATAAAAGATAATAGACAAAAGATGTTACAAAAAATTGGAAGAAGAGCAAAAAAAGAAAGGGGAAAAAGAAAAAGAAAATACGGCACTGCTTAAAATCTGTCTTTAAGACCAGTTATCCGGAAGAAGCGCAACAACGCTTTCAAAGCCTTCTGTGCTGAGGACGGTCTCGGTCAGTGTCCCAGGACCTTTTCCTCCAACAAAGAACGTTTGTCAAGACTATCTAGCACTTGAAAGTTCTCTCCTGGGCGCATTGAAGCGGGGGCACTCACAGAGAAGGTGGATGATTGTTTCCTCACACCTACAGTTATCGCATGTGGGATTGTTGGCCATTCCGATCCGAAATGAGCAAGCATTCGTGAAGGCCACGCCAAGCCACAAGCGGCACAAAAGCATCTCCTCAACTCTATATAGTCCTGACGGAAGACATAGCCGTAGATGCGGATCTGAGTTGTGGAGACGAGCGTTGGTAAATTCCTTCGAGTTCAACTGTTAAAGTGGAAGTTCACGTGCAAGCCAACGAAGCCCTGTAGCTGCGTCTGTTCTGGATAACGGTGTAGCTACACTGTAGTGGAGGCGGCGGTCATGGGCAGATCGGGCAGCCTCATCTGCACGGTCGTTTCAGTACATACCACAATGGTCCGGTATCCCCTGATAAGCTATGTTGTGTTTTTTTTTTTTTTTACTCTCTATTGCGTGGTGGTAGCGAGAAACCAAGACCTCGAGGAGCACAATGCACGAGACTGACGTAGTGGCCGCGTCGCGGTGAAAGCTTGTCCTCCCTGCGTGGAGGGAGCCTAACCGACTCTGCAGGCATTTTCACTATAGTTGTTCTCTCTCTCTCTCATTGCGTGATGATGAAGAAATCTTATGTTAGAACTTATTGTTCATTCGGTCCATGATGAAATGGCGACATAATGCACTGGAGAGCGGCCTTGGAGTCGGAGAAGATTGACCATGTCTGTGACGGTTCTTCAATTACGAATTCTAAGCAGCACGGAGGGCGAATGCGATGCCTTGGATTTTAGGGTGACGGACTTCGCGGGAATAACCACTGCTCCTGTTGAGCTTGCAGAAGAAACTGAATCATCCGTGTAAATGTGAAGGCGTCCGTTGTGTTTCTCATGCAGGAGCAGCAGTTTGGCCTGTTGTAGGGCTAAGAATGACGATTGTGTTTTCTTTTGGATTCCAGGAATGGTTATAGGAGGGCTTCCAGGTGACTTAGGCACCACAACATAAATGGTGGTCTTGCTGCAGGTGTAAAGTTCGAGAAAAACACTGAACGATGCGAAGCAATACCGCTGGATGCAAAGTGTGGCCTAGAAACAGGAAGTGAGGCGATGTGGTGTGATGGAATCCGGGTGGAACCCCTCATGTGCATTCTTAAGGCATCGACGCAAATATATGTTGTGATTGGGTGATCACGCACGATGACGACAGTCGCTACTGAAGATGCACATCTCGGAAGGCCAAGGCATACTCTCAGTGCTTGAGCTTGAATCGACTGGAGTGTACGTTTGAGTGTATGATTGGAATGGAGGGCGTGTACGTTTGTTGTTCGGGTCCTGCCCAGCACAGGTAAGCTGTAGCGCATGAACCCTAGGAAAAGTACAGTATAAAGTTGAAGTTTCGCTCGTACAGATGCACCTCACGACCTTCACGCAAGAAATCTTATCACCTGAGTGATCATGGAGAGTTTCTTTTTCATGTGGAAAATATGAGGAGTCCAGGACAGGTCGCGGTCTATTATTACTCCCAGAAAGCGGTGGGTCTTCTCATAACTAATAGCCTGTCCATCAATTTTAATGACGTATGGGCCCGTCGCCTTACATGCGAAGGCAGCCAGCGAGCACTTCTCAGATGACAGCTCTAGTCCCCGTCCTTGAAGGTAGTTTGACGTCAGTGTAGCCGCTCTCTGAAGCCTGGCACGTACGTGTACATACGTCACCCCTTATGCCCAGATACAGATGTCTGCGTATATTGACAGATGCACGGTCCGCGAAAGCACATCAACAGTGTCGATAAGCGCAAGGTTAAAGAGAGTGGGGCTCAGGACTCCACCTTGAAGAACACCGCGACAAGTACAATGGTGCGTTGTTGTACCATGTTCTGTTTGTGCAAAGAAGGTTCAGCCCTTCAAATACCAGTCCATTGGTAGACACGACCCCCCAATTCAATGTTCCCCTAGACATCCAGAATAGCTTCTTGCGATGCATTGTCGTATGCGCATTTCGTATCCAAGAACATCGCCGCAGATAATCTCTTCGGGCTTTTGTGGTGCTGTACCGACGAGATAAGGCCGATCACATTATCTATCGAGGACCGTCCACGCCGAAAGCCGGTCATAGTATCAAGGTATATACCGTTATGCTCCAGGTACTACTCTAGAGTTAGTACCATCTGCCCCATCACCTTTCCAAAACAGCTGGCAAGGTCGCTGAAGTCTACACATTGGCAATGCAGACTACAGAGCCAGCAAGTTCGTATGCACGAAGTAATAGATATATGCAAATCAATTAACCTTCAAGAAGGAAAAGTTTAAACCGCTGGGGGAAAAGGTCAATCAGCCGCCTTTAGTGTACCTTCCATATCCGTCGTTGTTGTTCGACTTGCGCTTGTACAGCGAAGCTGTATGCCGGGATTTCTTCGACTCCGCACCCAGAAACTCAACCAATCACAGTGGATGGCGCGTGCCGCATGCGCCACGGGGTTCCTTGCAGCACCACCAAATGGCGCTCGCCTGTGCGCATCCGACGCGTCCGCGGCAGCGGCGACGCCGGCCATGTAAGGAAAAGAAACAAAAAGAACGAGAAAGCTCGCCTTCGCGCATAGCGTTCCCTGCAAGCATTTTCCGGTAAAAATTACGGTTGCATAAGCTGCAGTTTAGCCGGGAAGCGGCAACTGTGGGAAGGAGTGACGTAAGTACACTTTCATATGTAAAAGAATAACCTGCCTAGCAAATATTTCATTTATGTTCTGATAGCGCTATGGAAAGGCCACGCATAGTTCGTACTCATTTACACATACTGTGGACATGAGGTCCATTCAGGGAGGGCCCAAACAAAGCAAAAAAGAAAATAACGACAGACGTGATCACAACAGGCACAAAAGTGTGACTACGACTGCCACAAAGCCAAGCAATTCCAGTCGTCAATGGTGCGAGTGAAAAAGAAAAGGTATTAAAATGTATTAGTACGGGCAAAGTAAGGGGTTAGAGCATGTGGATGATCGTGGGGAGCTGGTCTCGTCATTAGTGAATTTATATAGTTGGAAGGGTCGAGTGCCACTTCGTTATTGAGTGGCTGGAAAATAAATTTCAGCTGCATTTTCCCCCTTACGCAGTTCAAGTAAGCCATATTTGGCTTGGCGACTGCAATACGACGGGTTACGTTAGCCAAGCTAGAAAACCGGTGTCATTTACCGACTTTCTCCGACAGCGGCAGATGTGACGCACAGGACGTGTCTTTACTTTGTCTTCCCATTTTCTTATTCTTGCCGCTGTTCCTCCGCCATAACATGTCCCCATGCATAGCTCACATGTGCGCCTTGCTTCTACAGTCCAAGGGCACAAGCCGCGAGTTGCCGGTGTTTCGCGACCAGAATACCATTTTGTCGTCACGCAGCCGACCACGTTGCTGGGGACTCTATACGATGTCGCAGCGCTCTTCCGAAACGCTTGCACATGGGTATTGGCCAACTGATTTCCGAGCGGAGAGGGGTCGCTCACCTCGAATGCTACAGCGGTACGTAGTGTACACGCACCTTATCACATCTGGGCAACCAGCAAGACCTGGCGGTGTTGCTCAACCTCTCGAGCAAGAACGCAGGCACGAACCGTGTCAAGAATGCACTGCATGCAGGAGCGACCGTTTATTCGAGTTTCTTCACTCCTGGTAGGCGGTCGCAAATTAGTCCAATGCCACGGGAGCCACCCGTGGTTGCGATATTGCATAAGCACCGTATGTGTGTCGCTCACCATTGCTCGCCGCAAGCCGAGCTTGCCTGGCGCGAGAAGGCGAAGCCACTCGGCGCCTTATATCGTCTCACCCGCAGGGCAGGTTGTTTACTCGTGTACACGCGGCGTCGACGTGCATGCCAGGGGTGTGCAGACCAGTTCAGGCGCACAGGTAGATCTTATCGGGCCGGTGAATTGATAAGGGACCTATACCAGCTAGAAAACTATACACCCAGTTGGGTAACCGACAAAAAGAAAAGGGGGGGGGGGGATTATATTGTCTGAGCGGCAATATCTGCCAATTCAAGGCCGCACCTTTACTTTTTAGCTCTCCCTCGTCCTTAAGCTTACATAACGTGCGTAAGAGAAAAAAAAGAAAGAGAGAGATATAGAACTGTTCACCTGGTTGACCGTGGACGCCACATTTGCTTTGCCTCGTGATCGTATCTTACCTGGCAGCTGCAGAGAAACCTCCGATGCAGCTCCGATTGCCATGCGTTCACTTTGGAGTAAGAGTGGAACTGACTGGATTGGTTATGCCCGTTACGGATTTCTCGTCAGCCATGACCGCAAAATGTTTCATTCTTTTTCTTTTCCTTTTTTTCCGTTCTTTTTTTTTCTTTTTTGTGTCAGCAGTGGAACGTTCAAGGTACAGTTACGATATAGACTATTACTGGGCTCCAGGCTTCTGGCTGCTGGAATAATACTGCGTATACTTGCTACATGTTCTAACAGCCAGCAACTGTATGTTTTCATAACTTGCTGATACTTTCTTAGCTCAATGAGGTCTGCACTTCCCAGCCAAGTGAGCGAATCGACAAGACATCGAATACAGTGGAACTCAAAAATTACGTCATAATTAAGGCCCAGGCGCAGAAGTTCGCAACATGGGTGTTGGTAGTGCCATAGTACGCTGTCATCTTTCCAGAGTTTTCGAACTCACCAACATATTTGCTATTTTCGTTTTTCTATAATTTTACGATCTTGATGGGACACGCCGAACATAGCTTGTCCCTTTGTCGACAATACTTTACGCCATCGCACTTTCTTGCTGATCATAACGTAATGACCGTTCTTTTAGACGGTTGCAAACACGCGCACTCAACTATTCTAATCCTCCAACTAGCATTCTATCAAGTCTCGCGTTAACTATGGCTCAAGTCCCATCGATTGGTCTGTCGAGAGGTCTATCTATGGGTGCAATTCACTCATCTTCAGCTTAACAGAAGACAAATGCTGGAGAGCACCGCTCTCCCCGCTGATATTACAATTCTGCCGCTCGTGTCACCATTCTTGCTGCATTCAGTCAGGACTACACTGTGGCGTACTCGTGTTCATTGTAATTAAACTGTGCCTGTGGTTGTCTCCCGTTGCGTCAAATGTGTTTTGAACACTCCAATTTACTGCTATAAACGCGAGACTGTGATTGGGCACCGTATGGCTGCGTCTCAGCGTTTCGGGTACCTGAATTATGCGCTTTAGCCACTCCTCTCAGGACAAGGATGTCGCAAGCGGTCCGGTCACGCTAGAGAATTTCCCGCCAAGTCCCTTGAGTGATCAACGTGGCCAGCGATTGAGGAAGCGCGTGTCCCTTTCAGCGGCAGTATGCGTTCGGAAGTTTTTCCAAAGCCTAAGGGCAGTCTGGCTGTCTACGTACCTTGTGAAAGAAATTCCTTGACAGAACCGCCCAACTGCCATCGCGGAACAGAAGAAAAAAAAAAGAGAAATCGAATTGCAGAACCGCTGTGTACCATGGTTTGGGTGCACGTTTGAAAATCCCATATGACCAAGATTAATGCGCAGCCCTCTACTGCAGCGCCCCTCATAGTCCATTAGAAGAGGGACGCGAACTGACTCATAAACACAGAGAAGCACTATCGAAAAAAACCCATATCCGTTAATTCCATATAAACAAATGGGGGTACCATATAAAAGCCTGCACTCTTCCATGTAGAGCATATCCCACATCCCCATACGGACTTATGGGGGTTTCATATTTAAAAAAAAAATCACGTATGTTCCCATATATCGCATGGGGCATGTCGGATATAATCCCCATATGATGCTCATATAAATTTTCCGTATGTTCCCATAAATGGGGCAAGTCCCATATATCTAAGAACCCGTATTTTTATATACAATACTGGACATGGGTCTTATGGCTGTCTTCGATAGGGTAAAGAAAGACAGGTGCCCGTCTCGTGTGCACGCTGTGTATGCGTGTCATATTGTGCCCCTCTCTTCGCCAACTAGCCCAACAAGGAATACCCCTCAGCCCTCGCGACGTTAAATCCCAAAATGAAAGAAACGACATCCACTGCCTTTTTTTTTTTTTCAACACGACTGCGCACGGATGCACGTACGCGCGCCTATAGAGTGTTCCGAACGTTCACCGCCGCCTTCCCCTCGTGCACGCAGGGACCAGGTGACCATGGGTCTTGGCGACCGGGGCCGCAAGCGCATCGCCATCGTGGGTGGCGGCTCGGCGGGCATTGCGGCCGCCAAGTCGTGCCTCGAGGAGGACCTGGAGCCCGTGGTGTTCGAGCAGACGGACGCCCTCGGGGGCCTGTGGCGGTACCGGGAGGTGCCCGAGTACGGCGTGCCGTCCCTCATGAAGGCCACCATCATCAACACGTGCAAGGAGATGAGCAGCTTCAGCGACTTCCCGCCGCCGCGCGAGTTCGCCAACTACATGCACCACACGAGCCTGGTGCGCTACTTCGAGCTGTACGCGAACCACTTCGGCGTCACCAAGCACATCCGCTACAACACCGAGGTGACGCGAGTCGCGAAGAGTGAGGACTACGACGAGACCGGCCGCTGGGACGTCACGTACAGGTAAAGCGTCGACGTGGATGACAACGGATCCGACTGTACGCGCACATCTGTCACTCATTCTGACAGGAGAAGTATCGCTGTGGCCAGTAATCAAGCGACGCAAAGCTGAAAGACCGTTCGGAGAAAGCTGAAAGACCAAAGATGAGCAATACCGCGCGCTCGAAATGGGGCAAAGTTTAAGTCAAAGAAAAGGTTAGTTGACGGAACATTCTTTTCCCTAGAGCTGCGGTAAGATTTTACACTACACTCAGAATGTAACGCAACCGCACATGGGGAGAGAGAACGGTCAGTAAAAAATGTCCGACCTCTCCCACGTTCGGAGCTGCGTGTAGACGCCATTTATTTATTTGAATGTAAACTTTAAGGTTTTGTAACTATTCGCTCAATGCTTCTCAATTTGCCTTACCGAATTACATATATTTTTCTAAGGCTTCACCCGCCGTGGTTGCTCAGTGGCTATGGTGTTGGGCTGCTGAGCACGAGGTCGCGGGATCGAATCCCGGCCACGGCGGCCGCATTACGATGGGGGCGAAATGCGAAAACACCCGTGTACTTAGATTTAGGTGCACGTTAAAGAACCCCAGGTAGTCAAAATTTCCGGAGTCCTCCACTACGGCGTGCCTCATAATCATAAAGTGGTTTTGGCACGTAAAACCCCATAATTTAATTTTTAAGGCTTCAGGTGGATTATATTGTTTCTAATGCCCTTCCCTATATTTCTGGAGATTTTCGTTAAACTGTGACTCAGCCTTTAGGAAACTCCACCACTGGAAAATAAAAGCGTTTTATCTCAACTAAACTACACGCCAGAATATCGCCGTTTTACGCAGAAGTCAGGACACTATTGTCGGTGGTTAGGTGCGAGCAGAGTCCTTTAGTACTTTTCTGGTGCGAGTCAAGCAGCATCATGCGATGATATAGGCCGCCCGTCGTTGCCTTTCTTCTTTTTTGATTTCCTCTTTTTCGTTGGGCAATGTGGCAGGCTTGCGTCATCTTAAATGTTCATGAGTGAAGGGCGCGCTACTAAACAAGATACGGTTTTCGCCGTAGAGCGTTGCCTGCCGTCCTACTTCCCTTAAAATTCGGCCACCAACATGGGTGCGCTTGCTCTACCGTGACGCGCATGCGCACCTCGTGCCTGGAAGCGGCGTCAGCAGTAAAGTCCCAAAACGTTCTAGATTGACAGCCTGCTCTTGTTGTTGTTATGAGTATTTTGTGTATCTCTGCATCTAAAACCCTTCTATTGTGGCTTATCTTTTTTTTTTCAACGGTATTTACGTTCCCTATAAGTATTGAAATCGTAGAGATCGAGTATTATGAGCGACGCCTGTGTATAAGAGGTTTAATTATCCACTGAATGTATCGCTCTGTCTTTCTTCTTTCTTCTATTTCCTGCCCGTCCCAAAGAACAAAAGGCCAACCTCCTCGGACGGAGACGTTTGACGGCGTGATGATCTGCTCGGGCCACCACGTGATCCCCCACGTGCCGACCTTCAAGGGCCTGGAAAAGTTCAAGGGCCAGGTTCTGCACACGCACGACTACAAGATCCCCGACGGGTTCCGCGACAAGAAGATCCTCATCATCGGCGTCGGAAACTCGGGTGCAGACGTCGCCGTGGACCTGTGCCCTTGCGCTGAAAAGGTTTGGCGGAGAGCTCGATAGCCGCTTCACTTAAGACACGTCGAAGAAGACCTTCAAGCGAAATTATGTAATCGGGCCATCTGAGCGCCTCCCCCCCCCCCCCCCTCACATTCTGACTGATATGAACTATGATGGATAAACTCGCGCTGCACGCAAAGCGGGGCATGCAAAGTACACGCGTCCTGCACGTTGTGTAGTATAGTGTCACGCATTAATACACTTTATGTTGGTATAGTGCCATACACTCTTCTTGCCAAATGTGAACAGAACGTGCTCAGCGTTAAAACTGAAGTTGACTGCAAACCACGTTTAGCTGGTAACGAAGCAAACATCCTAGGTGTCCTTTCTTTCCCTAACTTTTTAGGCAACCTTGAAGAGTCGCGCCACACCAGGGCGCTTCTGGCCCGTTTACGTCCGATCACATTGTCAAAAGATGTAGCAATCAGCAGTGCTGTTGCCGAACACGTTTTCCGGTAATCTTATGTACACGTACGCACACGCCAGTAATTCATTTGTATGAGAAAGCTCTGTATAGTATCAGAAGTACTGGTTCTGGGACACCGGTCACGACGGATGTCTGCAATGAAGGACACGAACGCGTTGGAATGTGCCACGTGCGCTCTTTCGGCTTCCATTTCTTTTTTATTATTCAGCATTGATTTAGACACAGTGAAGGTCTTGGATGGCAAGGCTAAAGGCAGTACATTGTCTGCCTGACTAAGGCCCTGTCACCCATACATTGCTCAACAGTGCGGTAGCATATAACACACAGAGAGTATACACACATATCAATAGCGTGGATTAGACGTACATAGCATACATTGCAAACATATGTGCATTAATTACAACAATCACTGTACAACTTTCTAAGTAGAAACAGTTTAGGATCAACAGAGTAATATGAACACGAAAAAAACTTTATATATATATACAAGCACAAAATGAAACGCACTTTAAATAATTGTACATAAAACGCACAAAAAACCAATTAGCACAATGTCAATCCGAAAGGGAAAGCAAATTTGTTTTCCTCTGTCTACGCGTGCTCCTTTTCCCCATCCCCGCGTGCATGGTAGTTGACCGGAACTACCTGCGAATAACCTGCGCTCCTTTTGTTTGCCTCCTGTCCTCCGCATCTATGTCGTCGTCCACTCGTGCAATCCGCGTGAATCCGCAGGTGTACCTGAGCACGCGCCGTGGCTGCTGGGTGATTCGGCGCGTGGGCCTCTGGGGCATTCCGGCCGACTCGTTCCTGAACCGTCGCACGGTGAACCTGTTCAACAAGTACGCGCCCGAGTGGCTCGTAAACCTCATGTACGAGACGTACTCGAACGAGGCGTTCAGTCACAAGCTGTACCGGCTCAAGCCCAAGCACCGCTGGCGCAACCAGCACCCGACCATCAATGACGCGCTGCCCAACGGCATCCTCAGCGGACGCATAGTCATCAAAGGCGACGTCGAGGAGTTCACCGAGACGGGCGTCATCTTCAAGGACGAGGAAGGGTACGAGCAGAAGTTGGACGTCGTCATACTAGCCACGGGGTACCTGGTGAGTTCAGAAGCAACGGCAATATGTGCAAGCTTGTATTTATGAAGACACCGAAAGGCACACCCAGACCCCGAACGAATATTTTAATTTACCACTGTCAGAAATCCCATAGGCACTTAGCTATCATCTAGATACCGTCTAGAGACTTTACTTAGAATGCCTATAATCCATAAGCCTTCACAGGAAGTCTATAAGCCCACCTTCTTAAACGTTCTATGAACCAGTGTCGGTAGCACTTCTATGTGTGATGAATAACACAATAAAAAATCTGTTGGGTTCCGAGCAGGTGATAAGATGCGTATATAGATACTATAAATTATGTCACCCTTTCTTAAAAGTGGACGAGTACCTGTATCTCGACGTGAGTGCCATGTGAGCCGGCACGGTTTAAGCCCTCGCCCACTAATTTGGCATGTTTTGCCAGGTCTCATGGGGAGCAGGTGGATGCGAAAGCAGAGAAATTTTATATTTCCACAAAAGCATCAGAGAAAAGCACCTTGCTTCGAGCACCCGCTACCAAGCTCGAACGCTATATACCGCCGCTCCTCCAATTTCATTTCGCTAGATTTCTGTTCGTGACAGCTACCCACCAACACTGTCTTTTAAAGCTTCACAAGTCGCAGTGACGCCCAGGAAAGGCGTCCCTTGTCGCTACGCGTACGCTGCCACACTTATCGCGCGCTACACTACGCAGTGAATGACCTGGGGTGCCATGGAGGATGCCCCGAGTTTCTCACTCGCCTGAGACTGATCAGGGGCAGTCGGTGAACAGAGATAGCGCACAACGCGCGAAAGCGGCAGACAATAACATGTCGAGATAAAGCCGCGTATGTACGTAAACACGAGCGCACCCTGCGCATGCCGCTTCCTCGTTTCAAACGCACAAGACGAGGAAACGTTACGCGCCAGCGTTATCAACGCCGCAGCACCATGAATGTCCCGTTATCTACACATTCGGCGCACTCCATTTGCCACGCCTTTCTGGGGCGCGTCTCCCCTATCAGACATTATGTGTCTATATAGGTACACCGTGGAATGCGAACAGTGCAGACGTGGCGCCCATTCACATGCCAGCCCTTTCCTTTCTTTCGAATATATTAAGAGATAACATTCTTTTTCGATAACTTACTTGCACAGGTAGTGCACTGGGTGGAAATATAAACAAAAGAAAGAAGGCACCGATATGGTTCGAACGCGTGACTTCTTTTTCAGCCGCCCATGAGGCTGAAAAAGGTGATGTGTTCACCAGGTGATATGTTAACCCAAAAGTGAATCTAGAGACAAGCCAATGAAACTGAAGGCGCACCGAAGGTTGAATTTTATGTCTCGATACCATCAGCTCATTCATCTGAGTGAGTCGCCAAGCAGATCTCGCGGAGACCCCGAACTTTGTCAAACGCGGGCTTTCCTGCATATATATATAGCACCCCTGTCTGATCTGTCTCGCTGCATGCGCGCCCTCACATGGAGTTGGCGATTCTAGGGAGTTGGCGCTGCGTACCAACCCCCTTGAACTAATAGCCGCATTTAGTGAATGCGACAGTATAGCGCATCGCATTTCCTCGCGCATCACCCTAATGCGATGTGCCACTGTTTGCATGTAGCGCATGAACAATCGCGCAATGGCGTGCGAAACGAGGCCGCACCTTTCTTGCATGAGCGGCGCTCGCTCAAAGAAGAGCCAACACCAGGCGTTGCTTGCATTCCTATGTAGATACGATACACTATAGCCGTTTGGATTAATTTGCTATAGAGGTGCCTTAACCCATTGAAGCTTCCTCCGGCTGGCGCGTTAAAGCGATGCGTCTTCCTGTAACGCATCGTTCACGTTTGCATTAATACTGCGCTCTAGAAAAACTGCGCGACATACATCTAGTGACCAAGACCGAGAGCGGCCTTCAATTAAACGGACCGTTTGAATTTTTCGGCACCGATGCATTTCGCGTTCATGTATATATACCAACAATAATGACATCGTGACCTATTGTGCGAACGCGTTCCGATTCGTCCTGTTTTTGTTTTTTTTTTTTCGCTTTTGACAAGTGCGCCATTTTCCTTCATTCTACCTGGCTTGCACTTCGCAATGCAGGCGACGTTCCCATTCCTGGACCAAGATATTCACAAGACGGAAAACAACAAGGTGTGCCTGTACAAGTACGTGTTCCCGCCGCACCTGCCGCACCCGACGCTGGCCTTCATCGGGCTGCTACAGCTACTCGGAGGCGTGTTCCCCGCCCAGGAGGCGCAGAGCCGCTGGTTCGCGCAGCTCATCAACAAGAGGGTGTCGCTGCCCTCCTGCAAGGAGATGCAAGCCGACTACGAGCGCTGGCGGGCCAACCTTGAGAAACGCTACGTCGACAGCCTGAGGCACACGTTCCAGGTATATGCCGATTAAAAAGCTGACAATGATATCACATTTTCTGTTAGAACTGCGCACGCGATAAGATTACTGTGCTCAAAGAACATAACTCATAGCCGACGCCATATAGGAAACCTATAACGCTTGAGAATTCTGCGGTTTGTTCACACTGTCTCTCCTGCAGGCCGACTGGGTGGACTACATGGACGACATCTCATCTCAGATCGGCGCCAAGCCGGACCTGTGGCGCATGTTCTGGCGGGATAACGCGCTCTTCTGGAAGTGTTTCTGGGAGCCCTGCCTGCCCTACCAGTACCGTCTTCAGGGCCCGCACTCCTGGTCCGGGGCTCGCCAGGCTATGTTCACGATGAAGGACCGCCTCAAGGGGCCGCTGGACACGCGCAAGATGCCCCGGGATTCGAGAAGCGCGCGGGACCGCAAGGTGCGCCGCGTGGTTCCAACATTCCTCTGGGTCGCCGTGGTCGTGGCCATCCTCATATACCTGTTCACGCTCCTCTTCTGAAGAAGAGCGTATGGAAACGCTCGAGGCTGAACGTGTTGTGGCAAACGTGTGCTCGTCTTCCACTTTCTAACCTGCGGCCTGGAAAGGCGGGCAACGAAGAATTCGCGGTGCCTTGCTCATAGTCACCGAAACACAACCTTCTGAGAAGAACTGAACCATCTGGGAGCATACACATCCCCAGCTTGTGGAAGTCACGTTTCGGGCCTTGCCGTAGTTTTGCCATAGCGAGCTTGATTGTTTAGCTCGTCATCGCCTTTGTCTTCAGAGATCTGGAGAAACGTGGCTCCCAGTCTCGAGATTTCGTGGTTTCCTTCTCATGGCCACCGATACATAGCCGTCTATTGAAGGATTTCGAACAGTACCAGCACTTGACATCGCGGCTTCTGTCTTACATCGGCCGCATTCCTTTATAGCGAACGAGCGAAAAAGAAGGAACGAAACATGGTGCCTTTCGCATTTACAGCTCCCAAGCAAAAGAAGAAAAGAAATGTTGCCGTAAGGCACACTGATGAGTGCGATCAACACAGCCTGCTCTTCCAAGGAGACCGGTGGACACGCAATAATTGACAATTGTCAGAGGTGCGTGTGGCACACGGCCACATCTGCCTTCTGGAAAACTGGAAAGAAGGGTGCCTTCGGCTCTTGCTTATCTGATTGTTGTAACCTGAGTGCTGCAAATACATCAATTCTGATGTTGAAGAGTACATCCAATCCGCCAGCCTTCCCCTTCAAAAGACGAGATACGATAAGAGGTTGAGTGCTATTCGTTATTAATAAGTTAGCATTGTACAAGTCGGCCGAGAGATCCAAAATTCAAAGCGTCGACGCGTTAGATCAGAAGGTGAGGATGTCGGCTCCTAGCCAACTATGGCAGCCACTGCCACCAACGAGGAAGGAGTGATGTCACGAGTCATGTTATATGGTGGAGTCAGCGGCGATGGAACGGATGCGCCGGCGACGTGGTGCCCTCGCGGTAGCGGTGCATAAAATCACTTGTAATTCGAATTCTTGTTGAGTTAACGAAACCAAATTTTAATTACAGGTTTTTCTCATTAACATAACCATATGTACAGTGTGTAAATAAGGTTCTGAGTTATGTACGAAGTAAAGATACAGACAAAGTGTAGAAGACGTCAGGACAGAGGAAGCATACAGTTCACAGGAAGTCATAGATAGGAGGAGGAGTCTTATGCACAGGTCGGCGGACAATCATCGAATCATAGGAAGGCGCTGTCGCTAACACGTCGTTCAAATTTAGCATGGCTACCTACGTCTTAATTTTGTAGGTACATTCCCGCGTTCATTTTCGAATCAGACATGAAAACTACGAATAAGCAATGCCATCACGCAATTGTCGCACCGTTTTCGTTTTTACAAGCACGACGTTGAAAATAAGATAGCGCCGTGTCTGTAGGGATCTTTAAGATGCGCTGTTGATGTTTTAGTAGTAATAAAAAAAATACAAGTGTATATACTATAGCCGTTGCACAGTGGTTATGGCGTCTGCTTTGGCTGTGGGAGGTGGTTCGTTCAAAACCCACTTCCGGACACCCACCGGAATACAAATCGGGCACAAACGTGTAAATGCGAGAGCATTACGCTTAGTTTGGTGTTGTGGCGAAATGTTGCTGAGTTTAGTGCTGCTGCGTTAGTTCCGAATGTAATGTTGCTGCTTATGAGGTCGCAACAACGCAAGACGACAAACCGGCCATATTACGATCTCTCAGCTAAGTTTTATTGGCGGAGTTCTCATTAAAGTAGTGTTTCACGCCCATTGCGTTGAGTGTTCTTTCTTTATGACACCATTTTTCATCACGATGACACCACTTTTCAGCACGATGACTACTTTTCAGGGCGGGCACCACTGTGTTGACACTAGATTCCTTCATCGGGCTCGTAGGCGAACTCGACCTCATAATCTGGGGGAAGGTCGTAGTCGTTGTCCGAGGGGTACTTGAAGCGCATTGCATCTTATTCGTCATCGTCCATGGCGTCTGTGGGTCCAAGTTGATCGGCAGTAGCATGGCCTTGTAGCATGCGCATACGTACCGCCATTCGAATTCATTCTATCCTCGATCAGGAAGCGTTCTTCATTACCGTGCAGCCGCGGATGCACGATGGCAAGCTTTTTTTTTTTTCCTTGCACGGTTGGCGCCGCCGCTGCCACGGATGGGCAGAGGCGAGCGCCACCTGGTGTGTTTTTTTTTTATTGATGAAGATGACATAATTTGCCTACCGTTTTCCTGCCAAGGCTTTCTGATGACGGCGGCGTCGCACAATGAGCCGAGAAATGCTCGCGCAATAAAACCTGGTGAGTATGCAGCGGCACCGGGATTTGAATCCACTACCTCCCGCATACGAGACTCTACCACTACAGGCCGTCGCAGAGGCGTGTTTTTTTTTTAATCAAGTTTATCAACCAGCTCGGCATACCAATAGTTGCAGGCTGCCGTATTTCTATTGTTTTCTTGCTCAGAAATTCCCCCACTGAATTGGCAGCCTACCCCTGTCAATAAATAAAAGAAAAACGCATTAACAATCAACACATGTACAGCCTATTTCATGCAACCGGAGTCTGTGCAGGCGTATCGCTGCTAAGAAATTTTCACTTCATAATGGCGAACGGATGGATGTTGTCTCTCTCTCTAAGCAAGATCTCTTCCTAGCTTTTCACGCGCATAAGGAAGCAAAAGTACAAAGCAGTTATTGGCAACTGCTTGCCAAAATAAAGCGAGGAAAAGTGGGAAGCGGGAACGGAGTCGTTGCGTTTTCTTAAGCGCCACAGTCTAAATGGAGCCTGGCGTCCATCGCTTTCCTTATTATTTTTTTATTGCGATAGCAATTATACGGACATTCCAGTCGAATTTCAGCCGACGGCGTGGCCGTGAGGTTCTGTATAAATTCCAAGGGAGATAAAAGCCCAGTCGCTCGCCGTATGCTGTATGTGCGAGTGAAAGCGCGCGGGGATAAGCCGGCGATCTCGGCTCAATCTCGCGCACGCAATGGATGAAAGCGGGGAGGAAGCGCGCCGTCTTCCGTTGCACGCAGCTACCGAGGCTAGTCTAGGGACCAGAGGCGCGTTCTAGACCGGGCGGCCGCGCACGCCCGTCTGGGCCGCTCTATCTTGAAGGCCATCTGCGATGGGGGCAAAGGCCACCGTGTGCTGTGTTTTCGCGGCTTAGTTCGCGTTGATACGAAAGGCAGCAATAAGATCAATTCGCTCGCTGCTGCTGCCGCGCTTCCTCACTCCAGCGTTTCGACGGCGAGTTTTCGCGGTCATCGAGCGAGACATGCCGATGTTTGCTTATGCTCGCGTGACACCATGCCTGTTAATTTATTTAGTATGCTATGTTTACAAGTTTATACGGCCGATAAAACTATACTATCCTTGCTTCGTATAGTTGCCCACTAATTTGCTACCGCAATCCATGCTTCGCCTTTCGGGCGAAACGTTAAAGGCACACGTCATTTTCCATGCATAGTTAGCCGCGAACATTGGAATACTATCAACCTCCAGCAATGTGGTCAAACGAGTTCCGTGATATGACATTTGCAGCTTGTCCATTTATTGCTTTGATTGAAGGCCCAGGTTATCTAAACACACGCACCAGAAAAGTAGTAAGCACCAGAGCAGCCTCAGTAATCTACTATTACACTCATTCCTGCGAAGCATTCTTGGTTTCAGTAACCATGTGGGGGTATATTATGATACACTGGTTCGCTCCGTTCCTGAAGACCAAATAACATGCATTACACCGCATTCATCATTGAAAATGCCGTTCTACACAAAAAATAAGCAGCGGCAGTGCAACTAGTTGGTACGGTAGCGGAGGGAGAATGGACATTTAACTCTACTGAACAGGCCCGTAGCCAGGGTATATTTTCGGGGAAGGGGGGGGGCTGAAACCCGGTCAGCGCCTCCCCCCCCCTGGCTACGCTACTGCTGCTGAATCTCCTCCCCCTTACCCAACAAGAAATATATTCACGATAAACGTCGCAGTTTCTCCGGAAAGGCGAAGCATCGATAGCGACAGCAAATTAGTGGACAGCTAGCTATATGAAGTAAGCATAGTAGTTTTATCGGCCGTAGAAACTTGTAAACATGGGCATACTAACTAAATTAACAAGTGTCACGCACGCACAAGAAAAGATCAACACATCTCACTTGATGACCGCGGAAGCTCGCTGTCCAAACGCTGGAGCGAGGAAGCGCGGCAGCAGTAGCGAGCGAATTGACCTTCGTGCTGCGTCTCGCCTCAACGCGTACTAAGCCACAAAAACACAGCGTGCGGCCGGACTCTGTCCACGTCGCAGGTGGCTTTCAAGATACAGCGATCCGGGCGGGCGAGCGCGGCCGCCAGCAGTAAAATGCGCCCCCTCCTCCCTACACTTTCCCCCGAAGCCTTGCGCGCGACGGAAGACGGCGCGCTTCCTCCCCGCTTTCCTCTCGCCTGCGCGAGATTGAGCCGCGATCGCCGGCTCACTTTCGCAACCTTTCATTCGCACATACAGTATACGGCGCACGGCGACGATTTCATCGCCATTGGAGTTTCTACGGAAACATGATTTTGGCTTCTAGCGCGAATTGAAACACGGACGCAGAAAGGAGCAGACAGGACGAGCGCTGTTACCGTACCAACTCGCCCAACTGTCTATCCTTCTGCAGTTTCTACGGAACCTCACGGTGACGCCGACGGCAGAAATGCGCCTGAAGTGTCCATATAACTTATCTCGCAGTAATAAGCAATCGCTTACTAATTAACAATCACGACGTCGCGCGCGCACAGGGACACTTGAACACATCTCACTCGATTACTACGAGCACTCACGGTCATACCGCTGGCGTGATGAAGAACACCAGCCTAGGGGAGCGATCGTTTCGCGCTACATCTCGCTTTAAACGCATGTCCGACACTTGAGATTACGCGACCTCCAACACGAGGCGCGCCGAAAGACAGCGTACCCTGAACCAGCCATGCAGCTCTCTCGGCTACCCGCCGTGGTTGCTCAGTGGCTATGGTGTTGGGCTGCTGAGCACGAGGTCGCGGGATCGAATCCCGACCACGGCGGCCGCATTTCGATGGGGGCGAAATGCGAAAACACCCGTGTGCTTAGATTTAGGTGCACGTTAAAGAACCCCAGGTGGTAAAAATTTCCGGAGTCCTCCACTACGGCGTGCCTCATAATCAGAAAGTGGCTTTGGCACGTAAAACCCCAAATATTATTATTATTAGCTCTCTCGGCTCGCGGGAGTCTGCACCCGCCGCAGATTAGTTCCAAGATACGGAGAGTGGGCCGCTCGGACAGCCGTGCGCATTCGCAGCCTGGGTAGAAAGACGCGCGCTCACCTCTGTTGTTAGTACACGTATTGCCATTTCACGACGCTGCGTTCGAAAAGAACTGGAACCTCGCTTCGCACATATATAGTTCGAACCTAATTGTCAAACAATCACCACGCTTCATCAAAGACAATTCATGAACCATAGAGGACCACGAAACTACGAAGAAAATAACGGCCTAATCACTTCAACATTTAATGCAAAGCATCCGTTTGCTACTTCCCAGTGTTTATTGCCTCGTCGTTGGAGTAGCCTTCGCACTGCAGCAGGTTATATGAGTGTACTCATATATTGCGTCGCGGCGAAACATCTATAGGTGTTTCGCCGCGACGTAATCCATCCTCTCGTATGTGTACGCGCCATGTGGCGTATATGCCACATGGCTGGCGCGTGGTACACGCTAACAGAAGTGACGAGGGCGGAATACAAAAACGCTCGTGTACCGTGCATTGGGTACACATTAAAGAACACCGGGTTGCCAAAATTAAATTAGAGTGCCCCACCAACGCCGTGCTTCGTAACCAGATTCGGTTTGGTAAGCATATATAACCAGGGAATTTGACACTAACAGAAGCTTAAAATTCGAAGTGTCCCTTGCCGTTCCTTGCCTCTTCAATACGGAAGCATATATCCAATGGCGGTTATTGAAACAGCGCCCAAGGTAGACAGATATACCGGGTAGATAAGCTTCCGTAGAAGCCCATACGTTCAAAACTTGGCGGTTCATAGCGGTTCATGAGGATTAGCGTCATAAGTGCGAGGAGGGAACATTTCCCGAGGAATAAAACATAATGTGACGCCATATCCGTTGAAAACAGAAGTGACGTCATTTTGCTCTGAAAGGCACGAAATTTGTTTTGGTGGCCTACCATTACTGGATATTCACATTCTCCGCCACTCCACTTGACGGGCATCCCGAGCTGGCAGCGCGAAAAGCGATCCAGTAAAACGTCAGCCGTGCGGGTTTCGAAATCGTACCCCGGCACAGAACATACTTTCTTTGAAGGCCGACGATCGAAAGCTTTGGGACTGCTGGTCCCATCGTCGGACGCTAAGCCCGTCGGCCAGCGCAGTCGCACGAGAACCGCTAAAGTAAAGAATTATCTGGCGGTCGTAACTCGCTACTTTTGAGTGGACAGGTTAAGAAACGATGCAACCACCCGCGCCATCAAATACAGACAAACGTCGACAAGCAAAGCTGCACAATGTGTGAGGGGGCGTATTTTAACAGGTGAAGTTTAGAAGCACGCCTTTCTGCACAGTTCAAGAGGTACTACATTGCATTGCAAGTGATAGCGGCGAGGATCAGTGGCGGATGGTGTGCGCTGAAAAAATGGTATTCACTGATAATGATAAAGTAAAATAGGCACGTCTTTTCTCGTCACACGCATTTAAAACTGAATAGGAAACTTGTTTTCCTTGAATTAATCTATCTGTGTCTCGTTTTAATTAAAAAACGCCTTTCTCTTTCCAAATGTTTTGATCCCTCCTCACATAGTCGTGCCTCAATCGCTGTTCCCATAATTACCCTTGCTGATGTCGGTGACAATTTATTCTGAACCACTTTTCACCCCGCAGTTTCGCGACCTATTTTGGACCGACCTTGCAAGACCCTTCAGTGCAACAACCCAGTGCTCTATGCATGAGGCCGCAGACGATGTACAGAATGCGACAATATTCTTACCCCTCCTTCCTTTGTGAAATCTAGCTGCTCCTGATGCTATGTGACATTGCACCGCCTTCATTCAGGATCAGCCCAAGCCGGCGGCAGAAAAGAAGCGCCGGCTATTCCGTATAGTATATAACACTACTATGGAGATATAAGAAGCCAACAAACACTGACACCAAGGACAGCATAGGGGAAATTACTTGTGCTTAAAAAATGAAATAAAGAAATGATAACTTAATGGAAATGAAAGTGGATGAAAAAGCAACTTGCCGCAGGTGGGGAACGATCCCACAACCTTCGCATTTCGCGTGCGATGCTCGACCAATTGAGCTACCGCGACGTCATTTGCCCATTCACTTTCTCAGGTATTTATGTTTCCCAGTAGAACCCTGGGAGTGTTAGCCAGCGCCACCACTTGCAGACCTTGGCGGTGGATGTGGAACATCCCTTCTGCTGCAGGCGACACGAGAACGTGATCTTTTTGGATGAAGACAACCGGTCAATAAACCCACACATGCTACCTGAAGTTCCAAGTTTCAGTGCTGCTCTATATTCATGCGACAGGTTAAGCATTGCTGGTTTCTCAATAGCTGGCTGAGAATACTAGGTACAGTTTTTAGAGCTAGTTTTCTTGATCGATTTAAGTTTTCATTTTTCTTAAGGATTACGTAATTGAGCGCTTTACTTACCTTGGCTTGATTTTTCTACAAGATAGCCATACGAGCTAAACTAACTTCCAATAGTTTAAAGCTGCTGGGCAACTGAGCCTTGGAGTTTTTTCTCCGGAAGAATTTCTGCTATAAAGCGGCAAACCAAGCTTACGAAGAAGACAACAGCGCACGGCAAGAACTAGCTTCGCCGCGTCGTATACCTTAGCGCCAAGCGAGGTGCGACATTTCACGAACGTGAATCCGGTCATTGTCAGCGAAAATTGTTCGGCGTTCTTGTTTAGCCTATAGTCGAGAATATTGCGCACCGCAGACGAGCAAGCGATGACGAGAAACTGACAAGCAGGCGGTTTGTTGACGCAAGCGCAGCGAATTTCGCTGCGTAACGTCGAGGGCTCCCGTAGCAAACGACGAGGAAAAGACAGCGCTCGCCGTGCTCATGGCACTTGCGCCGTCCCCTCTCAGATGTTATTTGTACGAAAATAATGTATAGAAGCACAGATTGGCAACCACTAATAACTATTTTTTTTTCTGTTTTGCTGAGCACGAGGGCACGGGTTGAATCCCGGCCATGGCGGCCGCATTTCGATGGCGGGTGAAATGCGAGAACACCCGTGTACTTATATTTAGGTGCACGTTAAAGAACCCCAGGTGGTCCAAATTTTCGGAGCGCCCCACTACGGCGTGCCTCATAATCAGATCGTGGTTTTGGCACATAAAACCTAGAATTTTTTTAATAGCTCGTTTTCCTAACCTTCATCGATCAGCGACCGCTTTTCCAATCCAACAGTTGGCACAGCCGACCACGACAGGGTCGGCGTCGTCCCTTTGAAGTGGTCCGAGCAGAGGCCGTAGGCGTTATACATCTGCTCCCATGTCAGCCCCGCCAGGACTCCCCATTTAGCGCCATTTCGCCATAAGTACCATCTGAAAAAAGGGCAAAATACCGCGTGGTCGTGGACTAAAGGGACTAAAGAATCCTTCGAGGATTCACTCTAAAAACAATTGCAACCTTTGGGGTGTATATTTGCCACGCGACAATAATCGTGTCTAGCCCGCATTTCCTTTCTATAACGCTGCGAGCCCCGTACTCCCAGGTCACGAACGGCATGTGCGTTATCACCATGACAGAGCATTCTTGACAGGAAAGTAACCAGCGCAGCGCTTTCAAGAAAGGAAATGCGGGCAATTCAGATGACGATTATCGTTGTGTGGCAAATATACATCCCAAAGGGTGTAAACTTTTTTTTAGAGTGTTGTAGCAGCAGAACTTAAGGGAGACGGACACAGAAAGAACGACTAGACGAGGACGCAGCTGCTTCCTCGTCTAGTCGTTCCTTCTGTGTCCCTCAAGTTCTGCTGCTACAATCCTCGAAGAATGAACCAACTAGCCCAGTTAAACACCCTTTTCAAAAATTCTGCCCTTCTAGACAAAAGTTGAAAAGTGAAGCGAACCTATGTCGTCACATATATAACTCGAACTTGTAATTCAAAACGCAAATGGTGACTGCTACGTAAGTGATTTTTTTTTACTTCTGCCGTGTTCATGACCATTCAAAGTTGGTAATAAAAAAATATGGTCACCGGATTGCTCTGCAGCGTAACCCCTTTGTGCAGCAAGCACTCAAATAACTTCGGCAGATATGAATTGCAAGTTTATCTACCAGTGTAAAAAATGAAGAGTAACCGCTAACATCTACCGAAGCGAAATTACCGTCTGCGCGTCAACTAGCACCAATCGGGAAAGCAGCTTCAGTTTCTAACTCCACCGCAGAAAAATGCGCCACGCCAAACGAAAACAGATATTCGCATAAAAAAAAAGCGCGGATGATCTTTCGTTTCGTCCTAAGCTGTTTTGATAAGCACAGCACTTGTTTCTTCATAACAACTGTAGAAAATGTGTGCTCACCTCTGGTCCGTTGGGAAACGGAATAATTTCGCCCTTGTGTTGCTCCCCGAGTTGCCACAACACACAGCTGCGCAGCAAGCCTTGTATCCTTTCTTCAGTTTTTTCAACATTGCCGAAACATTCGCAGGCACAGAAAGTTCTAAACTGCAGAGTATACGAAAAAACGCTTACTTGCACAGAGAGCGGCAGCAGACGAAGAGAACGGCAGCCGAAATGATAAGAGCGACAGCGCCGCCCGTTGGCGCATCAAATGAGGTGACCAAGTTATAAGACGCCGAAAAAGAAATAAATAGCCAAAAGCATGCTTTATTTCTACACATAATTGCATCCCTTCACTTTATTGTTACGTGGCTAGAAAAGATAGAGCCACATATGCAAAAGTTATTAAATTTTTCTTTGGCTACCAGTGTCATGACGACGCTTTATTGCCAATACCGAAACTAACCCCACTGTCTACCCACTGTACAGACGACGCGCCCTAACTTGACGCCATATCGTAGCCACCGTCGCCGCGCATTCCGGCTTGCGCGGCACTACTCTTTCCTTCACACGGTTTCACTAATGGCGAACGTGAGCCCTTCGTCATGGGGAAACAGTGCCACAAGTGTCAGCCGCGACAACACCCAAGGGAGCGTCACGTCGAGCTACTTGTAGCCGCTCGCCAACGCCCCTTGCAGGAGCAGTGATCCCCGTCACACACGCCGGTACCGTGGACTGTCCTCAGCAGCAGCTAACGCCGCGGACGCACGCGAACGAGCATAGCTCTCTCCCACAGTACCTGTCCTCCCCCTTCACGTCACCCCGCCTCCCTCTCTTCGGAAGCGTAGATGAGATCGCCCACGCGGCTGAAGTTGTTGTGGCCGCCGGCAACTCAACGCATGCGCAGGCAGTCTCCTCTCCACTCTTCCTCCACTTTCCTCCTCACGCGCTCTTCTTTCATCTGCCACTGCGCTCCACGTTCGCTCGGTTATGAGGTACAAGACCGAGGCACGCCTCTACGCAGGAACGGGCGGCCCAAAGGGCCCCTCACCAGGTCTGGCCATTTTGAGCTGACAAGCGCAGAGCATACAATGCGCGATAACGATCGTGTCTGCAAAGTATTACATCGCTATGCGCCGCGGAATAGTCTGAAATTTCAAACCGAAGGCTATTTTTCCTTCTCCTCGTAGCCGCCGCGCTCCAAGCCGGAGGATGACGTAAACGTGCTAGTCCGCCTACGTACACGTGTTCGTGCTGTGACGTCGCTCGTGGTGACACGTGATTTCGAGAATTATTCGAGCCAACATCTGTTATTTGTGTAATATGGTGCTAGAATAGACGAATTAAAGCTTAGAGAAATAATAAAACACAAACCGAAAGTGTGCATGTTTTTGTTTTACTTCGCACGGCAGCAAGAGAGATGTACTTCCGTTTTGTCTGCTTGTTCCCACGTCATGCAGTCGCGCTCGCAGACACCGAAACTATGTGATTTTCCAACGTGTTCCAGCGCGGGATCATGCTCTGTGATCCGTTTGCGTCTGCCTCAGTATTCGTGTCGCACAAGCTTATACCGCTAGTCAGGTGTCCTCATGCACAGCGCGCAAAATCGTGTGCTGCGCGAAACGAGGTAATCCACCTTTTTCATGGCCAGACGGCGCATGCGCCCTGCGCCAGCGGATTAGTCGCGAAACATTTCGGAAGAGTCGCGTGCGGCTACGCGCGCCAAAATGTCCCCCGAAAAAAAAAAAACGCTTGGGCGCGCGCTGCTGCAAACACTCGTGCCGTGTTGAAACTCCAATGGTAGCTCGACATCAGTGCGGTGCCGAAAACGTGGTAGCGTAAGACTGCAACTTTAAAGGGACCCTGAAACGATTTTGACAATTTTCTACAAACGTACTGAGTAGGTCCTTCTGGTCATTAAGTGACGCATCTAAGTGCTCTGCGTAAAGCGTGTAATTTATTATAAGGTTCTAAAAATGCACATCACTGCGATCGCAGCACACTGCACGGCGGAATTTCAAGCCGCCCCTAACCATATGACGCAAATCACCCACATGACGTCAGAGCGGCGAGCTATCCGATTGGCTGACCAGGGCGGGTGATCGATAATTTTTTCAACTTTATGGTAAAAAAATGTTCGTAATGGTTGGAATGTTAGTTAATTTTTTTTTTTGTAAGAAGAAAGTAACATAAAGGGAATGCACAAGAACAATTTTTCAGTACACTTTAGCACTTCCGGCACACAGCAAGTGTCGTCTCCTTGCGTTACAACGTGCTCCGTCTTCGACGAGAGCTCCGCCGTCAGTGTCGGTCTGTCTTTTCGCGAGCGCTATGATTCGACTTTGTTGCGTTGTGGACTGCAAACGTAGCGATTGGCAATATGTGAAGCTGCGACATCTTGTCCCTCTGCAAGCCAGTAGACGAGCGGACTGGCTGCAGCGCATCGGACTGCCGCTATCCGATCGGCGCCAGGATTTGCGCAACTGCGGCCGTCACTTTACACCGGAAGATTACTAACGCAATAGCGTTTCGCGAGTCCGATATTAGGGTAAACGCAAGTGCAAGGGATAGGGTCCGGCCATGTCTCTTTGCGTGTCGTTTTATGGGATGAACAGAAGCGCAGATGTGAATGGTCTGCTCGGTGCGGCCATCTGGTGGCATAGAGCTCAACCAGACACAGTAGCAGTAACAAAATGTATTCTTCTTTGCTACTCGCGTAAATTTTTCGCAGGAGTGTAATTGTTAACACGTTGCTTTTGTAAGCGTTCAAAATGTTTTACACTTGTTAGAGCAATATTTGCTCTTTTTTTGGCTGGTTATGCCCTGCGCCAACGGGTGGCTGGACCGTGGAGACCCATCAGGCAGCTCACGTACGTCAACACTAAAGTTCCTTCATCAGCTTGAGTTTATGCCTCCACCGTTCCGTCGAAACGTTCGGCTAGTGTGGTTACCGGAATACCAGACACGTTCGGCGCTGCGACAGAATGCTCGCAACGCACGCTGCTTCGATAGCTCTCGCTTGGGTTTCGCGCGGGCGGGGCCGGGCTCCAAAACAACCGAAAGTGGACGATGTGACGTCGCATCGTGACGCAGAGCCAGTGAAGGCGGAGCTTAGCCCTGTGAGCTCGGCGAACGAGTTGGAGGAAATCATGGCTAAGGAGGAGGGCAACTTGTAATCACTCGTAGCTCCATTAATACGTAACCCATCACTTAAATTGTGGTGCGGATGTTCTACTTATGTTGTACCCTACGCGTCTACAAAATTTGTACGAACCTTTCAGGGGCCCTTTAAAACATGAAGCGGCCAGGGCTTCGTCCGAGTTGTCTAGACTGCACCCTGAGCTAGGTAAGTTGCCACCTTTCACTGATAGCTAGCAAATTTATCGAAAAACCCGTGCGTTACACTTGAGCTACACATAAAAACGCCATGTTGCTGATGAAGTGTTCTTGCAGCGTCGACCCTAACTTGCTGGTTTGCTAGTGGTGGCAGCGCTTGCCTGACTGCACGTGCTAATTTAAGGCGCGGTAACACTCGGTAGATATGAGACCGACAAAACGCTAACACCAACGATGGATCGACTTTTGTGCGTCATTGAAAGCATTTTACCATACCAGGCCGACAATGACGCAACTGACAAGCCCGAGTTGTACTGCGACAGGCTTTCTTGTCGATGGCAACGACAAAATCAGCGTGCCGACCATCGTTCGACTGAACCCCGCACGATCGACTGTCGAACCGACAACGGGACAGCGTCTTCGCTTGTATATAGAATTAATCGCGCTCACAATGAGTCAAACATGCCCACCAAGTTGAAATGCACAAGCTTCAACCCTCTCCACAGCAACGACACCCATTCTTAGCCCTAGCCGTCCATCAAGGCCGCTCGCAGGTCGATATAGCCGAAGATTTCTGTGAAGATTGCGGGCAGTGTGGTCACCATCAATAGCGAAATTCTGGGTGAGGTTCCTGCGACACGCTTCCCAGAATTGAATGTGTCCTCACACTAGGAATTGGACCCTGCTGTGGCCACATGCAGGCGCTGATCATCGCCAGGACTAGACGGCATCACCTATGCTGCTTTATGCCACCTAGGTGACGATGGCCGAGGTAGAGTTCTGGAATGTTATAACCAGTCATGGAATGATGGCGTCGTTTCTGAGCAGTAGAAGTCCAGCTGCTCTATACCACTCCTGAAGCATGGAAAGTCGCCACTTGACCTAACATCCTACCGACCCATTGCGCTGTCCAGCTGTGTTGGGAAGGTCATGGAAAGAATGATTCTCACCTGCCTAGAGTGGTATCTTGAGTGCCACAACGTATACCCTGAGCCCATGGCTGGGTTTAGAAGAGGCCGTTCCTCTATTGACAATGTCACCGACCTCGTCATGTCTGTATAACAAGAAAAACACAAGCATATATCGGTTGCACTATTCCTCGATGTGAAAAGCGCCCATGATAATGTAACGCATGAAGCCATCCTTGATGTCCTGAAAAATAATGGAATTGGTGGATGCATGTTTCGGTGGATTTGGAGCTATCTATTCAAAAGATCCTTCTTTGTGTGCAGTGCAGATGGCCGAACCGTTGACCATTACACTTGCCGTGGCAATCCTCAGGGTGGGGTTCTCAGCCCCAATTTGTTCAACCTTGCAATCCTTGAACTTGCCAACGTTCTACCACATACAGTAAACCTTTCCATATATGCCGACGACATATGCATATGGGCTTCGGCAGTTACACGTCTCCAGGTGCATACACGGCTCCAAAAAGCAGTGACCCTAACATCATCGTACCTGCGTTCTCAAGGCCTCAGCATTTCGACCGAGAAGTGCGCCTTAGTCGCTTTTATCCACAAGCCCATGACCTGGTACACCATTTCTATTGACCACCAACCAATTTCCAATGCAAAAACTCACCGATTCCTAGGCGTTATTGACAGAGACCTTTCATGGAGCCCCCACATCTCATACTTGAAGAGGCCTACTTCTATCTCCCATATACTAAGGTTTCTTGCCTGTAAAATGTGGGGTACATCCGTGGCATCTATGCTTCAACTATACAGAATGCTCTTCCTAGGATACTTGCAATATAGCACACCAGTGCTGTCCAATACTAACAGAACATCCATCCTACAGAGCATTCAAGGCCAAGCCCTCCAAACATGTCTGGGGCTACCTCGAAATGCTTCAACTGTATTAACAATTGCCACCGCGAGAGACCACCCAATAATGACCTATATAGCTATCGACACACTCCAGGTGCATGTTCGCCATATATCCAGAGTCCCCGACCACCATGCTCACTTGCCTGAGAAAAGACCCAAGGCAGCGTTCTCCAGATCAATTGCGGCTAAACGGCACTCCTCGTCTTTGAGGCATTCACCCGCAACAAGAACGCCATCCCCTATGCGGTGCTTGAAAGAACCTCCTGTGTACCTTGCTGTTTCAGGAATAGTGAAGAAAGCTAGCCTGACCACCGCGGCTCTCAAGCAGATCACATTGGAACTTTTGCATTGTTCATACACCAACCGAATCCGTGTTTACACGGATGGTTCCGTCTCGGAAAATTCTATGGGCGCCATTGTTCGGCCATCTCAATCGGTCGTCATCAAGTTTAAGACTTCACACCTAACGACATCTACAGGTTCCAAACTGGCCGCTCTTCACGCTGCTGTCGAATACATTGAAAAAGAACCGCCCAACAAATGGGCAATATTTTGTGATTCGAAAGCAGCCCTCCAGAGTTTGCGAAGTTTACAACCTGGCAATTATGAACAGCTGGTGTCACAAATCAACGAAACCTGCCATTGCGCTTCTGAACGAGGACATGATATATTTCAGTGGCTGCCGGGACATTGTGGCGTCGTTGGTAATCACCTCGCCGATGGCGCTGCCCCGACGTGCCCAGACTGGCACACCGACACTCCTTATATACCTTTATCGAGAGCTGACGCTGCAAGAGCTTCGCAGTCTCGCTTGTACCATCACGTTAACTTACTGGCATACACCACTGAACTCTAAGTGTCATTTATACAGCCTCGACCCATCACTGAAACTAAAATTACCAGCGAACCTTCCACGACGTGACGTAACACTGCTGTGTCGGCTGTGGGTAGGAGTAGCATTCACCAACTCCTACAGCTACCGTATTGGAATGGCGGATTCACCAATGTGCGCTAAGTGCAAGTGTGAAGAGACCATCAGTCACCTTCTGTGCCACTGTTCTCGCTTCGATAATCAACGTGAGACTCTCCAGTGTGCCTTGAATAGACTGGCTGATAGACCATTTACGGAAGCGAAAATCTTGGGAGCCTGGCCTCACAGTTCATTAGCCCAGAAAGCAGTTCGAGCGCTTTTTCACTACCTGAAGGCAACAGACTTGAGTGCCCGGCTATAGACATCCCACACCTGTTTTCTCTTTCACTCCCCATTCCCCTCCCGGGTAGGGTAGCAAACTGGACTGTATGGTCAACCTCCCGGCCTTTCCTTCTCTCTCTACATACCTGCACAATGCACACGGAGCTGTTTGCTAAAATCACAAGTGTCTGAGTAATGACATATTAAAATAAACGTTCATGTTAGATTTAAAATAGTACACATATGTTTGAGTTTTTTTTTTTTTCTTTTTTACACAGGTGCTGTCATCTTGGGTTATTGCATGATCAATTTTTCAATATTGTGCAGCAACTGCGAGTCTAACAGTCACGAAATATAGAACACATCTGTATAAGAATTAACATGCAGATGCGAGTCAATTGTAGTAGCGTGCATTGGTTGGTGCTAGAAAATGCCCGAACAGCTCATGGTATTGGCATGGCAAAGCTTGCATACAGGTCTGTAGAAGCTCCCTTGGTACGAATTTCTAAAGTGCTGCATTCATGGTCCACATATATTGTAGCATGTTTGCTCAATTGTATTATAATTGAAATGCCATATTCATCACATATACAACAATGAATATTTCATGATTGAAATGGCAAGATCTGTACTACCCAAGTAGAGATCAGTGCCAAGAACTTACAGCTGTCTGGAGCAATACCTTCCCAATGTCCACCAGCATGTGCTACGCTAGTCATATGCGGATCATACACTTTTGCTCTGCTGATACTGCTTTTAACAGAGGCAACCAGCCATGTATATCAGCGCTCTTACAATTTCTATTATTGCGATTGAGCAAATTGGGTAGGGCTCTCCCATTTAGCCATGTGCTCAGCCATATAGCCTATTACATAGGCTGTGAATGTACTGAAACTGCATGCCATCTATGCGGAATTATGCATGAAGCACACCTGCGATTCAGGTTGTAATCAGCCACTCATATAAATTTATCACATGTGCACATGCAAAGCAAGCTGCTTGTATTCATACCATATGCGACCAACGAGTGTGTGTGTGACTGAATAAAGAACAAAGTGCATATTCATCCCTTCAAAGCTTATTTCTCCTAATAATATTGCTGTCATCTGCCGATCTTTGTCCATTCCAAAAGTTTTTTTAACACTGCTTTTCTGCGCAAGTTGAACTAATCAGCCCAATGTGTACACTTAGACAAAGTTGGACTGCTTTTAGCTCTTGGAAGTCTGATGGGAACCCACTTGCCAAATTCCATAAAGAGCCGAGACAAAGCTGCAAGATGCCATTCTTCATTCTCTAATGAATAAAGACAGACATGTCAACCATCTACAATGCTCTTACGCAACATACCCTCATTGCATTTAATACGAGACTGCTCAATGGCGTGGATTTGTGACCAGTCGCAGGACAAATGAATGCATACTTAAGAACATCAGAATTTCAGCTTGTTAGTTCAACATATATTCAGATTTGAACAGTGGCAATCATAATGTGCCTTTTAATCCTTGTTCTGTTGGCTTTGTTCAGATAAAAGTTCATACTGCTGATGAACCTAGTCAGACATCAATTAGCAGACCAGCCACACAAAGTAAGCAGTGTCCCAAGCTGCCATTTATGGTAGCATAAGATTTGCACTCACTTTCAAACCCAAAGAGTGAAAAAGGCCAGTCAAGGTAAACATAATGAAAAGAAAACTTCAAGGACTTGTGCTCTAGACCCAAATTAGTAAATGATAAAGAAATAATAGGCTGCAAACAAAACTGCACTGTTATGCAAGGTGAAGCATGAGAAAAACCAGAAACGAAAGGCATGTGTGCAAAAAAATGCCCAGTTTATTGACTCCGGCATGTCTAGCATTACAACAAGGTTTCTAAAGAGCATTCCCAAAAGAGGAGAATAATTTACACAATGACCAGTATGTACACAGGTTCTGAAAGATGGCACAGCCACATGTCCCCTCCCCATCCTTTCCTGCACGTGTTACGTGTAAAAGAAAACAATGAACACCCACGAAATAATGAAGTGGTTTTGCCCACAGTCTTTCCTAAAGTTCAACATGCTTCTTGACCTGGTCTTCAGGCTCCAGCTCAACATCGCTGAGGTCAATGTCTTCAGGCTCTTCCATCTGAAAGATTGAATGATGAAAGTAATATAGTAATCCACAAAACAAAGACTCAGTAGCCACAAGTCAATTACTGTACTGTGTAGTCAAACTACAATGTATACCTGTCCACAGCTAGCAACCCCAGTCACAGTCATACAACTGAACAGACGTTTACATAAAGCAATGCTCAAAGTTAGTCTTGAATGCCACTGTACACTGCTCAGTAACTGCTGTCCTTTGTAACGCTTGCAAGCGTGCAAGTTCATCCTAAGTGGTGGTTCGGATTATTGAAACACACTGCAATTTGCAATCCTCTAGCCCGTCAGATGCACGAGTCACGAACAGCTACTCCAAAGGTGCACACCTCTGTAGCAAGCACGTGACGCCCCCTCAGGCATAATGTTCGTTCGCCGCCAGGCTCGATGGCCTGCCAAGCTCGGCAGGCAACATTGGTCACCGCACTGCAATAAACACCAACGAGCACAGCTGCTCGGCGGTCAGTCATCGTTCAACACCACCACGCTGCGGAGTGTGCGTCTAATGGAGGGTGCCTCGAGCCCTCCCTTGTTCACGAACCCGGGTGGATCGTGACACTGGCGACGAGGATGAGATATACGTGACAACCTCGATGACAGGACATTACAGGAGGAGGAATCGCGATAGCTGCAGATTCTTACGTGGGGCCTTCGGTTTCAACTATGGTCCCTAGAATAGTTTTGCTAGCCTGCCGTGGTGGCTCCTCTATAATGCTTGCCGTAATGCATGTGCACTGCGACGCCAGCACATTTTTAGAGCTTTTGGAGGTGGATATATCAAGTATAAGCAGTCCTTACCTTAAGACTTCAGCTAAGTAGACATGAATTCCCTGTACTGCTTGACTTTAAAAAATTAGGTTGCCTATGATCCAACTGCGAAATTGTAAACAAAGTGCTCAACTGTGGATGTTTTTGATTAGCCACCTGTACATTGTGCTTTGTCGTTCAAGTAACATCCATGTCTTTTATGTATAATCATGACCGTAGGAAGCAAACAGACAATGCAGATACAAGTAATAGTCTGTGCGTGCATGTGTTCTTTAGGTGACCGAATAATTTGGCAAAAAGCATACTGTCGTCACTTAGGTAACAATTTATCAAGATGCAAAACGTCAGCTAGCTTCGTCTAAGGCGAAGGGGCCTCGATGAATTAACTAATGGCACCAGCATCGCTATATAATTGTCACTCAGGTATACGTGGAATTATCGCAAGCACTATTGATATTTGTCACATCAGAATTGATGTTTCGTTTCTGCGAAACTTGTGGTGGTGCCTGATTACATGGATTGCACTACTTTCTCTTCTGGACAACACGTTTTGATATACTTTAGAGCACCAGGGATGTTTGTTGACACAGCACATTGTTTTATTGTTAATTGGGGCACATGACATGGAATTTTGACCACCTCAAATTATTTAACTGTCCTAAAATTCCTTTTTTTGAAATACACTTGGTAGTGTTAATCGTAGACTACGCTGGAATCATCTAATCCTTGTAACCATGTTTGACATGGGTTACACCCACTGCTGCAGCCTCTCCTTATCCAGTGCGTCCGAAAATGAGAATAATTTTCTTGTGCATGACCTGCAGCCACTTAATGGACGTGCATGTCATCTGAACTCTTGTTTCTGCAATGACATACAATGCCAACAGTGACGCTTGCTGGCCTAAATATATACCGTATTTACTCGCATAATGATCGCACCCCTGAATTTTGTCGTCAAAATTCAATTTTTTTATTTCTTGTGTAATGATCGCACGCCGAACTTGCCGCAGCGATATGTCATGTGCCAAGCCTAGCTAAAAATGATCGCGCTTACCATCTGTCGTATGCTACGCGAACGACTCTTCAAGACAACCAAGCGGTGTGCACGCACCAAACATTCTTAAGTAGATGCCTCATTCATCACTTTCCGCACTTCCATGACAAAAAGTGCTACAACCAAACTTGCCTTTATTAATTATGTTTAGGCTTTATAATGGTTGTGGTCAACAACAAAAAGGCATCTTTCGGTTCTTGTCATTTGCACTCATGGGCACGCAACAAATTGCGAGCGGCAATGATAGTAGCCACGTTTACACCGATACGTTAAAAATGTGCCCTATTCATACACCGACGCTTGTTACACAGCTAAGATATTCGCCCACCCTTAGTGGAAACGTGCCGTATTAGGATAGTAGTGAAGACAGATGCCACAGTTTCCGCAGCATGCCTGCCATGTGTTCCTATGTCACTGGCAGCTAAGCGCACCCATCTGTTCCTGTCCCCTCAAAGTGGACATGGCTACGTTATTGCCACAAACTTGCCGATATGAACGATATTATTCATTACTGATATGAAAAAGACTGTTTCTATGCACGTAATGTACTCGCGAGAAGAAAAAAAAAATAGTGTTCAGCGCGTTCGGCTTGCTCCGCCGACCGCCATTTTTGTTTTGGCGATTTTTTTTTTCTGGTAATTTAGCTCTCGTAATGATCGCACTCCTGAATTTGCGTCAATTTCTTTTTTATAAAAGGTACGATCATTATACGAGTAATTGCGGCAAACAGCTATACGAAAAGTAAGGTGTTTTATTGGCTGTGTAAACTTAAACATTCGCTTACAGTTAGTAAGCGAATGTTTAAGTTTAAGTTTAATTAAGCATGGTGTCACACGGGCACAAGCAAACCTGAACACGTCTCACTCAATGACCACAGAAACCTTTTATCAGAACAGTGGAGTGAGAAGGTGCAGTAGCAGGAGCGAGCAAATTGACTTTTTTGCGGCCTCTCACTTCAATGTGAACTAAGCATCGAGAACACAGCGTGGTGTGCCTCCACAGCAGCTGGCAGAGTAGAACCCCTCTCCTGTTTTCGCCAGCCACGCATGCAAGTTTCGGGAACTCCGAGCGCCCATGATGATGCCAGATTTCTGCCTGTCACCGCACACTTCATCACTTGATCACATCAAGATACAGCGACCACTTGGAGTGCACACTTTGCCCGCATCACAGATCGTTTTCCCGATATGGCAGCCGCGCCGTAAGCACCCACCGCCGGAGATGCTCTCCGGCGGTGGGTGCTTACGCAACATGCTGCAGCAGTTCTTCAGCGAGGAAAAACAGAGCTGTACAAGAGACATGCTAGTTCATTTATCAAGCTACCATAGTCATCTCTCTTATGGGTAGGCACTAAACTGAGGTATGCTATCATAGACCAAAACACTATTCTAGAATTGGCGACAAAAGACTACTGTCCACATACCTTTGCGTCCTTGCCGTCCCAAGGCTCGGTTTCAACCACCTCCGGAAGCTTGGCGCCCTTCACAGGCACGCTAGAACCACGCCCCACAGCAACCTCACGAAGGAATTCATTGATGCCATCGTAGCTAAAGGACCCACGAAGGAGCGAGTACTTCATCTTGCGGCTGTTGAGCACGGCTAAAGCTGGGTAGCCGAAGCCACCAATCTCCAGTGCCTCCTCAAGCTTCGGCTGAGCCAGGGCTTCAGACCAAAGCCATCCCCAGCGGTTGCGCTTGTACTTATCGCCCAGGCGCTTGAGGATATCCAGATAGCCCTGACGGCACTCAGATTGGCAGTCATAGATGTGTGGAAGAACGCTGACCACACACAACTGGCTGTCTTGGCACGCTTCCTTGAGCACAGACTCATTCGTGACCTGCAGGTGAAGCACAGGTTGTGGAAGGAAAGTCAGTGCTTTAGTTGACTGCAGCTGTGCACGACAAGAGCTTAAACTAATAAGACGAAGTTCCCTCCTTGCCATTCTTTTCACAAAAATAATGTAGTGGCATTTGTTTCAAACCACAGCAAAACACAGAAATCCATAGAAAAATAGGAAATGTCCTGAAAACTCCTCTCCTGCATCTTTTGCACCGATTCCTTCGGGCCACTGCATTTAACCGCTTTCTGAAGAACCACATTAAGGGTAGGCTAAATGCAGTTAAAGGCAGCCAGATTTAAATAGGATGATGAAAGGCAAACATTCATACCATGTTTTTGCACGTATAACTCGCACGAGAACCTCCAAATTTAACACCAAAGTTGGGATTCAAGTTAGACACAAATTTCATTGTAACTTTTGCATTACTACACCGATAGAAATTGATCAATTTTCTCAACAGTTTTTTTATGCATTGCTAAACATTTTCAATTAAATTCTTCTAGTAGAAACATCCTTTTGCAGTGACTCAAATGACGACTGAACTTTTGTCAGAGATGACAATTTTTGTCAGATCGGGATGTCCAGAAAAATAAAAATTCGAGTGGAGGTACCACTGGAACTAGCATCCAGTGCTCCTAGCACTTCAATAAAAAGAAGCAAACAGTAGACGCTCATGAGTGCATGATATATTGATAATTGTATTTAACTAATATCAAATGCAATTTTATTTTCCACATCGTGGGTTGCCCTTATCCATTAGTGCTTGACAATGCATGCACATACAAATGATCACAAGCAATCCTTCCCACCATGTGGCGTTTTCATTCACACGAGGGCATGCAGTTGGCTCCAGACCAACTTTTCACTGAAGCTTGACTGGCTGTCTAATCTCTTCCATATTGAACACCACCTGTACAAGCGCCCTTATTCATTACAGTACCATACTGTACAGCACTCCCCACTTCTAAACATGCAGAGACTTCAGCGCCAGTTGAAAGCCACCTTGCTTGCAGATAATAATCAGGAACGAAAGAGGCTTCTGTATGTGCTCCTTGACCGACAACCAGTCCTTCACGAGCCTAAAGTATGCAGTAAAACACAAACCAGGTGACTGCTGCAGTGCGGAAAAAACAAATGCTCCCTGTAAAGTAAAACCTCGTTAAACTTAACCCGCTTAAACAGTAGTTTTCTTTTAAAAGTAGTAAAGTCAAATCCCTGACTCAGCGGCCATTGAACAGAATGTGTTTTGTATCCACATAAACCGTCCCTGCGTAAACCGTACCAGTGTATTGCATACATATCGGTTAACACGTAGCGTTTCCACTTTTCGTCGTGCAAACACAGCGGTGCGGCATCTCCCTCGGGCAGCCCGGCAGAACAACAAGACTCGGAGATCAGAACAACGGCCTCCAAGTGCCCTGTAGTTTGCGCATGAAGCCACTTCAACATCAACATCATTTCAGCGCCGTGCCAGAGAGTATTGTGGCGTCATGCAAAGGACTCGAAAAAATGCCGAAGCACGGATAAAAAAGACGCCAAGTGTTCAGCAAAGAAGAAAAATTAGACATCGTTCATACTATCGAACCTGGCACTGGCAGTCGGCACTGGCATGGGACAGGGATCTACTGTTGACTACGGTGTGTGGCATTTGGAAGGTGAAAAAGTTGCTCGGCAGCGCTGCTGCGACCGCAAAGAAATTTCGGCTATGAGGTTCGACTTTTCACCATCGTTGCCTCTGTTGCTGCCGAAGTGTCGCCTAATGACAGTGATGCAGACGACACGGGCGTCTGCAAGAAACAGCACGGGCGATTCAAGCCCGACAGAGGCAGAATCAGCGTGTTACGCTCTGCAATACAAGAGGTGCCCCGCGACTTCTGCAGCACTATTGCCAGTGTGCATGGAGAACATGCAACCCCGATGAGGAATCTGCCATGCAAGTGTTTGACGAGAAGAGGGCGCTGGCTGAAAAGCTGACTCGCAGCTTCAGCAAGGTTGAGGCTGCTGTCGTCGCTGCTAGGCCGCTGAGGCATCAAATGAAAATAACACTTTTCTTGCACAAAGTGAATAAATACTGCATGTTTTTCCCCTTTCATCACACTCTCTCCGAGTTCCATTTTTGACAGGTAAGTGGGCGATCTCATGCAATTTCGGTCAAGCAGTACTACCGTTCAGTACGTACTTTTTCGGAGCTCCAACCAACTACAGTTGAACTAGGTTTCACTGTACAATAGTAGCTCATTCATTTTCATATTTGTGAAGCTGCTTTCTCGCATAGCATGGGCATCACTACAGCTAGTATCGATGCCAACAAATATGCATAATTTTTTTGCATTATTTGACCTACAAAAGTTGGGAAATAGGAAACAGGTGCATATTTTGTATATTTCAGATTTCTTGTTTACTCTCAGTACTTATACCGGAAATAGCAAATAATCATTGCTTTCATTTGTGTTCCTTGAGGTATTTTGAAGTTTCACATAAGAATTATGAAAAATTATCTGAGCAATTATACTGCTACACATCCATTCAAACCACCAGTGATCAGGCTATAACTTTATGTATCACAGCATACACCATGGCTACTACCTCTTGAAGTAAAACCCTAAACCTTAAAAGCACTGAACATTAGCACGTTTCCAAAAGTAACAAAAGAGTTGAGGTATAGCTTTACGGCAGCACAATGCCGTGAAGCCACACTTCAAAGCATTGTGCTCAGCCATACAAAGTTGCGTTATCTCCGCACTTCAAGGCAATGTTCTCAGTCACACAGAGCTTTGCGATCCCCTAAGAAACCCCTACTTCCTCTCATCCCAAGCTCTCTTCTATCTTTCACGATCGCCCATTCTCTGTCTCGTTTCAAGTTGCCATTTTGCATTTATGGCTGTCTTACAAGTAGTATTTAGCGAATAGTTCACAAGGCACCAACAAACCAGAAGTCCCAAATAAACGTAAGCCGAGCTTGACAGCAATCCTTTACAGCGCACCAGAAGTTGAAGATTATCAGTGTCGGCACAGACATGAGAAACAGAGCCATTGGCTGAAGATATGGCATGAAGGAGTCGTGCGTCCGTTAACAAAGTCTTTTTTACAAAGTATTGAGCAGTCATTTCCTAGGGATACAGGCACACTTTTTTCACGGTGTTGTAACCTGCGCTGAGGGTTATATGCAGCTGTTACACCCAATGAACTTTTGGTAGTACTGAAGGAAAAGGTAAGAGGGCAATGCACATCTGCCCATGTGCAAGATCGTGGGGTAGTCAGAATCGGCTTCACACAGCAATCAGTTCAGACTCCCACAGGATTTTAAAAAAAAAGAAAGCTCGTAAGGAACTTGATCATGCATTTGCTTATTTTCAACTCCAACAAGCAAAACAAAGCAATAAAGCAATAAATGGCAAAAAGTTGTCACATTGCTTACTATAGGTCTGGCTGCTTCAAAAAAAAAAAAAAAAAAACTTGTAAGCTTTGACGTCCCGCAACTTCAAACATGTTTACATTGCGGTTCCTGCATCCAATATTGTTACGCAATCTTAAGGAGGCCTTTTATCGCAATACCTTTGCTGCCGAGCTAATATTACAGAAAGCGAAAGCCTTCTGTTTTACTCAACTGTGCTAAGTGTAATTGGCAGAACAGCAAATTCATGGTGAGGCGACAGGATTGGGTTTGCTTTCAGGGACACACACACAAAGCTGCGTGTCTTCTTAAATTTTGCACTGCAAATATGAATGCAGTTTCTAGCAACATACTAGTGCATGTTAACACTGAGAGTAATGGGTGCCTTCCTGTTTCTTGCACTACAGATATTCTATGCATGCTTTCTGTATAAATTTATATTCGGGCAAGAGACACATTGGTGTGTATATATTCCACTAGGGTTGTAGATTAGTAAAGAAAATTAATTTTATTTAATACCTTAACACACCCATGAAGTCTGGCACTACATGCAGTAGTAGTGTTTGCGCATGTGCACTTTGTCCCCGCTCCTTTGGCTGCGGTGGCTATGAAAGTTAGCCGGTATAAAGCAACCGACTGCATTCCTGAAAGTTTGTCACAGTATGTTCTTGGCAAGAGATGCCTAACAGAGAGCATATCTCTATTTCAATTTAAATCAGCCTAAAATGAAACACCACATATATCATTAAGGTATCTCCCAGATGATGGGTTGCACTGATTTTGCTGTCCGCCAGTCCAGCTCACCACTCCGCGGCATTACTTAAAAAAAAAAGTACCTCATATGCAGTTACAGTGCAGTCCACTTACGAGCCACGAGATGTCAAGAACTGCAGCTTCCACACTTCCTTAGTGCAAAACAGAAACAAGGTTTGCAGACTTATCCTACTGTACTCTGCATTTTACTGTACCTAGAATTATGTAAGCCACATCTTTCAACCAGAGCTAAACAGTGCTGTCAGAGCCAGAATTCATTCCCTAGGGCTGAAAGGGAGCCTACCACCCCAGAAAACCTGGAAGCAAGTGGACCACCCATGTACAGCCCTTCCTAGAATGGATTAAGGGTCTCATCACACAGCTTTACTGGACTGCAGACCTGGTACGACTCCTTTATATACAGTGCTGTCCACTTATAACAATATCAAAAAGAACAAAAATCTGATCGTCAGAATTGATGATGGCTATATATGGACTGTCGTAAAATAAAGCTGCTGAACAAACCTACGTGATTCTGAACCAAAATTTGCCACCTGTGCTAAAGAACAGATGTAGAAAGCAGGCTGCGAAAAATAAAAACATTTATTTATACCTGTAAATACCGTGTCAAGCATTAGAAATGGTCAGAAAGCTGCACTTGCTTTCATGACAGTTTCAGGTTTACAACTGCAGTGTGCACTGCGTCCAGCTGCTGCATGGACACAGGCAGTAATCCTTCAGCGTGCATGAAATCAATGAGTGACTCGCTCAACGAGAGTGCACTTTGCGTGAGCATCGAGGTAGGGGTCAAAGACTCATAATCACTACCACTGCTGTCATCACCTCCATGACAACTGTGCTTCCACAACAACGACCGCATTTCATTGCAGAATGAGGCAGCACCATCTGCACTTAAGGTCTCCTCCAGTGAAGAACCCCCCGTTTTATTGTCAGTAGAAACGTGCTCCCAGATCTCCATAATGTCAGTGCTTCCACCACGTTGGTTCCAGAATCACGGCGGTTTTGCCGTTTCACATTGGCGCACGAAGCCTGCCTTTTTCATTCATTGGCATGGCCACTGGTTCCAACCTTCATGATGACAGCACGCCCCATTTTTAGAGCTCATAGTTCTTTGAGTTTTGCAAAATTTTCAGCTTCATCTCAAGTGACGCAACTTTGTGCATTTTCAGGGCCATCTTCTACAAACTGGGCTGCCCACTGCTTCAGGGCTGCTTCCACGGACCATTTTCGCACTCGCTGAAAGACACTGAAGGAACGAGCTCCATCAGGCCGCTTCGCCTTTCACTTTAAAAATTTTTTCTTTCTTTCTCTCTTATTTGGATGCACACGGAGCACGATCGTAGGCGATCCGGATGCGAAGCAGCTGGCGCCATCTTGTGGCGCGCTGCGGCAACTCGTGATGCTCTTACCGGCTTTCACAATCGGCACATGGGCGGGACACACTGTGCGGTAATGACGGCACACACTAATTCGCGAAGGCGAACTTTTTGTCCCGCCTTGGCATCGTTCATTTAAGGGAAACACAGCAACACAAATGTCAAGCTCAGTCTGCATAGAAAACACCGCCCAGAAGGCAAAATTTTGATCATTGTATCCAACACACGGTCATAACATATCCTTATATATGTTTTTTTCTTATAGCCCTAATGCATAAGCTCATACCCTTAAAGGGACACAAGAGGCAAGTACTAAGTCAACGTGGACTGTTTAAATACCATTCCAGAAACCTCGCACTGCTTGTTTCGTGCCAAGAAAAAACTTAGTTTATAAGAAATTTGTATCTGAAGGGCCCGAATACCTTCTTCAAAATTCAAATCTCCCGCCATCCTACTGGGGGAGTGGTGATGTTGCATATGCCATCACCGCCCTTTGCTGCTGCCGGTGAGTAAAGCAGCACCCGACAGACAGCGGCACCGAGCCAAGACGAAGCGGCGGATTTGCTGCTGCAGCTGCTGTTTGGTCACGTGGCGTAGACCGTTCAGGCATCCCGCGACATCACATGGAAGCTGAATTCATTGTTATTTGCAGTTTGTGAGGTGAGAGTTTCGTGAGCCAGCAAAGCCAGTACAGCACTAAGCGACCAGGAAAGTACTGAAACGCGAAAGCGTGGGCCGCGCAAAGTAGAGTGATAACAAAACCTTTCAAATACCCACGTCGTTGGCAACAGTAATTTCAATGACTTATTTTTCTGAACGTGAAATGGAACTGGACAAGTACCATTTAATTTCATCTTATAAATCTAATACGAGGGTGTTTTTTTTTTTTTGCAACGAATAGTTGAGTACTAATGACAGAATTTAACTGAGGAGTGCTTACGTCATCGGGCAAGTGCTTGAATGTCTCGAGGGAGTCTCTAATCATGTCCTGCATTTACCTCGATTTCTCTATTATTAGGGCTCTGTTCGCTACAATATTGACACCTTAGAAATTCTCTAGTACTAATCTATCACTTTAGCTTGGCGTAGTATTTGCCTTTAGTGTCCCTTTAAGTCAACTCATTGTTGCACTGATATATTGTTACATGCGGGATCACTGGAAGTGGACTGCACTGTAATACATCAAACAAGTAGTTAACCATGCCAGTTAACTGTCAGTTATCAATCTCAACTTCTGTAGGCTTTTCCTGTAGAAAGACGCTCAAGGACTGAAGTCTAGGACATTGCAGAAATAATGTGAAAGCCCTGGTCCTTGTCTGAACCAAGTCTGGTGTTCAACTGCAAATCCCTAAGGTAATACTGGATCTCGCTAATACCACAATTATCAGCTGCAAGACAAAGGCCTCACAAACAGAATCACACCTATCTTGCCTCAACACAAATCCATGTATGTGAATGCCATAACCTCATCACTCCATTGAATCCTCCTTTAGACTGGAAGTAATAATAAAAAGAGCCAAATTTTACTTGTGCCATCACAGCATGCCAAATTTGTTTGGAAGCAAGACACCACTTCCAGTAGCCAAATTTCCGTTCAGTGTCTTTTGAAGTTCAGCAAAAAGAAAAGGCAACCATGGTTAATTTTGCATAATGAAGAAATTCCTGTGCAGCCTGTGGCTTACCTGAAGCAGCTCCGGCGCCGGCGCACTCTCGGCAGCCTTGTCCAAGGCCCACTGGACAATGTCATCAGCTGTTCGGCCACCATTGTACTCTTCCGCAGAGTGGCGGTCCTTCTTTCCAGCCGGGAAATACTTGATTGTTGGGTAGCCCTTCACCTGTTTCAAGGAAAGATGAGAAGTATGCATGTGTGACCATACATTCAGCATTGTGCCCGTTTTCAATTTCTGGCACAGTTGAACCTCAATATAACAAACCTCGACATAACAAAGTAAGTAGCTGACCATGCTTTATTTCGATGAGTATTGTACTGCTGTAACAAAACTGAAAATCCGAGGTCAGAGACAATAACAGTTCCTGCAAAGCAAACACAGTGGAACCTCATAGACAAGATCCTGTTACGTACGATTTACCGGCCCCAACCCAATTTTCACAACTGATTCCACAAGAAATTATCCAATATAGTTCACTTCTTTTTTTACCGGTTCATACATATCTGAAGAACAGGATCTTTTGGCACCAACATTCAGTACATCGTTAAACTGCACTCATGTGGTGCATTTTCCAGCTGCTAAATTCTAAGTAAACAAGAAAAGACCCAAGGCACACACTATCGAGAACAATACGTGGCTGCCACTGCACCTTTCCCGTAATACTCGCCCGTACATCTCAGATGACAATGCTGGCACACACTGTTTCCTACTCAGGTACCAGCAAATCTCCCTCCAGGATTGGTGCATGGAAAATACACAGCTACTGCAGCAAACCCTATAGAAATAAGTATCTTCACTTATCCATCTCTTAGCATGTGTGGCGTAGTGCCATTGTAAGCATACTGCACAGCTTTGATAGGCAACAAGCCAAATGCACCACACTGCGACACGAAGTGAGCCTCACATTTCGCTATTTCACTCTGGCGGCATCGTATAGGCATTGTATTCTGGCAACACCCACCAGCTCGATTTTGTTTCGGTCTATCATCCCTGTCTTAAAGCACTATGCAACAGGAAAACGACAATGTTAATCTTCGGTAATTATGGCCTCACCAGCTCAATGTGCATAAGCATCCCGTGCCGCAACAGTTTGTGAAAAGTGAGCATGTCACAACTTCCCACCAAAAAATGCCTAGCTCGAAGAAGCTGCCTATTCAGGCCGAATTCGAGGAGTGCAAACGTAAGCTTGCCAAAGCAATAAAAAGGACAATGCTATGCAACACTTTGCATTACGCAGATGTCTACTACTGAGCCTGTCAAACCTTTAGTCACTTCGGATCATACATCTTCAAAGTTGATGCATCTTCAATGTAAAATTGTGGTTCTACTGTATTTACTCCCTCAGCCGTTCGAAGTATGTAGTATTCTGGTGGCTAAGATCTAAAACACTCGGCAACGGCAACTTTAAATAGTGCATTCTGGACATGTTTGCACAGTTTTGCCAATGGCACGGCTTGGCTGGCCTGCAGCCAGCAAGCCAGGTAATATGTGAAAGTTGCTTGCCTTGTTTCATGGGGCACTACACACCCATACGGGTTTTGGCTCTCAAGGTCACCTTCACTCACAGTTTACCTATGTGCCATCAAATACATGCGACTATGGATATAATAATAATATTTGGGGTTTTACGTGCCAAAACCACTTTCTGATTATGAGGCACGCCGTAGTGGAGGACTCCGGAAATTTTGACCACCTGGGGTTCTTTAACGTGCACCTAAATCTAAGCACACGGGTGTTTTCGCATTTCGCCCCCATCGAAATGCGGCCGCCGTGGCCGGGATTCGATCCCGCGACCTCGTGCTCAGCAGCCTGCGAATGTCTAGGAAGAAAACATCTCCCAACATAATATAGTGTAGAACCTTTAACACAATACAGTGGAACCTTGTTAGTACATACCTGGTGAGAACTGGGCACACTTTGTACTAAATGGTACAGTATTTACCCGAATGCAACAAGTTTTTTTTACCTAAAATAGAAGTGAAAAGTCACCCCCCCTATTACATTCGAATACTAGGTATAAAAATGCTAAGGCACCAAACACTCACTATTAAGCTCGCTTAATGTGCCGCATTTATGTGTGTGCCGATTGACCTGCTCCTTCAATGTCGCGCGCTCCAAATTCAGCGGTCAACCAATACACGAACCACAGCCAGGGCGAGTCGCGAATGCGGTGCAAACGTGAAAAAGGCAGAGCAAACGACACCAACGACAGCGCGTCAACAACTTGTCACCTTGGAGGGACAAAATGTGCATGAGTGTTGTACGATTGGCGCAAAAAATGGACAAACCTTTTTCTCACCACTAGGCGATTCTACGACGAGCACCCCCAGCACGCGAAATGGATGCGCCTTTCTCTCACCACTAGGTGATTCTAGTGACGTAGCGATCCATTTGGGCCACTGGCGGTGCGTCCTGGGCATTTGTTTCCACGATAGTACCATGTGACCTACGCCACCAATTCCTCAGGCAGTGCATAGCAGCATTGTCTGTTCAGCGCTTCAACACGTTGGTCTGTTCCTGCCTGCTTAATGTGCCTACATTCGAAATGGCATGCTCTCGCACTCATTATACCATTGGCTTCAAACGCAAGGCCATTCTACTCGCCAAAAAAGTTGGTAACTCCGCGGCTGCAAGAACCTGAACATCAACGATAAGGGGGTGGAGGAAGCATCGCCAGGAGCTGTTCAATTGCAACAGTCATAGAAAAGGTTTCCGTGGGCCCAAGAAAGGCCGCTTCCCGGATTTGGAGCGTCGTCTTGCGGACTTCATTGGTAAACAACGCTCCCGGCTTCTTGGTGAGGGCACTGAAATGCTTCAGTGCAAAGCACGTGAACTTGCACGAGACGCGGGTTTGGCGCCAAACCAATTCAAGGCATCGGGCAGCTGGATACAGAAGTTCATGCGAAGGGCCAGTTGTTCCCTTCAACGCACTACCTTGATTTGTCAGAAACTACCCGAGGATTTCTGAGTCGAAACTTCTCACATTTGAGCAGTATGTCATTGATCTCCGCCGCTCTACCAACATGCCACACACATCGGGAATGCGGACCAAACCCCGTGTACCTTGATATGTCAATGGTTAGGACAGTGCACAAGTCTGGTGAACACACAAGTTCGGATTAGAAGCACTGGAAACAAAGAATCGGACAACAGTTATGCTCGCATGTTTGGCTGATGGTCGCAAGCTCCCTCCCTTCATAATTTTTCGGCGAAGACTATCCCGAAAGGAACATTTCTGAACAATGTTGCCGGATGCTGCCACGAAAAAGGCTGGATGGACTCGGGACTCATCATAGATTGGATTTCCAGCGTTTGGGACTGAAGGCCAGATGCACTGCTGCATCCAGAATCAATATTGTTGCTGGGTTCTTTTCGAGGTCACCTCACATCCGGCGTGAATGAAAAGCTGCAGCGTGACCGAACACATTTGGCTGTTATACCGGAGGGAATGACGTCCATTCTTCAGCCCTTGGATGTTTGCTCGAACAAGCTGTTCAAGAATCACTTACGGCAGCTGTATTGGGACTGGATTGAATATGGATCTACATTAACACCTGCAGGGAGACTGAAACGACTGAGTGCATCTACTGTTGCCCAGTGGGTTTCAGCCGCTTGGTACGGGCTGCCTCATGAAACAGTCTACCACGCATTTAAGAAATGTTCTATTTCAAATACCCTCGACGGAATTGAGGACGATCTGCTGTGGGAAATAACTAGTGACAAAGAGGAGTCCAGCTGTGATGACAGCGACGGCGACATCAATGGCGAGATTAGGCATAGTTTGCAGGTACTTCAATAAAGCTGCTCTCGACTTTTCCTATGGTTTGTTTTCTGTGTTACATTCATGTTTTATAGTTTCGGTTTCTTGCATTACATTCGCGTTTTTGCGTCTTTGTTCTTACGTGTTCGCAAAGTTGACCCTCGCATTACATTTCGCCCTCGCAATGTCGACCCTCGCATTACATTCAGGTAAATACGGTAATATGCATTAACCAGCAACTACAGCTTTGCATCTCCTTACTGCAGTGCCACAACTAAAGAACAGAGTAATATGAACATCCTCACGTCATTTAAATGTGCACGATGAGGTACCTTCAACACAGCCACAAAGCCTATGTGGTTGTGCTCTATGCTGTGGCTACCACCTTCTGCACATTTACAATGGTTATGTGAAGAGCCACTACCACACCCACATCAGTTTTAGCAATTCCCAAAAAGGCTGGAAATCTTCTGCAGCACAGCTCCGTGTCAGCTTCACTGCAACTTAAGGCAGCAGTGTTAGATCTTACTTGATAAGACGTGATTTTGGGTATGCACTGACCGGTAGCGATACAAGAAGCCACTTAGGCTTTAGCAAATCCAGTATCTTACTCTATGGTGATGGGATCACGTATTTATCACAACTACCAGGTTATACTAAGACAGGTCGGGCACCAGAACATGGAAAAATAGTCGCTATGAACCACAGTTTCAGAAAGTGTCCTTTGCAGCCCTGTAGGGAAGTACCACACACAGGGGGTGCTGTCAGAGCCAGACATCATTCACAAAGGCTGAAGAGCAAGCCAGCTGCCCGAAAACCGGGAAAAGCCGGCTGCTCATCCACAGCCCTTCCTAGAATGGATTATGGTCTCATCACACAGCAGTACCACTGACTGGACAAGGCTATCAAGATAGCACAATAAAGCAGTAAAAGTAAGAACTTTGCTGTGTCAAAAATTTTGTTCATGGTTTCCCCGTTAAGTAGAAAATAAAATCATTAAATCATGAATTACTAGAACAAAGTGCACTAGGCCTAGATTCAACTAGGCACATATTGGTGGACAAGCAGAACACCGTACTTACTAGAGTGTAATGCAACCACAATCATAACATGGGGGTCAACTTTCCAGTCATGGAAAATAAAAATAATGGTGTGAATGTAACGAGATGAAAAAAAAAAAAAGATGTACATTTATTGAAGTACAATTTGGAAACGAGTTCTTTTCATCCGTCGTCGCCGTCGGAGGGGGTAATGGAGCTTTACTTAGGCAGTGTTCTCAGGCCATCACTTTCGGATACAGTTCCACTTCCACAAAATTCCACAAATGTTGGGACAAGCCCAGCCTTCCATCTCTGAAAATGATCACCTGAGAAGCCATCTTTTGTACCATTGAGCTCGTTGGGACACTAAAGGCAATATTAAGTCAACGTGGACTAAAATACCATTCCAGAAACCTCACAGCACTTGTTTCATGCCAAGAAAAGACTTAAGAGAAAACCGTGTCTGAAGGGTTCGGTTACCTTTAGCGCAATTCATATTGCCCACCCCCACGCAGAGGAGTGGCGACGTTGTACATGGTATCTCCTCCCTTTACAGCCGTCTTCGAGTAAAACAGCACCCGGCAGATGGCACTATGGTTTCTGGTGCAACACGTAAACCCACAAGCTTTGGAGAAGCCCAACCATGACAGAGTTAGATTCGCCACTGCAACAGCTTTTGCTTAACCCTTTGAAGGTTTTTGCCGTACATGTACGGCGGCGGTTTTCTGTCCCGCAAGGTCTTTGCCGTACGAGTACGGTTCCGACCCTCCGTTTGAAATTTCGCGCCATAATGACGATGCGTGCTCACCGTGAGGTGCTGCCACCTCTTAGCACTTACAAGAAGCGTTTGAAATTTGTGCCACCTTATTGGGGAGATAAACAGAACTGATTGCTAGTTCAGCGCGTCGCTCAGACTGCGGCAACGCCCCTTTGGCAGTTTCGGTTTCACCGCGTGATTGCAACGGAGCCGTGCGAAACGTCATTTTCTTTGTCGGCACACTCTTGCGGGGTGGTGGAAGTTGATTTCTATCTTGATTGGCACTGCTCTTAGCTTGTTTATCAGCGCCGTTGGCGAGGTATTCTCGCTCTCAGTGGCAACGCGCTTTCACGGTTTCGGTTCCGCCGCGTGATCGCAACGGAGGCGCGCGAAACGTGGTTTTTCTCTTTGTCGGCACGCTCTCGCAGGGGCGGCGGAAGTTGATTTCTATCTTGATTGGCACTGCTCTTAGCTTGTTTATCACCAACGTCTTAGCTTGTTTATCACCACCGCTCACAAGGTATTCTCGCTCTCTGCGGCAACGCACTTACGCAAGAGGGTGCATCAGACCTTTGTGCGAGGCAGCCGCACGCAGATATGTCATGTGTGTGCCAACACAACTCCTCGCTCCAAGAGAACAGACACGCATTTTAGGTGTGCAGACTGCGATAAGGCGCTGTGTGTAGACCAGTGTTTCAAGCAGTACCACGCTCGGAAATACTATTGAACATTTTGCAGTTCAGGGTGATGCCGACACCAAAATACTGTTCCTAATTATTTTTTAGTATTTATTCCCGACTTTCTACATTTTGAACATTCAAGACCCGCAATTAAGTAATTTGACCACCTGGGAAAGTTATTTTCAAAATAATTTGACCCTCAAATGGTTAAGTGGCGTGGACAGTTCGGGCATCATGCGACATCGCAGAGACATGGAAAAATCTCTGATACTTGCATTTCGTAGGAGTTTCACGAGCCAGCAAAACCAGCGCAGCACTACACGATAACAAAACTAAACGCGAAGGCATGGGCGGTGCAGAGTAGCGCAAAAACAAAACTTTTCGACCGCCAGCATTGTTTTAGTTGAAATTAGTTCTTTTGTTTCTAAACATTGAATAGAACTGGACAAGTAGCATTTCCTTCTTTCTTATAACACAATACAAGTATGCTTTTATTACAAGAAGTTGAGTACTAGCAACAGAAAAAGAAGTGCCTTCGTCAGCTGGCTAGTACTTGAATGTCCCTGGCGAGTCGCAAATTGTGTCCTGCATTTACCTCTATTTCTCCATTACTAAAACTTTCTTCGCGATAATATTGACGCCTTAGTCATCCTCAAGCATTAATAGATCACTTTAGCTTTATTTAATATCTGCCTTTAATGTCTCTTTACGTACTTTTTAAATTAAAATACCGCACAACCATTTCATTCGGGTGCTGTACCAGGCCACTACAAGGTCCACAGAGCCTTTCCAACTGGCCTTGCTTTTAACCCTTTCGCTGTCGGACCTTTCTGACCGTGACGCACCCCCAGTGTCGGCTTGGTTTCAGGGAACGAGCATAACAGGGAATGAACATAGCAATTTATTTTTGATTATGATTGGTATACAAATAACATAGTCAATGCAATATGCACATTTCAGTGTTCTGCAGCTGTTGTTAGTAAACATCATCAGCCTGACTATAAAATCCGTTCAACATCCGAATCTGACGATGCGGAACCCTCTTTCTCGCATGCGACTCTGTTCGAGTCTGAATCCGAGCTCGGCTCGTATTCTGAATCGGAATTGAGCCACCGCTCCAATGAGCAGACGAAGGTCCCGCGCGCTCAGCCATCCGAAAGTAACCGCGTGCAGGGAGGAGGATGCGCGTTCAGTCGCCCGCACAAGAGAAATGGGACATTGCGTGATCAAGAAGACAAAGGGAGATGGAAAAAGGCTAAACAAAGTTCAAAGGGCTTTATGTTTACTGCTGCAAGTCGGAAGCGAGGGTGCGGCGAGAGAGCGAAAGCAGCAATCGAGTCACCCTTTATGGAGAGGCAACGGCACGTGCGCCTGAACTTGACGCGCCGTAGCAGACACACCAACAGAAGAAAAATAAAAACCTTCAAACCAGCGGAGAAGGCAGAACAGCCCTTGAACCCATAACCACACGCGCGCAACGCATGATCCAGCGAACGCGGAGCCACCGCGCCACTCAGCAAAGAGAAAGTGGGGAGTAGCAGTCGCACCATACTCTTCAATACATGGATGTCGGGGCGAATATACGAACTTGTAGAAAGAGTCAACAGATAGCGTGGCCAATCCAGGAGCGCCAGCTTTGCGCTCAGGCGCGAAATTTTGAACGCACGATAGAGAACGTACCGGTACGTCAGTGACGCTGTTGGGGGGGAAGCGCGATGACGTACCGGTACGTCCGTGACAGCGAAAGGGTTAAAGAGGGCTTCCTGTTGGTACCTTCATCTAAGAATTGTCGACCTCTAGCAGCTGGGCCATGGCGGAGTTTCCCAGCTTCTCGGTCATAAAAATTGCTCTTTTCTCAAAGTGGACGTAATACAGAGCATCATAACTTCATTAATGAACAGTCTAAGCACGAAAGAACACAGGGTACAGCAGCACCATAACTAAGATAAGCACACAAGCACAATGAAAATGGCATCAATTTGCAAAAAAAATTTTTGACTTTGGTTGACTTGTCTGTGGATAGGATTGAAACAAAGGTGCAGGTTGCCACCGTAACACTAAAAACCACGGGATTTAGAATATTTGTCTTACAATTATCATTTTTGCCATTATTCAAATGTAAAGCGAGGGTTGAGTATAAGCAACAAAAATAATGGGGGGAAAACTCGTTACAATCGAGTAAATATGGCACATAAGTAAGAGACTGGCTCACAGCAGCATTGTCCACAAATGCATAAGCCCTGACTGTCTACTATGGAACTTCATTAGAGACTGCAGTGCGATTTTGCATGAAGCAGCAGTGACCTTGTAGCAGTCATGTTTTGCAACATTTGAAATTATTTGATGTCCCTGGCATCCGTCAAACAGAAATTCAATGCTGCATGTACAGCAAGACTAGACATCCCTTTGAGGAGCCAATCATCGAGTTACCATATTATTTTTTAATTTCCAATTTGCCTACACAAACAGCTTATGGATACATGCAAGCACTATGTTAACAGCAGATGACACACCTGTACCTAACTCGCAGGTTTGTCACAGCATTCATTGGAACTGCTTTGTATGTGCTCATTAGGGAGCATATCTTAAGTCAAACAATGAATATCAGTAAGTGCAGTGGGTACTAGGCAAAATGACCCTATACAATAGATTAGCCATTCTAGAATGGTGGCATGGTACTGCTGGAAAAGAGCAAAGCAGCAGCAATACAGCACTCACGTCGTACTGGGAAGCAAGCCCCTGGTGCACAGTGGCGTCGACAGCACCCAGCTTGACCTTGCCCTTCAGCTCAGTAGCTGCCTTGGCCCAGTGGGGCGCCAGGTTCTTGCAGTGGCCGCACCAGGGGGCAAAGAACTCTACCAGCCAAAGGTCATCACTCTTCAGCACCAACTCCTCGAAATTGCTGTCGTCCAGCTCGACCACGTCACCCTGGAAGAGATGACAAAATAATGTCGCTAAACGCCGAACTCCTCCCTGCAAGGGTGACCAGCATGGCTATTTGCTCGCTATTAACGTGGTTTCACTGTCCCTACAATGTTATGTGCCACATTTAACCAGAGCTGAACTGTGCTGTCAGAGCCAGAATTCATTCCTTAGGGCTGAAAGGGAGCCTACCACCCCAGAAAACCTGGAAGCAAGTGGACCACCCATGCACAGCCCTTCCTAGAATGGATTAAAGGTCTCATCACACAGCTTTACTGGACAGCAGATCCGGGATGGCTCCTTAATATACTATGGCTGCTTGTGGGGTGTTCTTAACCAATTTCAATTCTTTGTTAGGGAACATTTTTCATTCAACAGAGAACATCAGCGAATTCAGTAATATCGCACAAAAGTTCCAAGTAATGAATGGCTAATATAGTCCCAGAAACAAAGGCCAGGAGGAACAAACCTTTCCACTAGTGCCACTGCCTCCAGAGGTGCGCTTGCCGAGCCTCTGGTCGACAACCTTGCGAGCTTCCTGGAGGGCAGCCGACGCAACACCATCGGCAGTGCGCGGCCCGCTGTAGTCCGTCGGGCTGTGCTTATTGGCACCAAATATTTTGACCGTCGGGAAGCCCCTGACACCATACTGGCCTCCGAGAGACTTGTCCTTGTCAGCGTCCACAGCACCGACCTTGACTACACCCTGGGTGAACCCGGTCAACAGCAAACAAAAATGTCAGCAAAAACCAGTACCAAGCAAACGACTCTCCCATTTCCACAGCATGAACTGAATGAACACTTTTGCACAAGTCTACCACGGCAGTTGAACTCTTTCAAACCAAAATAAGCTACTTGCCCACAATAGTTTCTGAGGACATTAAAAGAGCCGAATTTCCGCCTTGCCTAAACATCGTCAACTGATGCATGCTCTATGCAGGCTCATGCACAATTTATGAAGTGCCTCTACAGGCTGTGCACCCAGACCATAAAAAGAGTACTGCTTTTTATTTTTAAGAACTTCGCTTTCCAAGAACTTTACAAATATATGCGTGTTTTCTCCATACAGCATAACAATATCTACTTTCTCCTTCAACACTTGCAAGTTTGAACATAATGTTTCTTCTAGTCATTCATTGAAGATTACCTTCAAGAAACATGGAAGAAAGAGGCACTGCCTTAACAAGGACTAATCAGTAGTAGGTAATGGCTGCCTCGCTAGAGTACTATGCAATCTAAATTATTACTACAGAAGCTGAAGACAGGCAGCGAAATGGCTTGCTTAAATTTTTTTTGACTGGAATATGAAACTGGAAAGAGCCCCATCTACGACAACAAGGCTTGCTCAATTTCTCCAAACAAACCGTAATGACGAACAGCACCAAGGTTCGATAAGTCATAGATAACTGACACCTTCATAAGTTTACGGTTTTGAGCCATCAAGCCCGAGCCTAGTTTTTCCAACATAATGGAAGTAGAACAGAAATTTGGACAGAGTGCTACTTATTTGTTATTAATATTCTTCCTTGAATTTGGACATGAATGTCCAAGGATAATGTTACAAGCTATAGCTAAAAACTACAATTTTAGCAACAAATGTAAATTTCGAAGTGCACTGAACATAGAGAAAAACTGAACAGAAGTCCCCAAATTGTCAGCTTACTAGCCGATTACGTTAGGGCCGCAGTTTTAAAATGAAATTACCATACTATATCGGAAAATATTCATCCCAATCCTGCAGCACTACAATGACGAAACATGCCACACTTCATATTTTCCACTGCAACAACTAGAGCTTTTAATAGAGATCCCATGCAGCGTGTGAGTAGCGAAGTTCTCTACAAGCCATATTCTTCAAGTACAGAGGCAGAAGTGTGCTTCAGTAGTGCTGTCAGAGCCAGAATTCATTCCTTAGGGCTGAAAAGGGAGCCTGTTGCCTCAGAGGACCTGGAAGCGGTCGGCCACCCAGACACAGCCCTTCCTAGAATTCAGAGCCAGAATTCATTCCTTAGGGCTGAAAAGGGAGCCTGTTGCCTCAGAGGACTTGGAAGCGGTCGGCCACCCAGACACAGCCCTTCCTAGAATGGATTAAAGGTCTCATCACCCAGCTTTACTGCTCTGCCCGGCAAGTCTATGTGTGCGAACCATAACAACGCCTCCTTGCTGGAATGCCAGGTTGCGAACGTATGTGACCCGCTATATTATCGAAGTGTCTGAAATCGCACATATGTTTTAAAAAGCAAAGATGTGATGAAACTTCCCAAGTCACTTTATCAGCACTACTTCCCTATTACTCGGGCTGGCCAGTGAACAACAAAGATGGCAGTTCACTGGAATGATTAACTAATACCCCTGTCACACAGGCAAACTAAAGCGCAATTTGAGCAAGGGCACTTCAACGCGCCGAGTGTCATGTTGGCGGCCCGCTGCTGCACAAGAAAGAAAAAAAAAAGTGTTCTTCCAAATTAGTGGCGTGGCAATTGGTGTGGCTGTAAACAGCCAGTGAACAATGGTAGCTTTTGCTGTTTTTGTTTTTCTTTGCAGTGTGCCACATTTGTTTAGCTTGTAACGTCACCAATTTTTAAAATATGTTATTAAATATTAATTCTGACTCTGCTTTCCATATTACTTGGCTTACTTTTTACACACTGCTAATGAGGCTACGCACTTCGCCACCGTGAAGTGTGCTCGCCGAACACACTCGCCGAAAAGTATGCTCTGCAGCAAGTGTAACTATGAGCTCCCATGTGGCAGCCTGTGAATGACACTGGCGGCGAAATGCAATCGCTCAAAGTGCACTTAAGTTAGCCCATGTGACAAGGGTATAACACTTCGACAACCAGAAAAACAAAAATCAACAAGGGACATCCCCGTATTGCATGTACCTTAAGTGCAGAAGCCGCCTTAGCATATTCAGAAGCAAAAGACTGGCAGTGGCCACACCTGAAACAGGAAGAGATAGTGTAGGTAATTAACAAAGCTCGGTTCTAATTAGACAGCTGATTAATGTGTAGTTATTATTGCAAAACTTAGCAGACAACAAATGTAGATTAGTGCCAAACACATATTGCATATGCTACTCGTTCCCTATATATATCTCCAGCCTTAATCTCAAAGGAACAAAACATTCTTGCCTGCGAAACACAAAGGCCAACTGCAATGATCTGTCACTGTATATATATACATACATATATGCATATATATATAGACACACGCACACACACACACACTATTGAAGCAGTCTTGGAAAAATTGCAGGACGGGCAATCGTCTCACCACCATTACACCAAGTATTTTTAGAATATAAGAATATTTAAATTGCCTGTCAAAGATAATCATCACCATATTTATTTTACAGTTGTATTATTTACAACACAGCTGTAATGCTTGAAACTAGAGTGCACAAATAGGCAGAGATCGCATGCACACTAGATCAAGATGCATAATGACTAATTATCCAGTTATCACTAATGAAGCTTTTACCTAATTCTTTCATAGCTAATTGTACCCAGTGAGACTTCATGAATTTTTTTGGTCTTTATGCCATAAAAACGGCTGTACTAGTCCATGCTAGACTGGGCACCCCATATTTCCCATACAGGATCAAAGGAAGGATGTCGTATGCTATATTGAAATTATATGCTCACTACGAGTAAATGTCAAGGCTAATACAAACAGATGGTAAAGCTATGGCACACAGACAAGCCTGAGCTATTGCTCAGAAGCTCAACCTTGAATTGGCCAACGTCTAAATATATTCACTGCATAATTCTCATGACAAAGGCTAAAGAGGCACAAAAGGCCAATACGTTAAGATGTGCAGTATTGCTAGGTTATAGTTCAGACAATAAACAGGGCACCTTTCACAGCAGTAAATGTCTCACACAAGCCAAAAAGAAAAGTGAAAATCTAGTAGTGATGCGACATTGACATTCTTGCCTCTTCAGCTCGCTATGGTACCAGAAAATGCAACAAAGATTAAACATGGACTCGTTCAGCAATTACATATATGTTGAGAATAAGTTCAATGCTGGTAGCCTTTGTAGACTTTTCTCACAGAAAAGTCAGAACCGGCAAAATAACTTAAGCGTAGGTTGCTGCACAAGGGTACTATTGCTGCCATAGCCAGATCACAAAGATTGAAAGCCAAGTTGGGGCCTCTACTGCCATATTCTGGGATAAATAAGCTCAAATGTGCAAACTCTTGGGATTTTAAACATAAGCCAAACAGCCCTTCTAACTTTTTCGCATTGATTTTGTGAATTTTCACTGGGTATATTAAAGCATTTATGAATAGCTAACTACGATTATTCACAACTGTAAGGAAAAACTACTTTTCCTGCACAATGACATAGTTCCTACAGACATTTTAGAGGTATGGCTTATCATACAGCTTTTGCGACTTCTACAGGGAAACTAAAACTTAACCGAAGTTACGAGCTGAGAAAAAACACCTGTAGCACAAGTTCCTTGTGCACAGATTATCTGGTCAACCTGTAAGTGATTACAAGTTTTTCAACTGAAGTGTTTGGAAAATGGCAGCAGCCTACTGCATTGGTGATAGTAACCAGGACAGAAAATTTACTCCAGCAGAGCCTTTCCCTTTTTTTTTCTTTTTTACTACAATGCAGATAACCTGAACTAATGCAGAGGACTGCCACAGTTGCCTTAGAAGTTTCATTTACACGGAGCCCTAAAATAATGTCTGTGCAAGAATGGGCATTGACAAACATTGCGGACCTTACAGTTTCAGAGTCACCCCCCCCCCCTCCCCATCAGGCCCCTTTGCACGTTTTTGTTGTAAGCCGCTATCTGGGGAGTGTTTTATAGAAATAATTTTTCATGTCAGTTCATTATTAAAGGAGATGGAAAAAATTTAGCTGTCCTGTTACCATGCCAACAGGAGCACAGCGTCACTGCCAATGGAGACACCTTCTTTGCCTTTACAAGCTGCCACAAGCGGTGCTCCTCCCCTGCCCTCTCCCATACCTGGGCTGAGGGACCAAGTCATGTTTACAAGAAAAGCCCTGCCTCCATTTTCTTTCTTCCTTTTTTGCCACATAGTGTGCTTCCTGAGGCGGCAGTGAGTGTTCCCCATTGGTTGATTAACAGAAGTCATCACGTGCCATGGTAGGTGACGCTGCAAGCAGTCCAGTGCATCTTAAATGAAGGCATTTGTGTGCATCTCTCTCAATAGAAGCAGGGCTCCCTCGAGAGGTTGGCGCGTGGCCTTTTGTTTGAATTTTCAACCATTTCAGCACCACGTACTTGGCAAACATTATCACCACTGAGTTATAAACGTGCCGCACTTTTCTTTGCAATGCCCAAGCCTAGTTGGGTGTACTTTAAGTGGGTACTAAAGAAAAACTACATCAATTTAGGCTGAAAGAGCATTCTTTTGGGACTTTATTTTCATTGATGTTGTAGCATAAGTTGACTGCTAGAAGTGAAAATGAAGACCAAAGTACCATTTCTAAAATTTTACGCTGAAAGCCCAGCACTGGTACATATTATTTAGGCCATTACAGCTCAGCAGAAGTTCTTGAAACTTGCTAGGTTCAGTCGATGGCTCTTCTAGAATACAATGTCATCCATCTCTACCGATAACTAGACGTGAGGAGATGCTGCTAAAATCCATTACGTCGGGTGTGGCTGGTGCGGGAAGTAAAAGGCAGCCACCACCACAAGTCTCATTTTCGCATCTTTTCTGGCTCGCCATGCCACCTCTGGCTACCGTAATGGTGGCTTTCGCGGTAATGTAGACACATACTGTCCTAATACAGTTCAACTTATTTTTCTTTTTAATGTCTCTCATCCAGCTGGCCAGGACAGCTAAGAGACCAGGAGTAATATCTCACCAGGGTGCATAAAACTCAACAACCCAGACTTCGTCACTGTCGATGACCCTGTTCTTGAAGTTTGCTGGGGAAAGATCCACAACCTCCGTGTGCGGCCCATACATACCCAGAGCCAAAGAGCAGAGGACTGGGAATATGGCAAGAACCGCTAGAATACACGAAAAAGAAAAAAAATCATGAAGACACATGCACAATCCAGTCACTAGTCGTACAGAATGCACAATTACTTAGTTTAGCGCAAAACAATGGACACGAGAAAGAAGACCCCCCCAGGACAAGGCGCTACTCTCACTTGACATTTTATTGAGTCACTGCTTTATAGAAAGCAGAATCCAGAAGAACATGCGGTAAAGAATGCTTAACGAACATCCTGGAAATGAAAAGAGATTTGTCAATCAATCGCTCCCACTACGAGTTGACAATACGCTTGAAACCTTTCATGCCCAATATCTTTCTGTTGGGACTTCAAAAGTGGAGTTAGGAATTATTAAACAGTGCTTATTCAAAAATGGGGGTTACGTGTGTGGTGACTGATTATCGCAGTTAAGCTGGCTTTTAACCAGAAATGAATTGCCAGAACTGCAATCTTTGAGTGTGCAAGGTATTATACCTGCTGCACCAGAATTGTAGCCCAGAGAGCAGTACATGACTGTGCTTCGGGGGTAGATTCTGTATTCCCCGCAATAATGCGCCAAGCTAACCATGGACATTCTTGGCTGCCTCCAGATTTATTATCTTGATCGCCACAATGTTTCCCTCGTTCAGGCAGCTTATATTTGTGCCATTGACATGTGCATTATGTTTAGCACTGTTTAGAAAAAATATGTAACTAGCCCATCATTCAACGTGGGTCTGGTCAAGTATTGTTCCCTCTCTACCCTGTTCATTACTTGCACTATAACAATCTATTACAATTGCACAATCTCTGGTGACACTTTACTCTGTCAATTTACGCCATGTGCAGATGGAGAGTCCCTAGAACACAGCAAAGGTTGGAGGGCAACATTTTAATTAACCTTCCCCTCCCTACGTTTCCTTACTCCACACGTTAAAAGCAAAACACTAGTCAACATAGCTACTCAACCCAGCAATTACATTACAGCTCAAGAACCCTGCCAAGCATGCAAGCTTCCATCATTAATGCAAGACAACCTATCCATTTCACGATGCAAGTAGGCCCCGTCAATGTACATACACAATATATCCCCCAGCTGGATGACGAGGACTTCAGAATAATTTTAACAGCAGCTGTGGTGAATGCACGGGCTTCAAATTATGGCTGAACCCAAGAGGCCTGGAGTGGCAGGTTCTAGCTAATTCAACTTTCTTACTTCAGCAGTGGAAGTCTTTCCAATGAATGAAACCATGCATTCCCAGAAATTTGTAGACATTCCCACTGCCACCTTAAGGAACCATTGCAAGCTGCTGGGGCTGCCTGCAATCAATTATATGACAAGCTTCATACCAATTCCAGTAGTCGAGGGAAATTTTGCACTGCAAAGTTTCAATCAATCACTGTAAACCATGGCAACACATAAATGCTACCGTAATTTCGTACAGCTCCACCAGAAAGGCATGTGGCAGCTTTACTTTCTCCCTCTTCGACGTTCCATTATGTTGTATGCTACGCCTGCAATGTTTCTTTACAGATGGCTAAGTTCATTTAATCAAAGTTTTCACTAAATAACTAAACTACGACATGTTAAAGCATATGCTTGCACATGTATTCAACTAGATTAGATATTCAGACAGCAACATTCACCACAGTTGTTTCAGTAATAGAAGCAATCAGTTTGATGTGCAACATGTTTATAATAGCCATATTGTAGCAGCTTGAGGCTAAAAAGACTAATTGGTACTGAAAATGAACTCAGAAGGGTTGCTGTAAGAGGCTGAAAGTGCATAACATGGCAGCTACATCAAGCCCATTCTTGCTTAGTGGCAATACTGTCAGTATGTGTCAACACTAGTGATCTTAGTATGAAGCCATGGAATGTGTCATGTTTTTGTTCACGACTTGCTGACATCAAAGCCACATCAAACATCAAGTAGTACCATAGCATTGCGTTCCCAGCACAGTTATGATTGGCATTAATTGATCCACGCCTTTAGTCTTAATTCTGGTACAAGTGTTACTTCACACTATTTCAAAAAGTCAAATAATGTGGCAGCTGCAACCAATGATGTAATAAGTCTGCATCCAGAAGAACAAAAAAGTGACCCTAACTACGGCTTTTCTGGTGATTCGCTTATCTGCAACATTAAGTCCTCTACTAAACTGGCATAGAAGTATTCATAAAAATGATCATAATGCCCTTCGTTTCATCATGTTAACAGCCCCACCCCTTTGTCGTGCTGGCAATCCACATATCCCCGGCACTTTTATGAAGCTGCACACAATATATTCACGTGGCTTGGCCAAGCATTAAATAGTTGTAGCAAATATTACCGAACTGAGAATCCCGCAAGTACACCATAGTCAACGCCAGATTTGAAACGGAAATCCTACATAGCCTGGTGGTATCGGTCATCCAATGCCCTTATCTCGAGTTTTCACTAAAGCAGGTGACAGTTCTGTGCTTCGGCTATGTCCGACGCCAACGTGACCTTGACTAATTTTACACAATTAGTCTGCCGCGCGTTAACAGGACACGGAACGCGCTGCAATCTGCACTTGGTAGGGCGGGTTGCTTTTTAGTCACTTCGAAGACAGAACGTGGGAAAGCTACACGTAGCACTAGGCGTGACACTTGACGCATCCCAACATGAGATTCTCAAGTCCACACCACGTGGCCTGCGCTGCCTCGAATGCGTACATTAACTCAGTACTCCCAGCCGAAATTAAGATGATTTGCATAACATGCGAACCACGCAAGTTTGTTCATTCAACGAAAATGCCCTTATATGGAGAACACAGTGGGCGCACACCACCTGTTTCGTGACCTACAACGGTATTAAATAGGGGCGTTACGATTTAGCTGCAATCAATATAATGCCAAATTACTTTGCTGACGCGCGCTTTGCGACGTACGAACGGTGAAAAAACAAACGTGTCAGCGGGCTGACAATGCGCGGGTGGACACACAATGCCCCGAGTGACACGCACATAATCACGCTATGCACAAGCCGCGGCCCGAAGTTAAATTGACTTTACTACGACGAGAAAGTACGTTATTTACATCTTGGTGAACTGGAGAAAAGCACATTTACCATACGTGCGGCGATCGCATCACGACCACGCCACGACATCGTGAGACAACGATGGCAGCTCTGGCTGCCCGGCGCCGTCTTTGTTCGTAACAAGATACGATCGTCATCATCTTAGGAAAAATGTCTTACCTATTGCCATGGTGACCTTGTGAAATAAGTTAGTTTTGGTTAAGTTTTGCAGAAATATACACACTAGACTTGACGGAAGAGCGAAAATGACGAAGAGCCACGCATTTGGAGCGGCGGTGTTTAAAACCGCACTGAGTCTCGTGGCTGATGGTGATTGGCTGGCCGGCAGCCTACATGCTGACAAAACCAAATGACAAAATACATTGCGTAAAACTATAAAAACACTGCTTATAAAACAAAAATAACGTCACTTTACCTAAAAATGCCATCATTTATGGTTTATTTTTAAAGAAAATTTGATTCTTTTTGTAAATGCGTTCGCAAGTTTTAACAGGTGGCAGCACACAACAAGAACCAAGGCGATTGAAATACAATGGCGCGCGTTTTGATTACGCGAAAAGCCGCCGGTTCAGCATTATCGGTGTAAACCGACAAGGACTGAAAAAAGTATTCCAAATTTTATGGGGCTGAATTCGGTTATAACAGGAAAGGGTCTGGGAAAGCAATTTTACTGAGAGCTAAGATGGCAATCAGCTGGCATCTGCGACCTTTATGTGTTCCGATGTAAGGAGCTAAGTACGCGAAATCTGGGTCACACGTCAGCCTGCCACCCAAGCAGTATTTTACTGTATTTTATTTATTTGTTTCCATTTTGCCTGCCGCTACAACGACAAGGAGGAATGGGAAGGGGTGTATGGATAGGGAAGATAGGCAACCCCAGGGGCTTAGAGGGACACTAAAGGCGAATACTAAGTTGACGTGGACTGTTTAAATACCATTCCATGGTGTTGGGCTGCTGAGCAAGAGGTCGCGGGATCGAATCCCGGCCACGGCGGCCGCATTTCGATGGGGTCGAAATGCGAGAACACCCCTTGTACTTTGATTTGGGTGCACGTTAAAGAACCCCAGGTGTTCGAATTTTCCGGAGTCCTCCACTACGGCGTGCCTCATAATCAGAAAATGGTTTTGGCACGTAAAACCCCACAATTTCTTTTTTTAATACCATTCCAGAAACTGTGCGACGCTTGTTTGCCGCCAAGAAAAGACTTATTTTACGAGTAAATCGCATCGGAAGGGTCCGAACACCTTTTTTGAAATTGAAGTCTCCCGCCACCCAGTCGGGGGAGTGATGACGCTGCATACACCATCATCACCATGATCACAGCCATGGATGATCACCACCCTTTGCTGCCGTCGGTGAGTGAAACGACGTCCGACAGACGGCGGTACCGAGCCAAGGAATCACCGCTGCAGCTGGTGTTTGGGCAAGTGGCGTAGAGCATTCGGTCATCCCGCGACATCACATGGAAGTTGGTTTCTCTGCTACGTGCATATTGTGCAAATATGCGAGCCAGCAAAACCAGCGCAGCACTACGCGATAAAAACACTACTGAAACGCGAAAGCGTGGTCGGCGCAGAGTCCAGTAGAAACGAAACCTTTCGACCGCCCGCGTCGTTGTCAAGGGTAATTTCAATGAGTTCTTTTTCCTAAAAAATGAAATAGAACTGGACAAGTAGCATTTTATTTCGCCTTATAATACAAGTATGTTTTTTGCAACGAGTGGTATAGTGACAGAATTTAACTGACGAGTGCTTTCGTCATAGGGCAATTACTTGAATGTCGCGGTGTAGTCGCTAATCATATGTCCTGCATATACCTCAATTTCTCGATTATTACGGCTCTGTTCACTATAATACTGACGCCTTAGAGAGTCTCGAGCACTATTCTATCTCTTTAGCTTGACTTAATATTTGCCTTTAGTGGGGCCCTCACGGGGCGGCGACATGTCAAAGAATACAAGCACGTCGAAAGAATACCAGCATTTTACCGGCGTTTCGGCCGGAGGCTGGTCCCTCCGACACAGGCCGGTCCTCCGTGCGACGCACGCGTAACGCGCAGATGGTGGGTTCGGCTCCCACTAGCGGCACACGATTTTTTTCGTCCGCTTCCATTTGCCTTTTCTTTATTTCGTGCATTTAGATCTCAACCACAGCTAATTTCCCCGATGCTTTCCTTGGCTGTATATGTTCTGTTTAGTTTATATGGTCATGGTTAACAAGCATCGTGCCCCTCGTTTTGTTTGTATGTATGTATGTATGTATGTATGTATGTATGTATGTATGTATGTATGTATGTATGTATGTATGTATGTATGTATGTATGTATGTATGTATGTATGTATGTACGTATGTATGTATGTATGTATGTATGTATGTATGTATGTATAGTTCTTTCGTTTCAACTTTTTGTTTAGTGTATTTGTCACTCACATACAGGCTGAATTGCTCTAAATTTGCACCCACATTCGCCCTACGACAACACAGTTCTTCCTTCAGTGACAATACGCAAACTTGGGCACAAAAAAAATGCAGCCGAATGTGTTCAACTTGCTCATGGCCCTATAATTATTTGCCTTCTTGACCTTATGCTCGGGCACATCGACATTTAACACAAACAACTCGCAGGGTGTTGAACCGAACTGGAACTGAACCGAAAACCGGAGGTGAACCGGAAGCGTACCGAATCGATTCCTTTTTTCCCGCCATCTCGGGACGGAACCCGAACTGGAACATATCTTAGGAACCGTGCCGAAGCGACCGGATCACCGACATGTTCGGGCCAAGGTTTCATTTGTTGGAATTCCACCAGAGTAGCCAATGTTTCTCGCGCCTATGCGGTATACAACGCACGGTGCACCGCTAAGACCCACTCTCCTATGTATCTCTACAGTGCCGATTGGAAACAGCCATGCGGCTATTCGCGGCGATCGCGTGAACTCGCCCGAGTGTAAACGTGTTCGGCTAAACTGTACACACTGTGCGCTGAGTCGGCGCGCATGCTATCTATACACAGAGCACTGCCGACGCGGCGTCGTGATCACGGCACCTGCCGAGTTGTAGGCACAGCGGCGTATTGGTTGTGCTTTCCGACACGCGCGTTGCAGTTTAATGCTACTGTACCCTTATTGGCTGGTGCTACTCCTGCAGCTCGACTGGGACTTCGCGGAGTATAACGAGCAGACGGCGACAACGCGGTAAAGTAGGCGGGAGCTATATAGTGCGAATTTTTTTTTCACTGTGCTCAGCTAATAAGGGGTGATACCACACATTTATTCAACTGCAGACTCTTTGGTTTTAGGTCGAATTAGTGTTTGTTTGTGAGGCAGTTTGTACGAGCGTTCGTAACAAGCCCCGGGGTAGAACATATATACTGCTTCGGAATGCCGAGATGACGTTGTGTTTAGTTCTAGATCTCCACCCATCCACGCTAAAACAAGTGCCGCACGTTGTATGCCGTGTTCTGCTCAGTGTCTGCACTGTTCTTAGTCGACACTGTAGAAACATTAAGTGAGTTTTTTGCACAAATCACTGTCTGTTCTTTGCATTTATGCCATGGTTACGCACAAATGTTAAGTAATATGATGATGAAGGAAGTATTTGTGAAATTGCATTAGTTACGACTGCTCAATTTTGCGAAATGATCACACGTGTTCTCTGGGCCGTCCAGCAGGCCCTCGCAGCGGCCGCCAGGTATACTCCCTGTCGGTCCCAACGTGGGAGACGTCCGCTGTGCTTTGACGCGCGTCCTGCAGGACCTTCAATAAAGTTTATCCAATCCAATTGCGCGTTCTCTTAGTACTATATATATATATATATATATATATATATATATATATATATATATATATATATGCGCCTTCTCTCACTTTTTCAAAAATTAACACGGAAGCCACGGGAAGTTGAGTATTATAGATGAAGCATGCAACTACAGTTTCTGTGCGACAATGTGGGCAACGACCGCGAGCAACTTAAGCCCAATACTGACACAATATTTCCGAGTCTTGCTTGTTTTGTTCCATTATATAGCTGTTGACCTCGCAACTACAGCAGTATGCCAGAATTCCTCGAATGCGCAAGGAATCGCTCATTACATCCTCTCTTAATTTGACCTGTTCAAATCTATAGTCGGATACAACTTTAGAAAAAAGGGGGCGTTTACTCCTCCGAGGCGGGTGCACCAATGGGCGCGCATTCTAGACCGACGTCATGCGCCGGACGGCCGGTGACTTCGCCGCTTCGGTCATCTGGGCGGGGCCTCCCCTTTTTTCTAAAGTTGTAGTTGTATCCGACTATAGCGATAAACGGAGCCTGTCTTCTCGGCGCAGGGATTGTCTACAAGGGCTTCTCTACACGTCACTAAAATCGCACGTAGTAGTCACGAGTTATCAGAAACTACTGAAGCACGCATCAGAAGTCATGATGCAGTGACTGTAAGCCACACACACACACACACACACACACACACACACACACACATATATATATATATATATGATGAACGTATCGCCGAAAGCTGGAGGCACGCCGCACAGACCATGCCCTAGCTTCTAGTTCACGCTGTGCTTCTATTCGGCACGGGATAGTAAGCTTCGTCCACTGAAGTTCATCTCTCCGCTATTTTTTCTGTCTTTCAGGTCCCCTTCATGGCAAACCAGAATCTCTCCCCGTTAAAGGCACACTAAAGGTTACTATAAAGTCAAGTTAAAGTGATAAAGCAATGCTCTAGAACGTCTAAGGCGCCAATATAATCGGGAACAGAGCTTTAGTAACCGAGAAATCGAGGTAAATGCATGACACGATATGAGAGCCCCCCCCCCCCCCCCCCCCAGCGACATTCCGGTACTAGCCCGATGACGAAGGCACTCCTCATCATAATTTATGTCACTAATACTCAACTACTCGTATTAAAAAGATCATTTCATTAGGTTATAAGACGGAAGAAAATGCTACTTGTCTACTTCTGTTCGATTCTAAGAAAAAATAACATTTTGACGTTACCCATCAGTAGTGTGGGTGGCCGAAATGTTTCGTTTTCGCTCGACTCTGCGCCACGCGCGCTTTGGGGTTTCAGTCATTTCGTTATCGCGTCGTGCTGCGCTGGTTCTGCTGGCTCGCGAAACTTGCAGTTGGAACAAACAGCGAGAACGCCACGTCCATGTGATGTCGTGGGATGCGGAAACGGTCCGCGGAACTTGACCAAGGGCAGTTGCAGCGGCGAATCTAACGTTACTTATCACTGTGCATGTGCCAACGAGTGAACCTCTCCGTTTGAAGTGGTTAAGTGCCGTACCTCTGCCACAGCGCGTAGGCAAAGAGCCGAAAACTCGCATAGTGTGCTCGCTGCACTTTCGTCCAGAGGATTACGTGTTCAACGCCGACTTACTGCAGTCGTGTGGAGTGCCTTTCAAAGCAATGCTTTCCCGTAGCGCTGTTCCGTCGGTCTTGCCTGCAATCTCCGAAGCGCAAGAACAACTGCAGGTCGAAGACCTGGTTAGGGCCGTATTTGGCTTTCACGAAGGAAAAGCTACAAATGTGCGAATATGTACAGACAGCCACGATACAGTTGCCGTCCTAGTAGTACGCAACGACGCCGGCAGCGCGAGCCCTCAGCTGCAGGTCACTTTCATCAGTGCTTAAATCGCTGAAGTCGAGCCCAGCAATGCGAGCCAATGTGTCGTTGCCAGGGTCGCCCATTGCAACGAGCGTCAAAGTTGTAGTCATAAAATAAAGAACCAGCTTATCGGCGCACGCTTTCCCTTCCGCTAGCCACTATAGTTCCGCTTTCGCGCTGCTGTCGGCTCTGTCTTGGCTCTGTTTATGGCCGTGCGTTTGCGTTTTGCGCAGAAAAGCCGTAGCGCCGTCTGCGGGCGCCGTTTTACTCACCGACGGCGCAACGTCACTATGAGACCATGACGTTACCACTCCTCGATCGGAGGGCGGGCGATTTACTAAAGGTACGCGGACGCTTCAGAACACATTTTCTCTTAAAATAAGTCTTTTCTTCGCATGAAACAAATGTTTCGAGGTTTCTGGGATGTTATTTCAACAGTCCACGTTGAGTTAATATTAATTTTTAGTGTCCCTTTAACTAGCCAATCGATCAACGAAAAAAAAAAGGGTTACGAAGCACGGTGCAAGGCACAATCAGAAGACTTACGGAGTTTGGTCGTCAGAGGTCCGACAACCGAACATCGTAGGTCTTGGAAACCTATCTTGCGGCGTGTTCTCTTAATCCCTTTTTTTTTTTTCGTTGAACGGTTTGACTAAAGCTAGCTGGAACACCTTATATATATATATATATATATATATATATATATATATATATATATATATATATATATATATATGCGCTAGAGGTACGCGGACGCTTCAGAACGCATCTTCTCTTAAAGTAAGTCTTTTCTTCGCATGAAACAAGTGTTTCGAGGTTTCTGGGATGGTATATCAACAGTCCACGGTGACTTAATATTCACCTTTAGTGTCCCTTTAATCTCCCTGCCCTTTCCCATCCCGTTTCTCTCCGTTTCTCTTCAGCGCCCTTTTCCCATAGCTTCTCTCCTTTATGTGCTGTCATCTAAAGCTTTCAATGCGGCTTCGACCACACCGACCTATATGCACCCTGCAGGGATACGACGGGACCACCGAACCCCGATTTTCGTGGCGTCTAGAGTAAACCTTGCAAGCAAACCGTACGGGCCAATAAGTCGCGCTCTATTTGGCTCTCGTTTTGAATTTCCATGATTGGTTGAACGTTCGAGGCCAGGAAACGTGCCGACACGAAAGGCGGTTAGCGCCGCCGCCTTGAAGTTCCCGCACCAACTCTGAGGCACAAGGGCACAAATGCGGGAAAAGGTTTTGAAATCCGTGACGTCGCACTGATGTGCCGGTGCTCGAGTCACCGCGCGAAATTCAATCAGTATAACTTTAACACTCATTGTCTTTTTTATTATACGACCTACTACTGCGAAAATAGCGAAAATAGAGTTTTGAAAGAATACTTTGTGAGGCTAAGCTGATTTACTGTTTCTACTGTCTCTTTAAGAAAACGAAGGATGGAATTTGGAGCAAGGTGGAAGGGTAATGCATTGAATTGTCGCGCAGGGACCCACGAAGCCTCTTCATTATTGTTTTTTTTAATTTATTCCATTGCGGAAGAAAACGGCTCGCAGCATAGTTCTACAATATAACCAAACAAGCTTGTCTCTCCAAGTATACCACGTGTTTTCCCAAAATCCGGAGGCCCGCCAATGCTTTCTTTCTTTTCATTCTTCGAACCTGCTTGAACACGAATTATATGGTAGGGAAAAAAATTTACATTATGGGGTTTTACGTGCTGAAATCACGATCTTCTTATGAGGCACGCCCTAGTGGGGTACTCCGGAAATTTGGACCACCTGTAGTTCTTTAACGTGCACCTAAATCTAAGTATACACGGGTGTTTTCGCATTTGTTCCATAAACTAGGTTTGCCTTGTCCATCTGTGTGCTTTCTGTTGCGCCGCCGCCTACATATATGTAACCACAGAGGACCTCAACTATTTCCCCGATATTTTGTTTGCTTTGTGAATACTATATGAGAAATTTCGGAAGTTTTGCGTGACGTCTAAGTGTAAGAGGCGCCGCTGTCGGACAATCACTCTCGGTAGTTCTTACGGCAATCGGCGCCAATCGTGCGCCGATGGGATTTATTTATTCGCGAGACCAGACTTGTGTCTCGCCTTCGTCGGAGCTTGGCGAAATTTACCTCTCTTAACTTCCAACTTTCCCTCAACCCACATCTTCTGTATCTATACACTTCATCCTCAGCCCACTTCCCAAATGGGAACATAGTGAAAGAAACATAAGCTCACCTTGCAACCACAAGTAAAAGCACAACTACAACTTTCAAGTTTCAATTTATCGTAGTTAATCGCAACTCATATAGCCCGACTTGAAGTCCAAGGGAAGAATTATAGTACTCCAACTTCCGATGTGGAGAAAAACGTGTGCTATTTCCTTTTTTCAATAAATCCCGCTTCCATGGCCGTTCCCTTGGCTGAGCAGCGCCGATGGCTCGCCTCTCTCCAGTCCTAGCTCTCCTTACCGGCTTTCACATTCCTATTCAGTTTCTCCACCTTTATCTCCCACGACAATATATTTATTTTAAATATTATTCACGGCGTACCTTATAACCTTCGATTACTATTATCTTACTTTCCCTTTCTCTCTTTCACAGCTGCGATACATTAGTGTAGCAGGGAGGCTCCTTCCTTCGCCTCACTCACGTTACGTATCCGTGTACTCACCATCTCAGTCGCTCAGCCAATCCTCTTCTCTGCTGCCGTAGGTTCACGTACTATAATCCTTGCGCTGAAGTAACTTTGTGCATACATGCTCGTTGTCAAGTGCTCACTGTCACTTGATGTTATTGCAGCAATCAGGTCTCTCATCATTGTAACAAACAGAGAAGTGGCTACTGTGCTCCCGCAGCCAAACTTCCGCTCTAATTCCTCTTAACAGAGATAAATCCCTCTCAAGACTTCATCACTAAAGAACCTGAAGGCCAGGTTCACGCGCTGCTTTTCAAATCCATTTGGGCTACAAGCTACCATGGATACGTGAGGCATCACTCTGTGTGGCAGTGCTTCGGCTGTCACAGTGGAGTGCCTCTCTCACATTTACAAGGTGAGGGAAGTCAGCAGAGCAAGAGAGAGAGAGATTTATTTACAAAAAGGCAGAGAGGTCGGGAGGAAACTCAGAAACAAAATGGAGATAGCGACTTGAGTCCACTGGGTGTTGCACCTTGCACACGATCTTTTCCGATTTGCCAGTGATGCCAAAGATTCACCACGTACTCCTGTTCCAACAGGCACCATCACATGTGACAAAGTCCACGAAAAGGACACAGTTTTCCGCACAAATCACAGCATCCAGGATAATTTTTGACAGCACGTCAGCTTTTACATTGCCGCGAGAAACAAAAACTCCAAGAATCTGTTGCCAGTTAGTGGCTGAAAAAGGAGAACAAGGCCATGATCACACACAACTCATTCTTGGTCTAGTGAGGTGTAGGCTCCGAGGTAAACAAAGCCATCAATTAGACCCTTCTTGTTGATAGCCAAGCTTTCCGACAGTTTCATTTCATCGACAAGTATACCACCATGTCGGTGGCAAGGTTCAATGCCTTTGACTTTCTCGGCAAGAGCAGCAAGTAAATTTTCATTAAATCCAAAGCCACGTTTGCACTTCCTGACGTACATCCGCAGACAGGAAGGGCTTGGCACTACCATGAGTTCGTGTGTACGGATATGCTGGTACAGCAGCGAACTCTTCATGTGCATGATAATGCATTCAAGAATCCACCGTTTGTCAGATTTCATTCCGTTTGTTGCTTTTCTCTTGGAGCTGGCTCCAAAACATGCCCGCACTTGCATTTGTTGCTTAGTGGTGCGACTTTTCAGTGTGTCCTCAAAGTGTACACACAGCACTCATGACTTCGTTGTCGCGTTTAATCTTCACTACATTTTGTTCAAGTTTGATAATGCTGCGCCTGTGCCGTAGAAGTTGTGCATTCTTTGCTACCAGTTTGCGCGACTTGACAACATTTTTAAGCTATTGTACGTTATAGGAAGCTTGGCTTAAGAGCAGCTTGCGACTCACTGGCACAAAGCAGAAAGTTGCTTCAGCCTCCACCGATCTGTCCGTGGTGGTGGCGGGAATCAGCGGTATACCATCCGTGGTGCAAGTCCTTTCGCCCTATACAGTGACTCATTCGGTAGAAAAACGCCACCACGCATGCATATGCAATAGCGCACCTATATTTCCCCGTAGACATATACTTGGCATTTAGTCTGACTGAGCCAAGGCGGAGCTCCACCTGTTCTTATGAAGATCCTTTCACGATTTTGGTATTGTTCACCGCTATATATCGAATACGCTTGAGAAGGACAGTTTGTGTTCTATGCCCGGACTGGGGCGGAGTGCACGTGGCAATTTGTGCATTTGTATCATGCACAACGCTTAGACAATATGAAGAGGTTGTTTTGGTACTCAGTCGGTATATGTATATACAATGTTATTTGTAATATACAGCCGTGAGCAAAATTACACGCACCAGGCGTATACTTCGGGAAAACGGAATTGTTCCGTTGCTGAGGCACGCGGTCGAGAATGGAGAACTTTATCCTTGACAGTCACATCCTAAACACATTCACATTCATCAACTCAACCGCATTCATTAAGATGCATTGGCGGCTAGGCTGGCAACGGAGTTGTTCTGTGTCATTATAGTTGGTACGTGTCATTTTCCTCACTGGTGCGCGTACTGTGCAGATCACGACACGGTGTTTCCCATAACTTGAGCCAAACATTAAGAATATGCAAATGCCACGTAGCTGGAGCGAACCAATCTAATGTTCCTTGCCGTCGCTTGGAGATACTCGAATTATTTGTTTTTCATCCCAACCAATTACATAATTCGTCTTACACAATCACCTTCTCAATTATTAAAAAAAATATTTTTACAAGCTCGCGAGCTGGCCCACTCCAAGGCGCGAGGTCTCACTTTCCGCGACCATGGAGAACTCCAAGGCCGGCCCACAGCGGTGGAGAATAGAGATCAACCGACCACATATAACGAAGTTGCGCAGCACTTTTATGTCGGCAGGAGAGAGTTTCCCCTTCCACACAAGAAGTTAAATAGAGCGCAGGCATTGACCCTCAGATTACTGCAAACAGGCTCATATCCCAGCCCGGTTTTATTCCACAAAATTTATCCCGACACCTATGCCACTAGTTCTTGCAGGAATTGCAATGACATCGCTAGCCTAGATCATATGCTCTGGCGTTGCCCCTCGTTACGAGGCACAGAAGAAATCAATGAAGACAAGTGGCTCTCCGCTATCAAGAGCCCTGATGCCGGGGTGCAACTATGGGCTGTCCAGAGGGCCCACGATGCGGCGGTCGGGCAAGGCCTGACTGTCCCAACGTGGGAGCGGCCCGCAGCGCGCTGAGTCGCGTACCTCAGGACCTTATTAAAGTTTCGCATCCATCCAGCTCGCGAGTACACGCAAAATTGCCGCGCTATTAACGGCTCGAGGCACTTTGCGTGGATTTGCTAGCTTCTTTCACGCTCGGAAAAAAACTTTTATGTAGCACGCGTTGAGCAACGGAAAACTGTGTCGGGAGTTTCTCATGTTGCTCTGCAATTTTCTCATTGGCACTTTTAATCTAAGCGTAATAATTGAGAAACTGATTAATTAATTAAGACGTACTAATTATCCCATCAGGCAGAAGGCAAAACCCTTGGTTCTGTCAGCAGAACCCCTTGGTTCTGTCAGGCTACGGAGCAATTGCATATTCCTTAAAGTTTGACCAAGTGAAACACCCTGTATACCGGTTGTTTCAGCGGACACTTTCATTTTTTTTAAAGGTTGCCTCTGGCAGATAGCACAATTCTAGTTCGTGAGCTGGTTCTGTCTAAGATGCGGACAATAATACATAATCACCTAATTAACAAAGAACGCTAATTAAGTTTCTAAGTAATTACCCTATGGCCTATATTGCAATTTACAAATTCTCGCCGTAGAGCTCGCAAGCCCACAGCTTTGCGGAGAAATGCATTGGCATTCCAGTTACTTTTGTGCTTCAATGCATAAAATGGCGTTTTGTTAAGAAAGTAACTGGAACGTAAATGCATTTCTCAGCAAAGTTCGGAAATTAATCTATCGAAACTGGTGTCATGCTGAGAATTCATTCCAACTGGATCCGCCTTGCTAACTCCACGGCTAGAATTTATCAATTGAAATATAGGCCATAACGTAATTAGTTAAAAACCTAATTAGTGAAATTTTGTTCTTTATTCGATTATGCATTTCAATTTTTTTGTGAAAGTATTGTGCTATCTGCCACAGGCAACCTTTAAAAAAAAAATTGAAAGCGTTCGCTGAAACACCCGGTATAGTATATGTGCTCTGTAAGCTACGCATGTCAAAGATATAATATAATAGATATAATTCGCGTAATTATTTTTTTTTCCGTAGCTTCCCATATGTTATGGTAATTTCTCTATCTCTCTGCTCAATCAGCATTAGAAGGCTTACAGTAGTTGACTATTTGTATGGAGTCAATCTTTTCACGAATAATAAACATTTCGCTTAATGAGAAGGTACGCAGCAATTTTTAAGAATGTCCGTGTGACGAAGGCTTCGGCTGCTGTTATGAAAAGAAAATCAGGATCATACTTACACGGACTTCCCTATGAAATCTGACTTCGTGGAGTTGGATTATTCGATGTGAACTTCATATAACGGCAGTAAATGTGTTTTCGCACAAGATGTCGACTTGTGTAACTCTGCATAAAAGTGTTCTCACAGTTGGAACTTAGTTAATTTGCGCATACATTAGCGAAACTTTCCGCAGTCCCGCAAAGAACCACATAGCTTGTTCGGTGCATTAAAATAACCACGAAGACAACACCAGTAGGAACCCATGTACAAAACATTTTATTCAACGCTGTTAACGTTCCATGTGTTTCGTAGCAAAGACTATGTACAGGAGAGTGAACAAAAACATTTTTGCGTACTAATTCTAACCGACAAAACTGTCATCGGTCGTGACTGCCTTCACAGAAAGTATGGCATAATCGCGTGCACAGTGTGCCCAGCATAGTAGAAGTGATCAGCAAACACGAACGCCAAGATCATATATATATAATGCTGCGCCATGCATGTTAACATCACCATGCCCCAAAATGCGCCTCTCAGAGTCTCTCAAATTTCCATCGAACCTACTCTTCAGAAAATCCTCCAATCCACTACATTTGAGTCAAATATAACTTCCGTTTTCTTTCACGAAAAATAATGTGCAGCGTGTTTGCTAGTGCGAATACGAGTGCAGAAGCAGTTTCGGTCACGACGGTTGCCTGTCGCAAACATACCTTTGAGGCTAATTTCCAGTGACTCATCATGGACGGTATAGTGCATGGCCTTGTTCGCAAAGAAAGCTGACATTCGGTGTTACGCTAAAAAAATTATCTTCATGTCGCGAAGGAGGTTGCCGCAATTCAGCACACACAGTAGACTACGCAAGAAAAAAGCAGAAGTCAAAATGGGTTGGATTACATTGAAAAACGTGGAGGAAGGACCCTTAAGGTTCCCCTTTAAGAGTGGAACGCGATAGCGTTATCGGGCGCCGTTGACACCGACACCGGATATTCCGCGACACGGGGCCCGACAGATAAGAATGGTGGGCTGATCCATGGCGGCAGTGAAAGGCACAGCAACGGCTCTTACCCACGTAAGGTGGAGGCTACTATAGTAACTCGTCGATGGCTCAAACACCCGTAAGCAAGGAAAAGAGGGGTTTGTGTTTGAGTTTCCGCGCAACAGAATTGTCTTTTCTCGTATATTCCATTTATTTTCTCGTATATTGAAATCACAACACGAGGATATTTTGTCTGTATATGTTTAAGTCATACTTTACGTATTTTCCGACGCAATTTACTTTGAGAGATTCAATTCAACTCCTATGCGCCACGCGGAGGGTCTGCGTGGTTGTTGTTCTGGATGACCTTATCTGACGGACAACGCCGCGGACGGCGGACGCCGACACCGGCTTTTCTGTAACACGGGGGCCCTTAACGCTATCGCGTTTAAAACGTCTGTATTTGCATCCCTATAGCACAGCTCTTGCCCTAGACTCTTAAGAGAAACTTGCACCCTTTGGGGCCTAGCTTGTCCCCAAATAAAAATCGTCATTCATCTTGCGTTCAATTCGTTTCGTTAATGATGCGCCGCCGGTGCGAGTTTTGAGCTCAAGAGCGGCACGCGCGGACGGCTTGACATTGCGCTCCTGAAAGAAAGTGTTGGGCGTGTGGCGCTAAGGAATGGAAGTGCACGTAAGACATTTGACGATTTTTGTTTCGGCACAAGGAAAGTCGAAGGACGGCAAAAAAATTTTTGCGTGTTCGGCAACCGTAGTGGCAGGTCTGTAACAACTGCACACGTGACCAACTTGCTGCGTAACAGTCTGTGCTATTCGGATGCTATAGAGAGAAGCCGTGGCGCTACACACTTTCCGTGGTAAAACAGAACGTATAGAAAACACTATTTGCTCGTCAACAGGCTATAGAATAAGGCACGTTTGAAGGCTCCTTTCACGCATTAGCCCCCGTATTCTCTCAAACAATCATCAGCAGCTTCCTCCCGTCGGAGATGATGATGATGATTTACGGGCATCCTCTTTGAAACGGCGCGATGACAAATAGTCACCTAGCCTGCTGGAGTTAATCGGGTATGCTATATATGCTTTTCATTCGAGCGTTTTTTTACACGCATCTTCTAATCCTTTCTTTCTCTTCCTCTAAACGAAGCGCCACCTATCGACTGAAGAAGACACTATACGCTTCTCAAAAATTGTCGAGAAGTGTCTGAAATGCGGTGACTATTCCTGTCGGAGTGCGGCGGCGGCGCTGCCATCAACTTTCTTCAGTCGAGGTGGAGTGTTGAGCGGAGCAGCGTTCCATGGAATACGGGGGCAAGTTGTTTAGCGCAGCGCAAAGATGTATAACCTAAACGCATACCGGAGTTCTACTAGAGGCAGATTCGAGCGTCACTGTAGGCGCTTACGCCATCTTCCCAATGCGTGCAAGAAGGCAAAGTGAAGTTTACGCGGTGTTTGTTATTGCACAGCTATTGCGTGGCGTTACGTTTATTTTTTGTCTTTGTCGCGACTACAGATATATAGTGAAACACGAAGGTACACTACACTTTATTAATAGAAAACGTATACTCCACACTGTTTCTATATCAGCTATAAGCAAACATCATTGCTCTTTGTGTGCGTAACTTCGGAACAACATAATCTCTCCCAACTTCGTCCTTCGGTGCACCTGTCGTGCTTGCGTGTCTCGCCTTAACAATGCTTCTTAAAGTAAAGGAAAGTACAGAAACATACTAGTATAGATTGTAAGTGCTTGTGGCAGTTCCTCGGAACTTGCGAAATCTAAAGTGAAATTATTTTAGCCTACTATCTACAGCACTATATGTACAAGACTATACATGGATCTACGCGATTGTATAGTGAAGACGCGATTCGATGTCATCTGCTGAAAAGAGGCGCCTACTTGGTGACCTGCTATCGCTGCCATAGGCACGCGAGGTTTGTACTACGAAGTTCACAGCATGGCTTCCATAGGTGTGCCAGCTTGCTAAAAAGTGATGCGAACGATAGGGTTTTCATTCTCACAGCAATCAAACATCGTCCAAATTAAGTAATGCATTGCTCTGTATGTGTTGCTTAAGATCCGTAAAGCTTATTTTCTTTCTACTCCACAGTCGCTGGTATATATCTCCCCCCACAGCTTATCACGCTTTCTCCGCTCTGCTAATCATATCAGACACGGCGGCACCTTTAACAGCAATGTCTTTTTTTATGTTTTTCAATCATGTAGGTTATTATGCGCGCTACAAGTCAGACACACATGAAATCGTTGCTTTCCTGCTTAGAAGGGACTCGAGTCAAACAAAAATCGAGTAAGCTTTCCGTCCATCGGACGTTCCTCGCATTCCAGATACCTCATATACGCGTCGCAAGGCGACGTGAAACTGCCTGAGCGGCAGCGAAGGCGCCGTAAGGACGCCAGTTTGGACGCGTCGGTGATCCGTGAACCCCTCCTTGACAATAGTGCAAACAATACTAGGTCGAAAAATACCAGAAGCTACACGTACAGCTCTGTGTGCGTGTGTGTCTTCCACATGCTCCTCGGTGCCTGTATAGTCCTCATGCGCGCCTGTTACCAATTCTTTGTCTTCATCTGTTGCTTGCGCTATTGTCAAGTACAGGGATGGAAGGCTCGGAACCCAGATGCGCCAAAGTGCGCTAACGGGGACTTTCGGTTCCGACTCGCACAAAAGTACGCACGAGAACATGCGACTGCTGCACTGACGCGGCAAAGTAATGGTCATCACGAAAGAGTCGTTACCATACCGTCCAGCTTGCACGGAGCAGTAATCTCCGTGCTCTATGCAGTAATCACCCCAAATGGCATCAAATCCTCGAAAAGTAGTATCCGATAACAAAGCGTCTGCACCCAGTGTCAACCGCCAATAACCAGCACGTCTTTCGTGAACCCAAGAGTCACGTGTCCTAAATGTCGCGCTCGGTACGCGCATCTACCGTTACATTTCAAGCGCAAATGCGCTACGTTGCTCCATGTAAACACACATTTATTTACGCACGCATATCAGGCGTCCACTGGCATTCCCTGATATCTGGGGCGAGGTCGGCCTATAAATGCGACGAAAGGAAGGACCGTATATAGCCACCGCAAACATCTGCTATGGGAAGTTTCTTTGGATCGTGTGAATCTGCCTTTCACGGCAGAGACAGCTTAGAGCTTGCGTGCAACGGGAGCGACACCAGAAGCCGAAGAAATTACCATGCGAGGCTGTAACTATATGCCGAAATAACCCTCTAGAACTAGCAGAAACACCGCCCTCTTAATTATATATACTCTCGCTCGATGTCACTAGAGAGCTACATGTATAACTAGGTGAAAAAAGTCGGACGGTGGCCAGCCGCGTAGCGGACAAACGCAACATGCGTCCGTCGCTTCATTGCGTTGTGGATGCGTGATTGGTCATGCGCAATGCCCAGCTGCGTGCGAACCGGAACCGAAAGGCGCTTGAAAACCACTGTGGGGGCAAACAGCTGTGACGCGAAAGTGGTATAGATAAAAAAAAGAATAGGGAGAAAAGAAAAAGAAAGTCGCAGAAGATGTTTCTCCGGTCCCCAAGTGATGTGACGGCCTGCTTCGCCCGATGTTCATGCCTTTGCTGCGATGCCACGTCCTATGAACTTGTCCATGACCTCGAATCCGCCGAGACCCCGGGAGAGCGCCACAATCGCGCTGACCGGTAGTATCCTGCGAGCAGAGACCGAGAAGACACAGGTATGTGTGTGAATGGAAGAGCTTTACATATACGGCAAGGCCTCAATATAACAAAATCATCGGCATAAAAACCGAAGTACGTTATACGGAGTATTTCGCTAAACGCCAATAGGCAAGCCAGTAACGCGGTAAGCGTACTCTATAGCTTCGCCTGCACGCACGTAAAGCGTACTACGTCGAAACGAAGCAGTGCTCTATAGGGTCGACTCGATACGAGGGACGTTCCGACAGTAATTTTCGTCATTTACTTTCACACGGAAACGTTATTGCAAAACGAATACACCATGGCATTATGAACTATACACCTTACACTATTATTCCACATAGACGCCACCGACATTGAGACATTTGTCGTAGCGTGCAATCAGTTTGAAAAAAAAAAAAACCGCTCTGGTAAAACTCGGTGCCCTGGGATGCAAGGCTTGAGGCATGACCTCTACACCACACACGATCTGTAGGCGTTCAGGGATGACGGGCATATTAGTCCCACGTGCCTATTCATACAGGAAAACAGCACGCGCTTCCACTGGCGACCCCGCTGTCAGCGCACGTCTTTCTGCCACCGTGATTTGTACTCGAATAACCTCGGGCCACGCCAGTCTGCTGCCACTCTCTCTTCTTCGGCGCTCTGCGCGTGCGTCCTTCCTCCTCTGCCGACGCTCCTTCCGTCGTTGAACCAGCAACGGGCGTGGATTGCCATGGCGATTGTTTGTTTCACCTGGTGTACCATCTTCTCTTTAAAGGAAATTACGAAACTTACTATCGGAACATCCTTCGTAGCAGCCGGATTCTGATGATTCCTGACACCTCGTAGAACTTCGAATAAAGCGATTTCATTATGACGAGGGTTTGCTGTAGTCGGCGTAAAGTAATATGACGTCAACTCCCGTGCGCGCAAGCAAAAAATTAAGTTTCTGCGCATGCTTGGTGCCTACACACACACACACGTATATATATATATATATATATATATATATATATATATATATATATATATATATATATATATATATATATATATAATCACTAGCTTGATTTTTTTTTAGCGTCCGGTTGACGGCTGCTGGTGCTCTTCAATTATGTTCTGCTTGCGGCGGTGTGTCGGAACGCGGGAACGTGAACCACAACGAGACGGCCAACTCAGCCGCGCGAGGACTAACCAACCGCGCAGCTGCAAGCACGGCCGACTCGGAGTGTTGGTCGCGGTGCAGTGCCAAGGACAAGATGACCACCTTCAACGAAATAGTGAAGTGGTACAGACTTAACAGACAGACTATGCCGCCACCTCATCCGGGGCTTACCCGGAAGGAGGCAGTGCTATACAGGCAATTACAGACGGGGTCCCTGCTCACCCCGGTGCTAGCTAAGCACGTGTGTCCGAGCGTGTACGCAAGTGACGTTTGTAGACTGTGCGCTAAGGAGAGAGCCACCGCGGCCCACATCCTTTGGGACTGTAGTATAAATCCGCGTGAAGCCAGCGAGAAGACAACGATCCCGCCGCAGCTAGAGGCTGCAACGAGGAGTTATGACCAAGAGACACAACTCAAGGCCGTCCAGCAGGTCTCGGCAGCTCTAGAGAGGCAGCGACCGCGCGAAACCGAGGAGAAGGGAGCAGCACCCCCAGGAAGGGGGCGGCGACCCTCTCGGATCCCCGGAAGTAGCGAGGCACGCAGACCTCGAGGAGCACAATGCACGAGACTGACGTAGTGGCCGCGTCGCGGTGAAAGCTTGTCCTCCCTGCGTGGAGGGAGCCTCACCGACTCTGCAGGCATTTTCACTAAAGTTGTTCTCTCTCTCTCTCTCTCTTGCGGTGGTACACGTGCAGAGCACCACAGAATGTTTAACGTGGCAGCAGGTCTCCCGCTGATACAAAAACGCCCGTCAATACATGTGCGCTCGGTCACGGGAGCGACATACGAGGCCTCGCCTCGAGCTCTCTATGGGAAAAGCACGGCACAGCTGCCAGCCGCTCCAATTAGAACCTTATCTGATGCATTATAAAACGCTCCGAAGGTGAACGTTCTTGTGACACGCGAACAAGAGTGACGCCAATCACTGGCTGCGGCGCTGTGCCTTATGAGAAAAAAAAAAAAAGCTGGTTTTTCTCGGAGGGGGGCAGCAGAGGCAGGAGGCGATTGCGATTATGTACATTTTTGTTTTTGTTTTGTGTCGCTCGAACACATTATTTTTTTCTTTCCGAATCAATCGTTGCTGCCTAAGTGTCTTTCTTTTTCGGTTGCCGTTTGACCTGACTGTATAAATTCTGCGTGCCTGATTATAATAAAACCTAAGTTGGATGTATAGGCGCGTGTCCTCGTCTCGCCTCTTTCCTCGCTCTCCCGTATTGCGCAGCAAGAACGCCAGACACACGACGGATCACCTGCGGTAGCCCAATCAGCCAACCCACAGATCAATAACTGGAAGACGTCACGCGCACGCATTTGCACAAGTAGCGACGGGCCTCTTCGCGGTCTCCACGAGAACGGGCGGCTGGGGGACGAGCACATGAAGGAAGCGAATGGCTTCGGGGCCGCGCGCAATATGCACACGTGGCGCGCGCTTTCATCGCCTGGCACCCGTGTGCGATCATCGCGCGGCGACCAGGAAATCGACGGCGATCGGGAGAACCTCCATCCATCGTTAAAAGAAGAAGGAACAGGGAGAGGCCGGTGCAGCCGGGGGGCCACGACGACGTCATCGGCCGCTGGCAGTGGCAACAACCATTCGCCCGCATGCATGCCTCCGCAGGGTCAGCCGTGGCACGCGTCCACTTCTTCCTCGTGGGATTTCGCTGGCATCCCTCGATGAACGCAAGCCAGGCACGACTTTCACCAGAGAGACTGTCGGTGGCGACCGTGTAGCATACGTCGAATTCGATTGGCGCGCCTATGTTTATTCACACTGATAGTGCAATTACCGTCCGTATTTCTCTCCCTTTCTTCTTGCTTCTCTTATTTTTTGGAACATGCCTGCACGATTATTGCAGCCGTGGTCGCGTGCTTAGAGTTAAGAAAAGGAACAGCGGCAGTGTGACAAGGTCACTCGTACTCTGTTTCACTCAAAGTCGGACACGACGTTTACTTCGGTCCACGCTAGATGTTCTTGGGTTCGCGCCGACATGGATTCTATAAAAGCTTCGCCATCGAAGCAGGAACTTTGTTGACGAAAGGAGACAGCGGCGTCTGCAAAATATATCGCAAACACGATAAAAACGCAACGAATTTCTACCGATACTTCTTCTCGACTAGAAGCTTCGCAAGTTTTAAATTAAATGTGTTACTTCTCTATCGCTGACTTCCTTTTTTTCGCGATAAAGAATAGTACAGGTACTCACTCAATACTTCTAAGCCTGATCGCCCGATTACAGTGATGCCGCCAATGACATCCGCTATGAACACCTCGTACTTCGTCTTTTTCTTCTACCGCCTATAGCTGACGTCATTGCACGATACATCGCTTCGCCAACTGGTGGAAACGTTGGAGTGGTTGGTGGAATCGCTACTATGCTACTCAGACAAGTGGTGTGTCGCACAACGACGTCAGCTATCGGCGGCTAGAAAAAAAAAAGACAAGTATGATGATATGTTCCAGCGAGTCGTGCGTGATGAGAGATGTTTAGTGGCTTGTAGTACTACACTGAGGAAGTTCTTATGCACTATATAGACTAAAGGTAAGCGACTAAAGACTGTAACATTTTCTCGAAAATCTGCTGTCGTACATAGGCTCAGCACCACGTGGAGAGCGCGCAGCTGGCACCGCAAAGCTTACAAAAAAGCGTTGGCATAGACGTACATTGTGCATAGTATCGCGCATTACACTGGGCCGAATACATTCCAGAAGGTAAGTTTTGAAGCAGCATTTTCGCAGTTTATAATAATGAGTTGATTTTTTTTATGCAGCTAAAGCTCTTACGACAATATGTAAAAGACGTCGAATTTCGAACTTTTCTCACTGTTGACTGCAATTCTACACATTCCTTTTAACGGAGGAAGCATAGCGGAGATCAAATGATCGGGGATTCAATGCATGGGGAAAACCAACGCGTAAGAAGAAGAAAGAAAAAATGCCTGGAAGTTGGCACTGCATGCAGCTGGCGAACTGTCCGTCTGCTCGTCAAGCGGTTATTCTTTCCGCACCCTTGCGGTCGTTTTCCCGACTTGCCTCGCAAGTCACTGCAGATGGAACGTACGACCGCTTGGCGAAGCTTGTTTCCTCCGAGAGAAACGCGGTTACCCTCGTTCACAGTGCAGCCAATTTGCTCGCAGTCAACGCAAGGACGTCTGCCGACGCAAACCAATCGTCTTACTCGAAGTACGTTTGAAGAGAAAGCGGTGGTGCTGCACCTGTCTCGCTGCTTGAAGTTGGACTGCGCCTTAGCGCAGGCCCATACGGGGACAATAAGTATTTTGCCACAGTGCAGGTGCCATATTTTGAGCGTTTATTCTCTGGAAATTCGCACACTCATGTACCATGTGCTCGATTCGCCCATCACCTGTCCCCACCCCCACCGCTTCCACAACCACGCTAGAAACGTCACCCTACTGTATACTTGTAAAGAGGCCTTCTCTGTTAAAGATAAAGAGAAGGCCTTTTTTTACAAAGAGTCTGCAAATTTACCCAGAATAAACGCTTGAAGTATGGCATATAGGCATTATGGTGTCCGAGTCGTGTTTTTGTCCCTGTACGGAGCCTGCGTTAAAGCGCTTTGTGCATGCATTTACAAACCTACCAGACACACTGCTGTTCTGCATGACGTTAGATTGTCCCAGTATATGCGTCTCACATTTTATGACTGTGACATATCCACTGCGTGTATTTTGCAAGAATCGTGATTGAGCGTCGACGCCTGTGCAGAGAACTGTAACGTCAAATTTGTCGACAACTGATTGAGACAAAATTAGATAGACGCCCACAGGCTTCTTCGAGTGAGGAGACGAGAGAGGGAAGACACAAGCACACCTCACCGGCGAAAGGCGTAGCTCCTTTTCCATCCGGCAAGTAACGTGATTCGATTCACAACATCAGCGCAAACTGCTTGACAAACATTTAATGCCATTCGTTCAGAATAAACAAAGCGCAACAAGTGTAAAGTGACGAGCCTGAAGTGAAAACAACAACAACAACAACAACAACAACAACAACAACAACAACAACAACAACAACAACAACAAAAGAAATGCCCTGGAGAAAGCGCTCTTCAGAGAAGAAAATAAGTACGATATCACTGGATACATACCGGGCGTCCCACGTAACTTGTGCCAAACTTGAGCCAAACCTTAAACATATGCAAATGCAACGTAATTGAACAGAACCATAGTGAGATTGTTTGCTGCCGCATGGAGATACTCAGATTATTTTTTTGCATTCCGCCTAATTACAAAATTAGTCTTAATTAATTATTCAACTTCTCAAATATTATGTTTCGATTAAAAGTGTCAATGAGAAAGTTGTAGACCGACATGAGAAACTCCAGCAAAGCGCCTCGAGCGGCCAGTGGCGCGGCAATTTTTCGTGCACTCGCGGACTTCTTTCACGCTTGTAAATGCACTTATGTAGCAAGTATTGAGAAACAGAAAGCTGTATCGGGAGTCTCTTCGCGTTGCTGTAAGATGTTTTTCGTTGAGACTTTTCATGTAACTATAATATTTGAGAAGTTGATTCATCATTTAAGACTAATTATGTAATTAGGCAGTATGCCAAAAAATAATAATCTAAGTATCTCTAAGCGACGGCAAACATTATCTTGATTCTGTCCACCTATGGGGAATTCACATATATTTAAGGTTCGGTTCAAGTTTCGTGGGACACCCTGTATGTGACATACAAAAATGCGTGGGGGTGTCTCGAGTGGCTTTCCAAAGCGTGCCCATCTTTCCAACTTTACACGCTTCGAGCAAACGTCGCTAGGCGAAGCAAGTCCAAAGCGGCAGAGGCTGGTTCCTTCTTCGAGCACAGTGAATATAATGTGCGAGGCACTCCACAGGATCGACTCGCGCGCGTCAACACGTGCGTGAGCACAACAACAACAACAACAACAACAACAACAACAACAACAAAACATTGCCACCCAGATGTACGCACCGGTAACCATTGATCACTTTGTGCAACCGCGTGCATGTGTGAAGTGAAATTTGAGCAAGAAAGTGCCTTGTTTCTATGCAAGTACAACTATACGGGTGTCGCATGATACATGTTGAGCAGCAACACCGGTGGAAGACGCTTTGCGAAAGGAAGTGTTTCACTTGCGATTGCAATGTCGACATTCATACGCAAAACAAGACTCAATGCACTTCATCGCACCACCGTCCTGCAGTTTCCATTCCTCGTTAGCCGTAGCCCGTTAGCGAAAAAAGTACAACAACAACAACAACAACAACATTATGGCCAACAGCCATAGACACCTTTTTATGTATATCTTGGTCATCTTTATGTCTAGATACTGCATCTACAAACGTTGATTACGGCTTCACGAGCAACTCGAATACTTCTAGCTTAGCAATGACGTTCTAACGGTATACAGCTACCGCTTGCCCCCCTAACTGCGCATGGACAGTATAAGACCCGTGGATGTGCGCTTTTGACAGCGTCTGCAGCAACGGCAGCGGTGCAACGATAACGCTATACTCCTTAAAATACCGTGGAATGTTGGCAGTGCGCCTTCCTCAGAGCGCGATATATGGTGCGGTGAAGTAACGAAGAAAGACGTGCCCTTATCACAGTGCTGCTTGACGCAAGTTGCAATGCGCGATCAGTTATGCGCAGATAGATTATTATGGTTTAAAAGATTTCAAAAAGATACGTACATATATACAGCAGAGTGCAGACGTATTAAATGTACGCAAGTAAAGCCGGCGTGCCCCCATAAGGCAGTGAGTACAAAGTATGCGAAGCATGGAAAAGCGAGGCAAATCACGTATCGGCAAGAGTTAGCTAATTCGTACGAGAAACGCTTTGATGTGTCCACATGTACTATCCTGGACAAAGATTTATCGTGGAAGTAGCCAAAGAGAGAGAGAGAGAAGCAATAGACGAGCACAAAATACTTTCTCTGGTAATGCTTCGCCCTCAAAACATGTAACGTCGGCACCCTTCAAATAGAGAGAAAAGGATGCATAGAAAAGCAGGGAGGTTAACCAGAGGCAGTTCCGGTTGGCTACGCTGCACGGGGGCAAGGGTGATAAAAAGAGAAAAAGAGCGGAAAGGGGAGATAGAGAGAAATAGAGAAGAGCACGATCAAACCGCGTAAACTACAAAGGGGTAGGGGGCGGCGATCTTACAGTCTATTGTGAAGCCCCACAGACCGCAGGAACCTTAATAAAGCGAGTAATGCCTTTAGCGTGGATGTCCTGCGGGAGTACTGACCTAAAGCTTTGGATTCTGATAGTGGACGATTGTCCAAATGGTCCAGTACTCTGCACAGCACTTCTCTCTGGGCACTATATCGCGCGCAGACACAGATAATATGTGCGAGAGTCTCATCGATGTTGCATGTGGCGCGCGTGGGGCTGTTGGCCATTCCAACAAGGAAAGCATACGAGTTCGTAAATGCAACGCCCGGTAGTTAGCGAACGGAAGTTCACCGCCATTCACTTTCTTTTTCTTTCTTTCTTTCTTTCTTTCTTTCTTCACAGGACACGAACGAGGTTACTTACAATAGCCAAACATTTATGACACAGACTCGTTCACTTTGCCATCCTGAAATCCCGAAGGGTGTTTCTGTTTTCCTGTAATTGGTATACTAACACTTTGCCTCCATAAATTCGTTGGTTCTAATTTAAATCATCCACATAAAAAATAAAAGCAGTACATGAGGCTCATAGCATCAACGCGTTCATGAAGAGTTAAAAGTGGGCTTAAAGTTGAACTTAAAAAAAAAAAACTCTGGAGGTTGAGAGTGCCAAAACCACGATCTGATATGAGGCTCGCCGTTGGGGCACACTGCCTGGGGGTTCATGGACCTGCGCCTAAATCTAAGTACACGAGCATTCCTGCATTCGGCCTGCATCGAAATGCGGCCGCCGCGGGGGCCCGAATCGAACCCTAGACCTCGAGCTCAGCGGCGCAACGCCGTAGCCAGTGAGTCACAGCGGCGTGTGTTTGCGAGCGGCTGACTCCGAGCGACGAACGGGCGAACATGTCGCAGACACAGTAATTAAGGCACAGAACTTCGGGGCGTCATTAAAGCAGGCAATGCGCCCGGCTGTCCGTTTTTTCGGCTGAATACCCCGGGACACCACCCGACAAGCGACCGCTTCGTATACCGTCCGTATACCGTATACCGGACGCACTCATCTGCTACCGCAGCTGTGAGAACAATGGACAAAGGGCCGCAGCGGACGCGTGCATTGCACGCTTCGTTCCAAGCCGGCTTGCTGTTCTTCTCCTCGCTTCCTTTCTGTACGTCCTTTCTTTCATCTCCATCATTGTGCTTTCGGGTAGCGACATATTTGTTGGTTTCCGTTGATAGAGAGTTCCTTTGTTTTCTCTCCGTCTACAACCTGCCTTCAGAAACTCGATGGCCATCAATTTTTGGTACCAATTTCAGCTACACGTTGTTCCCTTACGACAGCTGCAGTGTAGCTGCAATGGTGACTATCGGGTTCTGCTGCCGAGCACCGGGGTTGCGGATTCAACTTCCGGTCGCGGCGGCTGTGTTATCGCTGTAGCGAAATATCTTTTTTTTTTAAAGATGTTTTGTTCGTGCACTTTTATTTGCGGCCGCTTAAAAAGAAGCCCCAGGCGGTAAAAACTAATCCGTAGCAGTAAACTAATCCGTAAACTAATCCGTAGTTGGTCGTGGTTCATAACGGCGGTGTTTGCGTATAGTTTACGACAGTACATAGAAAGGAAGCGCCCCTTCCACTGTTCCGTCACCACCTCAGCAAGGTTGCCTGCCTAGCACAGTGCGATCCTGGGCGCGTGAAGCGATTTGAGTTATCTATGATGTGCTGGTTCAGCGTATCCCTCCTTTACTCTGTGTGTTGTCCTGTTTGCAGCGCATACATATTATGCTCGTCCGCAAATAAATATCAGTTGGAGGTTTGCGCTCTTTACTCTGTCCTTCCTTTCCTACTTTCGTGCGCTACTCGAAACACCGCCGCTGTACGAGAGCTTTGACACTCGAAACGCTGCCTATCGTTAGTACTCATTCGACACACATATAAGTTAGTGCTGCAAGTTCGTGCTTCGACAAATGGCGCGCACTGCGCTTCCGTCGGCCGAAAGCACGTGATCGTGAATGCCGCCGTCGCAGTTGTTACAACACATAACTTGAGGTGTTCGAAAGTACTTGTTGCAAGAAAGAGTCCTATATATAACGAACGTCGATTATCGCTCCCACGCGAGGCGCGCTGGCGTCCCACATTAGCTTTGCTAATGCGTTATGTTGCGTTATGAAAAGCGCGCATTCCCCATCAGAGCTCGAGATGTTTACAGTGCGGAGCGTCTCGGAGAAGGATAATGCCGATGAAATCTTTATTAGGCTCAAGAAAGAAGAAAAAAAAAAGCAGCACTGGTTTGCGACCTAAACGGGGAAGCGGGGCAACGCTATTAGCCCCGAGAACGAACACGAGCGGCGCTGCGAGCGCCGCTCGCGTGACGTCAGGGAGGGGACTCGCGCCTGTCGTCTGCTACAGTTCGTGCGTTGTACGGGCGCTTTCTGCGGTGTTTTCGTTTGTTCGCCCTCGTTCTCTCTGCTTGTATACTTATGGTGGTCGTCTCAAATATATTTTTATGACGTCTTCCTTTGCGAACATTTATTCAAAGAGCTAATTTCTTAGACAACAATGCAGCTCTCGAAGGCAACGCTACAGTGCCGGCCGAAGCGACGCAGACCAGCCCATTGCGGGTTTTTCATACGCGGATAGACAATCGCAAAAGCATAGCCTATAGGAATCCAGTTATGATACCATACCTGCCGCGGTGCAAAAAGTATGTCACAAAGCTGGCTATATATGACTACTACAGCAGTTACGTTGATTTTATTCCGCTAAAACAGGTTTGCTCACGACGAGTAGTTCATGGTATAATATCGAATTTTTGCATTTCCTCACAGAAACGCTCGGCAGTAGCACGGTGACTTAACTAATACTGGAGCTTAGATTCTACACGCCTCACTTGCTTCTTTAACTGCTTGTCAACATTAGGCGGTTCTTCACGTGTTTATTTTTTTTAAGCAGCGGAAATTTGAAGTAAAGTTAATGAAGGCTTACAGCTATTTACAGAGTACAAATAGGAATGTACCAATATATATTCCCTTTTCCGTGCTACACGTTCAACTCACCTCTTTAGAGCGCGTTTGTTAATGATTAATAATGCATGTTATGTTCCTCTTTTTTTTGTCTATGTTACCAAGTGAATATCATTTATTTATTTCAATGCCGCAGTGTGTTTTGCATTGTTATCGTGGAAATATTTCACTGTGCTTTCATATATTGTATAACTGCAATGTTTTATGGCCACTATATAGATGTAATTTATATGGCGCTTGATGTGTTACCCCATGCAGCCATATTGTACCTAAGAGGGTGAGATTACCTCAAGCCGCGTCTGTGCGGCTTTTTTCCCTCATCCACCTCCATTTACCACTCCTCTGTACATGTGTGTGTGTAAACGGAAATTAATAAATCAAATCACATCAAACTCACTTGAGAAATTTACTGGTGCTTGTTGCTTAAGGAATATACATGACGAATCTGTTTGGCAAACTGACACAGGCTGCTCGGCCCAATTTTTTTAGTGAAGTATGCCTGCTGGACCACATAGCTGTAGCCAGAAAGCAGTCGAAGCGTCAATGACTAGTAGCATGGGACATATTGAAGATATCGAAATTCCCCCTGTGGAGGGTCAGAAATCAAGTGAAAGTATATGCAAGGCTTGTGGTGCTTTCTTTATGAATGTTTGCGATTGGATTGGAGTAAACTTAAATTAGCCTGCAAGGTTCTCTTTTAAGTACCGACGAAGCGAATAGTTATCCGTTTGTATAATTAAATAATGCTGGATCGAGACATGGTGAGACAAAAGGTGCTTGAATTTTCCTTTTGTAGGCAATCTAAGCTGCGTAGTAGTAGCTCGAGAATACTTTAGCCATTCCAGGTGGCACTGTAAAAAAATGCTTTATGGTTTTAATTCGAAGTTGAAGTGAACTGATGGGTTTCGCGAACATAGCGTGCCTCGCCATACGGACAGTCGATTGCTACCGTTACGTGATCAGGGGTGGGCCATATTGTCGATAAAGGCTACTGAGGGCCACTATGATACATTTCATCACTTTCAATTGAGTGGCTGTCGATCTAAACAACGAAACTTTTCTCTCAGGTGATTGCTACTATGGTGTTTGTGAATTAACTATGTAAATACTCTACATGACACGCCGTCGTGTTAGCAGCCATGAGCAATTCGTTTTTTGGAGGCCTGTTTCAGAGGGGGATGAAAGTAGCAGCAAACATTTTCATAAGAAATGCGCGCCTAACTATTTTTTTAAGCATTAATGAATGGCCATATTTGAATAGAACAACACAACAGAGTAATAGGAATCATGATGACAGCTTCGCTGGGCAGTGTCTTTCTAATATCGGATAACATGTTGACGCCAATTACCAAATTTTTCTTCCACGTAAAATGCAATACCTCTCATAGCTAAATACTAAAGGAATGTTAAGTGTTTAGCGAAGCATCATACATAACTTCGCGCGTTGAATTTGCAGATATTCTCTTTTTAGTCAAAATTTACCGATAGACACGGCGCATATATGCATTGCAAAAACTTGTAGACCCCTTTAACGCTACTTAGCTTGCGATATCCAAGTCGCAAAGTTTCTCGACTCACACGCTTTTGAAGAAGAAACTGTGGTTAAGGTATTGCAGCTGAAAGAAGCCGACTTATTCTTCAATACGTACGGCTCGAGCCACCTATACCCCAAGCATACACGAAGGGAACGAGCGCGCGCGGCAGCCGAGCGAGCCGGAGCGAGCGGCGTCCTGGCCGTGACGTCACTCGCGAGAGGGCGCCATTCCTCTTTCTCGGGGCTAATAAAAGAGCATCGCTGACGGGAGCCCAGGTGCACGCGTGATGGACGAGTGACATTATATAGCTGTCTACTTGCACGCCGCATACACTGTCTCTTAAAGGCTAGTCATCTCGCAAAGTTTCTTTGTGACCGAGGTTACGTCACCACCGGCACACACTTAATTTTAAATTTAGAGCAGTTTAGTCAGACACTGCTTGGGCGGAGGAGCAGGGCATTGTCAGCTGTTGGCCCCTGCCCACTGCATTTCCACCTGTTCCTCCCACCTGTCTTCTGTGCCTGTGGAGCTCTTTCGTCACTGCCAGCGCTTTTCGACAGCTTCCCGCTGGTCATTCTTTCCATTTCAAAAGCTTTGTGCACTGAGCACCCCCCCCCCCTTCCCCCCTCATGACCTTTTCTCAGAATCTGTAACGGAACAGAGGTAAACGCTCTATAGCAGACACTTGTACCTCCGTCTTCTTTCGCTTGTTTCAAATAAGATTAAAGCGAGTTGTCGTAAGAACGCTGTACAGGTGCGTAGCTTTAGCGCTCGCCTGCACTGATTCTGAAATATCAAATAGACACGCGCCTTCGCCTTTCCTTTGTCCTCAATTATATATATATATATATATATATATATATATATATATATATATATATATATATATATATATATATATATATATATATATATATATATATATATATCGTGGCTGCTTGCCGTTGGAGCTAAGAACTTTGTACAAGAACAAAAAGAGTGTCTGATACGCTAAGCAAATCAATCACCTCGATTTCACCGGAACGTTCCACGTAGTAACTTTACGAGGTGTCAGCTCTACAACCGAATGATAAAGATACAACGAGAAAACAACAAACGGATATCACCAGAAGCAATGCGAAGGAATGACAGAACAATAAGAACGTTAGCAGTGTTCTATTCTTCCGCTTTGCCCCTCCTCAAGAGTAAGGTAAGCAACCGGGCACGTCCTTGGTTAAAGAGGCAGACAACCGTTCAGAACATGAATCGAAGTAACCCCACTGATGGAATGATTCCCTATCGTAGTGGCTAAAACGAGCCATTTTTTTTTGCTTTTTCTCATTAAACATGGACTTATATTTTTAAACCATCACTAAAAGTAGCGAAAAATGACCTTTGGTGCTCCGCGCGGCAAAAACATGATGCTGCATAAGAGATCCCCCACGTGACCTTCTACTAGTGTACGCGGTAACTGCTCTCTTTATTAGTACTGAGATGCAGTATATTTTTTATTGTTATAAGTTGTTCCTGGCTTACAATGCGCAGATAAGCCTTCGTCTTATAGTGAGACGAAAAGTGGTGCTGTGCTGCCTTCGCCTTCGTTTTCACTGAGTTGGCTTGGCTCGTCTATCGACCTATCGACAGAACAACGACGACGGGGGCCAGCCAGTCATGACGTAGGCGTGCACTCTGTGGAAAACGCGGTACAATTACAAGAAATGTCTGTACGACAACGCGAACTTATTGTGCCAGCTTTTTATTTTCAAAAGCGGTTTGTAAAGGTCAGAATGTAGGTGGTTCACCAGTTACACTCACTCCCGTGAAAGCAGTGCGATCGGTGGCTTTGACAATTTGCGAGGCGGGCTATCGACATCGTTCTCACTTCTCAGCGTTGCTGGAGGAGCGACTCTTACTTCTTTAGAGGCTGCTAATCCTGCTTACTAAATACCCACGCGCTTTTGGAAGTAGCCGCTCCAGATGTGAACATTGCCGAGGATGAGCTTTGCGTTGCGCCATCGAAAACTAGGTCCTTAAAAATCGGTTGTCAATCGCTTTGACTTCCTATACCTTTTCCTTTTCGTTTCTCTCTCTCTCGCTCTATTTTAGCAGTGCTCAGCAAACTCGTGCTCAATCAGGCCGCTATGTCTGGCCTTCGAACATGTATCGCATAAGGCGATCACCGCTGTCGTGTGCACTCAGGCAATCCATGCACTCGGGATTTCTTGCAGGCATAAATGCGCGCCGAGGCATTGCGCCCGGTCAAGGTGAAACAAGGGGAACGACTCCCCGTCTTTTCCGAGTCACGCGTCACCAATTAATTACTTGCGACAGTCACCGAACATGTCGTTGACCAAGGTCGACGCAAGGAGGGTTCATTAGCATGTATCTACAAATCCATCGCGCCATATTCGCGTCCCTATATTATCCCATCCTTCGACCACTCTATTCGGAGATAAAAAAAAAGAAACGAGCGCTTTCGGAGGAAATTTGCACAGGGCATAACAGCCGACAGTCATTTATTCAAACTAAGTTTTTCTTTTCTTTCTCTTTTTTTTCTGTTGGAGTAAATTAACGATTTTTTTTTTTTTTTTGCTTCTGACGCAGCTAGCAGGGGCGCCATCGGAGACCGTTGTTCGAAATGCGCGTTCAGTTCGCATTCAGTTTCACCTCACGCGATTGGCCGCGTGAGGCAGCCAATCGCTTGAGGTGAAAGGGAGAGGCAGCCAATCGCTTGAAATGAAACTGAACGTAAACTGAACGCGCATTTCGAACAACGATCTCTGATCGCGCCCCTGGTCACAGATAAGGATGCGCAGCCGCAACATAGACGGGATTTGCGGTTGCTGCCGTCCTCGAAAAACGCGTTACAACAGAAAAGCACAAAATCGGAAATTCTCGCGCGCACACACACGGCACCGCAGTGCATGGTGAGAAGCGCGGTACAATGCTTTTGCAGGCGCGCGCACTGTAAAATAATTTACGCCTTTAAAAGTGAATGAGGGTGTTAATGTGGATTTACAAACGGATTTATACACTTACACAGTTTTAAGGGTCTAAGTTATACTACAGAGCATGATTCGACTCGTGGCGGGTTGGCAAGTTCGTTTCTCCTCTACACGGAGCCATTGTGCTAGCAAAGTGTTTCTCCGAAAGTGCAACCAGAAAATAGGAAAACCGGGATATATAGGCAACATGACTGAAGAAAAAAAAAAGAAAAGAAAAGAAGGACGCTTCGGGAAACTATGGGAAGCAGGCGTGTGTGGCGCAGAATCCACAGGAAAGAAAAACGCACACAAAAGCAAGCCGCGAAAATGCCCGTAGGTATGGTATAATGCCTGTTTCACATGTTTCACACATATTGCGCTGCGTTTTCTTTTTCTTTTTCATGGCTGCGATTTTCGCGAATGTGAACTTCGCGTGTTGCCAGTTTCACACGTACACGATCGCGGCGGTTATGAATTTCGCGTTCAGTCTTTCTCAAAACGTTTCGAAGCCACTGGGCAAATCACGAGATCTGTCATCCAAGCCACGTCGCAGGGCTCCCAACACGCCTCTCCGACGCTCAGAATGGTGAGTATATATATATATATATATATATATATATATATATATATATATATATATATATATATATATATATATATATATATATATATATATATATATATATATATATAGCACTGTTTATCTCAACGCACCCCACCTTACTTTAAACGTAGGTACACGTTTAGCGCGCGATGACCTCCAGCTACCTGAGCCAGGTGAGAAAATCACGTCTACTGTCACATATCTATTCGAGCAAGAAAAATAAACAGGCACAGAACGCGTACCTCACAGGTCGGACCATGGCCGCTCGATGACCATCCGTGGTCGGACTAAAAGAATGACAGCCCCCTTGCCTTCTTCCTTCGTTCAACGTTTCGCACAACTAAAGAGAGAGCTCCCTTGTCTGAAGTAATAGAAGAATCTCGGTGTGTCCAGCGAGGTCGCTGCCCAGGTCGTGACGATGGTTTCTATTCCATTTAACGAAATTATCACCTGAAAATTTTCCGCATTCATTATTAATGAGGCTGATTTCTAGCTGCTATACATAGTGACGCAGGCTGACGCTGTTTCGTTTGTGTGTCTTTGCAGCCTAATAATACTGTAATGAATTCTGTTCCATTCCGGTCTCCGAGACTTCGGAGCAGCGAGAGTTCTTCAAACGACCCTGATTGGCACTCTGACGACAGGCCCGGTCTAGTCCAGGCGTATATAGGTCTCGGAACCTTTTACCAAGATTGCACTTCGGATCAAAAAGAAAGAAAAGAAGAAATAGTGTACGTCGAGTGATGAGGACATGAGAAGAATGAGAAGTAAAAGAAAAAGGCGCACAAAAAGACGGGCATGCGTGTTTGGGGGTTCTAAGGCTCATGCGAGCGCAGCTCATTTTCTTGTAGAGTTCAGCGCGCAATATTGCCGAGAGCACAAAAAAAGAAAAAAGGAAAAATAAAAAGGAACGCACGGGCAGACGCGGCGAGCTTTTGTCTTTTGTCATTTGTGTGCGCTGAATTCTACAAGACGAAACCGTACCAACTCGCCCAAAGTTTATGTTCTGCATGCTCCACAAACTCAGCTCACCAATGCTGTTTTTTTTTTTTCGCCTTCCAGTGCAGAAGGCCTTGCGAGCTACAATATTTTGTGTTTTTTTTTCCTTCTTTAAACTTCCTTGGTCTGCTCGTGCGCAAGATCGACAATGGCTACTTATCGGGCTGCCAGCGTTATAGACCGAAGCAACACAAACGCTTGAGTGCAGTGGGGTCGTGCGGGGGCCCGGGAGCCTGCTTGCCCCAAACTCCTCAGTCTGTACAATAAAGTTTTTCTGGTGATGATGATGACGAGTCGCACGATGCCGGCTGGTTTGCGCGGGTAGGGCTCCTCGCAGAAGAGGCGGTGACCACGTGACACAAGCGCGCATGCGCACGCGGACGGCCGCCGCCTCGTCGACGAGGCACGTGTGTGGGGTGCGTCGCAGCCGCCGCCGTTCTACGACCGGCCGTAGTAGTGGATCATGGCCTTTTGCGTGTTCATGAGTCGGGCCGCGATGAGCAGCACCCCCGCGGGAACAATTCTGCGAGAGGAGAACAGGCCGCGACACACACAAACTCAGGCTCACGCAAAGACATGACTCACGAAAAGCAACAAAAACATGCAACATGGCGCGGGCAGACAAAAAAAAAGGTGACCACGACCAGAAAGGAAGCGGATACAGAGGGAGAGAGAGAGAGGGGAGCATCAGGCGCGGCATTTTCATTGTATATGAACTTTTATATTAAATTATGGGGTTTTACGTGCCAAAACCACTTTCTGATTATGAGGCACGCCGTAGTGGAGGACTCCGGAAATTTCGACCCCCTGGGGTTCTTTAAGGTGCGCCTAAATCTAAGTACACGGGTGTTTTCGCATTTCTCCCCCATCGAAATGCGGCCGCCGTGACCGGGATACGATATCGCGACTTCGTGCTCAGCAGCCTAACACCATAGCCACTGAGCAACCACGGCGGGTTAAATGAACTTTTAAAAGACTGTTTACGCGGCTCATACCAATGTCCTGTTTTTACTCATGCTTTCAAACAAGATCGCATGTTTATTTTGCCCGCATGTACCGCTAGCTGATTGCTCGATTGATTTCAACGCCCCAAAGCAACGCTGGGGCTCTGAAGGACGCCGTAGTGAGAAGGGGGAGGGGGGGGGGAAGGGGTGCTTGGATTAATTATAATCTAAGCGCGCGAGCGTTATCTTCTTTTTCCTGTCTCCTTTCTTTTCTTTTTTTCTTACTGCTATTATGATTATTTTTTTCCAATTTTACGTTGATAGGATGGCGACCGCTGGAGCCGTGGAATAAAACACGGGCCGCGGCGTTGTGATCAGCACCAGGAGTTCCAGGCCACTGAGCCAGCGCTGCGGACGGGCCCCCGGACGTTCACTAAAGCATTTGACATCTGTGCCTGCCTGCTCTGTATGGGGTGAGAAATACAGCGAGAAAACTGTCGTCATGTGCGCACCTCGTCGCCGGAGAAGCGTGCTGCTGTTACAGCGACGTCAGGTGGGTCTTGCTGACTGTCGGCAAATAAGAGCCCAGGTGAACCAGACTGGCAACGAGCCAAGTGCTTGAGTGACCGTGGCAGGTGCATTTAATGCGGAACGAAAGGAAATGGCATCTTGGCGAAAAGTACGAGCGGGTACGAAACAGGCGGTAAGATTTAAATGTCCTGTTTTTAATGTTTTTAGTGTAAAAAGATGCAAACTGTTTTATAATATACAATATGGTCTGCGTTGAAGCAGCAGCGGACACAAGGCTTTGCCAATGATTTCCCAAGTGGCCGTCTTCTCAGCTGATGGGGAGGTGAGTGCGCTATCCGAACGAGGAATGCCACATCAAAAAACAGTGTTTCGGGAACTTATCCCCCCGTTCACCGGACACTAACAACTGTTTTCATATTTTTGTAGCCCTCGCGGTTCAAAACAAACCGTGTTCTATATAAGTTGGAACTTTTCATCGCTCTGTGGCGTATTAAGTTGCTTAGGGACGTCGCCGGTGTCCAAAAAGCAAGCACGACCACATAGACGCCCTAAATAAGAACGTTTCATTAATTAATTAATTCATTCATTCATAGCTTACACTTCGCACTACCGAACAACAGTTTGTCGGACTATAGTGTGTACACAGTTGAAAAAAGTTCGCGCTGCTACTCACGCACATCGTGTATGCCGAGGCGCAATCATAATGTAAAAAAAAAAGTACTGTGAGCTCCCCACTCCCGAAGGTCAGGCCTTACTAAAAATCACCTTCCAAGCAATCCGTACAGATGGTTAACCAGCGAAGCTGACACGTGCGGTCCCCGTGTTTATCACTGGGTTAATCCCGACGGCTGAATAAACGACAGCTGGGCAGGCTGCCGGATCCTCGGTACGCAGCTGCTGCTTGCGCTCGGCTGCACGAGCCTGTTCTTGTGCCCTGGCTGCAGCATCGGCACGTACGGCGTAGACGAGCTCGTTCCTGGTTCTACTCGCGGCGTTGCTGATCGAAGGCTGCTTGACCTCAGGAGTACGTATGACGCGTGGCCTACCCATTTCGGAGCCGGAGATAAACTGCTGCGCGCGCGCTCGGCTGCGACGGAGAACAACGACGTCATGATTGGTACAGCCAATCGCGCGTCTCTCCCTTTTTTTTTTCTTCGCGCATGCGCATGGGGTTGCGCCGGAGGAGTTTTCGTACAGGCGACGGTCGACTTACAGGTGACAGATGGACGGACGAAGCGGCTAGCCATATACAGCTTCGCTGTAGAAGCTAAACCTTTCGTTTTACAGACACAAAGCGCGTGTCTGCATGCCTATAGCTGACCTGAAAGAGTATGCGAAGTCTGCGATTGATTCGTCAAAAAAGAACTGCAGAAACTTTCTGGCACTTCTGGCACCTTCGAAAGCTTTAACAGTCCGTGTATACGGCCTGTATAGTGTACGGACATGGTGAACGATGATATTGTTTTACACTTTTTAATAGACCGAAAATATTCAAGATAAAAGGCACGCGCTGAGAATCAAATGTTTGATGACCTTTCCTTGCGGGCTGCAATTCTAAAACATTATGAGGAATAATTCAGTCAAAAACTAAGGACCTGGACGTGGTTTGAGCAACTTTGTAGGTTTAATAGTATATATAGCATCTACCTTCCATATACATACACCTAAATATATGCCGAACATCGCGGTAACGCCGATGGCGAAAACTCGCCCGGGGTGTCGACGTACGTATTGGTATCGCAATAGCAAAAGGTGTACCGGCACCGAGATGAGCCGAAGAAAGCAGGAGAGAAGGCCGAGGCGCACACGTGATATTCGGAAAAAAAAAAAACTTTACTTCAGAAATCGTGGAGAGATTGATTTGATTTGGTTGATTGATTGCGTCTAACTTTCCAAAGCAACACTGGAGTTACGAACGACACCGTAGTATATACGCACGAAATAAGCGCGCAAATGGAAGACATCAACCGCACATGACGAACGGCTTTACTTTGGCGGATCGTTCTGGTTTCCGCACACCGGCTCGCGTATTCATGCATATACGCATCGATTCGAAGCGCATCGACGAGTTTACAGGCTAGGGCGTCTCGATTCGCTGTCCCCGGGAGCGCATCAGGGAATCCTATACTGCAGATTTATCGGCTGACGCAGTCACTGCAGTCCAGTAACGGTCTGCGACTCCTGTATGTTACCGGGGACATTCCCGCGATGACGAGTTTCTCAAGGAATTACACTCCGTTCGATGCTTCCTAGGTAGACGCTGATGGAAGGAAGGAAAGTGTGGAGAAGGAAAGGAGGGGAGGTTAAGCAGTTTAGCTTAACCGGTTTGCTACCCTACACATGGGAGCGGGATGGGGGGGGGGGGGGCATGAAGGATGGGGAAGGGAGAGAGAGAGCTGAAAGCGCCTCATAACGAAAGTGCAGCCCAGCAACCGTGCCGCAATGTCATCGAAGCACACAAGACCGGACAGCGCTGCTCAGTTACTCGACACTACGTCTGTACGGTCGAGATACTTTGCAACTCGGAGAAATAGATTAGGGACTCTGAATCGAGGCTTATTTGTTAGCGTCATAGTGAGTTCCGCGTCTCATGTCTTGGGGTTGCGTTCTAGGAGCACAAGCCCCTGTGCAGAAGTTTTTTTTTTTTTTTTCACTCAGACTCGTCGACGTCTATGCGGCGGCAGGACGGGAGACAAGAGAAGTTATTTTTTTACGGCATATTCTTGTCAGCTATAAAATTAGACAACATATTCAAACTGATTTTCTTACGAACAGAAACCCTTCTTTACGCGTCCCTTTGAAATACACTCTTACGATCCGCAGTTCAGCTGGCTAACAGTTTCAGTGTATAGCGTCATGTTATACTGCGTTATATATACGGTGCTGTCAGGTCAGGCCTCTACAAACTGCCGTTGTGGTCTGTGCAAATAAGCGACACGACAGGGTGCAGGGTCGACATCTTTCAAAACACCTGCGGCTGCTAGCGATATCTCGCGTCTTTTCCTTCCTCTGCTGGACCTTCTCTGAGGGTGGTAGTATAAGCTACGCGCCAGTACAACTCGCCGAACGAACTGTACGCGAACCTTGAACCACGCCTTGACCAGCTTAGCCTTTCGAGCCCGGATGACTCTCACAAAGGCAAAATGCAGCTCATATATAGAAAGCGGGTCACTGACTTCGCCGTATGCTCGGGTAACCACGTGTTCCAGCTCACGTTGTTAGCCTGCCACCAGAGCCGCCAAAGGAAGGACTGGCGCCTTGCACGGTGGCATAACGAAGTCCAAAAGCAAAGGCACTGGCCGCCTGGCTTAACCCGTTCGCATTGATGCGGTGTCGATAAGCGGCAGACCCGCAAGTAATGAGGTTAGAGTCACGCTTCGCACGGGCTGCTTTTTCTTGGCTCATTTTTCTTTACTGTATAATACTATCGGAATCACCAAGTCACTTCCTCCGTTCAATGCACACACACACACACACACACACACACACACACACACACACACACACACACACACACACACACACACACACACACACACACACACACACACACACACACACACACACACACGCACGCAGTCACAGCGCAATGCTTGAAGGAGGCTGGTCGTCTAACTTCCACAAAGTTCTTCGGTTGTGTCCCTTTTATGCCGTCCTTTCTCATTCTTTTTTGCGGATTTCAGTAATTCCTTCTTTGGTCGATTTCCGACAACCGGTTGCGGCAAGCTGAAATGGAAACGTGACTTGCACGCGGATATGTTATTTTTCAGCTGCGCGCCATGCCCTCTGTCACTTGTATTTCATTCTGGACGCTAAGACCATCGGCTGGACATCTACATATAAGCTTGCGAATGCAAAGTCGACTGAAACGATTTACGCAGCCTCAGACTTGCTCTAACGCCACGTATCATCAAGGCAGAAGGATACAGCGCAAGATGGAGATATGTGGTTGGCTGTTCGCCCGCAGTTAGTTGGTCACACGCAATCGGAGAGATACGCGCATATTAGAGGAAGCACTCATGCATTTGTCTTCAAGGGTCCCGCTGTGACTTTTAATGGGAACCTTCTGTTCAGTACAGTGCCTGTTGGTGCAGAATGACGTGGCGGAGAAGCCCCAAAAGGCACGTTCCCGACACATTTCCCGAATAACCAGCTCGAGACTTATTTGGATATATTTACAGATGGCTGCCTTTTCTGCTACAAACCTCGAGGCCTGACAATGAGTTCAAACAACGGCAATTGCAGCGACGCCTCTGAGGTACTGACTCTCATGTACATCTTGAAAGCTACGGTGAGACAAATGAATAAAGCTCTGCAATACCTGCTTAAAAGCCTAAAGGCGTCTCTACAGAGCAGCCGTTTGAAATTATTAACGCTGCTAAGCTGCCTCACCGCAGCGTATAGAGCTGTCGTGCGCTATCCACCGAGAAGCACAGTGAAACATGTGCGCATGTTGCGATCATCATCCTACACCGTGCCTCATCGACGTTCCCTGAGATGTCCAATCTCCATCGCCCAGACGCATATGTAACGCGCTCGGAAAACTAAAAAGTCCACCGAGGCCGGCCCCCTATACTTTCCTGGGCTTAAGTTTGCTGAACTTTTGACAAAGTGTAGCAGGCCAGACTGCAGCGCTCTGAAGCTACATTACTACGAGGAGTACAATGAACACCGGGCGCACGCGCCATCCGGGCACAAGACTCGGCTGACCAGCTTGCCCGCGAGACTTGGACCAGGCCGCCGGTAATCCCCTGGCCCTCCCTGCCCATGGCCGATAGGCACATGTTTACAAGAAGATCGAGGATAGGCGGCGTACAGGGGGAAACGACACGGAAAATTCGAGTCGGGACGAACCGCTGACCTCCAGTAAAGTTTAATGATAGGCGACGAAAATATATGCATAGACCAAGGGGCATGCGCAGGTGCAAAAAACCTCAAGGCCACAAAAACACGAATGAGCACGTGATCCTATGATAAGAAAAAGTAACAGAAACATTAAGCTGACAAAAAGAAAAAAGAAAACGTGTGAGTTTAGAAATACGCGTCTCGGCTTTTTTTTTTTTTTTTCGTGTCGTTACCTCTGTGGATTACCATCATGGATCACCATCAAAATAGTAAACGCGCTGCTTGAGGTAAGACGAAGGACTGGCAGTAGGGAACGAGAGGAAACACAGACAAAGTGATGCTTAACTCAAGCAGAGCGCTTAGCCTCGGGGTCAAACCAATCATTCTCCGCAGCAGCCTTATGAAAATTGATTATCAACATGCCCACTCGCACATCCTTTCAGTTTATACAAGAACACCGCTAATCTGTAACATTACGCCCAACACCAAATTCAGACACAACTCCCGCGTTTCTTCCAGCTAACTGTATATCTCACAGAAAAGCGCACACTAAAACCATACAAATTAACACAGTACTGCACCCAAGCCTGTCGTCACAGCAACGAACTGCCTTTGTAGCAAAAGGCTTCTAAGGCTGAGGACCTACATCTATACATACAGCTAGCTCTGTCTTTCAGCTCCCGATTATTGCACATTTCCTTGCTAATTAATCCTGCAATCCTGTAATCCAATTATTACTGTAATTGCAACTAATTCCTAAAATAAATCGGAGCCAGCCATTCTGTTTCTTATATCTACATCAGACTCAAGAGACGGCCTGTTTGTTACTGGAGGAATGTTCATAAGAAAAAAAGAAAAAAAGCGGCAAGGCAAGGGAAGGAGCAGACGCGTTTACGAAAGTAAACCGCAAAATAAAACGTGCAGGCGGTGAAGAGGAAAACTTCAGTCCTGCCGCACATGAACTACAGTACGAAAAAAAAGAGAGAAAGAGAAAAATTTAGGAGGAAAGATGGCCGAAGGCCGGGTTTGGGGCAACGGCGGGACCAAATTAAACGCTGACCGACGCCGAAGCTATTATGTATAGTATCATTTTTCCTTGACGCAGATCAAGCGCACAAAGACACGGACGTCGAAAAGAAGACAAACAAGGCGCTGTTTGTCGTCCGTGTCTCTGCGCGCTTGACCTGCCTTAAGGAAAATGATGCCGTACCAACAAGCTCGGATCCAGACCCTTGTTCATGACACGTATTCTTGTGTACAAGCGAGCCGAAGGTGTCATCACGCAGACGCAGTGTGGCGAGCGATCGTCACGTAGTTTGCGCGAAGCCTCAATCGCCCTAATGCTTCAGGTGTCGCTTTTGCCGCCTTCGCCTTCTCACCGTTGTCGAACGGGCCTGAGAAAGTGCGCGTCTGCAACTAACAGATCAACAAGAAGGGTTGGGGGGGGACAAAAAGAAAGTACTGATTGTTGCTACACATGCCGAAGCGTTCTTTGTTTACTGTTTTTTCGTTCATTGTTCTTTTCATTTCTTATTTACCAAGGAAAATGAAAACTAACACTAAAGAATAAGAAAACACGCGACACCCTTTTCACCGGCGAGTATTCAACCAAGATATATATATATATATATATATATATATATATATATATATATATATATATATATATATATATATTGACAACTGAGCTGCATATAAGCTTGGTGATAAGGGTAGAATGTATTGCCTGCGCTGACTTGCTCTCTCTCTATAAAGATTGTAAATAAACGTGCACCGCGAAATTAACCTTGAATTGCCATTCTTTCTTTCTTTTTACTCTTTTATTCATGAAATTTTTTGCATAAAGCTGACTCCACGAGCAGTTTATTTTATTCACTGCTAATAGTCAGTAGACCGTTTAAAGACAGCCCGTCGACCAATGATTAAAAAAAAGACCGAAATTGATAAAATGCGCGTCGGAGTCTGCTATCTCTGCAAAGCAATCAACACATATATAAAGTACACACGGACACAACACGAAAGGACGAATAGCAACAAGGACACAGGCGCGCGTACACAGATGCGTTACAACAAACTCTTTGGCCAGGGTAGTGCAAAGAAGCAATACAGAAACGAACAAAAGCACCCAGTCAAGCGGACGATCACACAAACAAACAAACAAACAAACAAACAAACAAACAAACAAATGCGCATGGCAAAACGCAGTTTTCCGCGGTTCTACACAGAGGCATGCTTGTATCGCCGCCATCTGCTAAGATGCAAAGGCTACGCTGTCCTTGGTTATCCTCCCTACCTTTCCCTCTTCGTTTTTTTTTCTCTCTCTCTCTCTGTTGTTGGCCGTTTACTTTGGGTTCGTGGTTTTGGAATGCAGCCTTGAAAGAGGAATATTAAAAGGAATAAACACGTGACAAAGCGGGTTTTTGTAGGAAGCCCAAACAGGCCGCATGTTTCTATTCGATAAGGAGTCGTACTTAAAGTAAGTATGTAAGGAAGATTTCAGCTCGCAAAAACTACTTGTCAGTTTCCGGCTACGCTCCTGAATTTAGTACGTGCTATTTACCATATGCGGGCTCCTCACTACATAAACCAGCGGCGTTGTTATTATTGTTTTTCTTTAATAAAAGATTTTTCTTTTTTACCGCCCTCTCGACAGATCACTGCTGCTCAAGACGCCCCACTGTAGTGGAGACTGCAGAAAACTGCGTCAAGCAGACAGTGGGCAAAACAAAAACAGTGCTGAAAAAAAAAAACACACACACTTACGAAGGTGAGACGGAGGAAGGGAGGCGGAGCTATCTGTTCAATGCGTGACGTCACGAGGAAGCACACGTGGGATTGGGCGCAGCTTCTGGGCGGACGCATCTCGTCGGCGACGTGGCTCGGCAAGACACAGTAAGCACAGTGCATGGTGTGGCGTATGCAGGGCACATTCCCTATAAAGCTGGAATCCAAGCTGGTGTGCGAGGTATTGACAAGCGTGGGTATAAGCAAAGAAATACGCGCAAAAGCAGATTGACACGCATCTTCGTTGACTTGTTCTTGTTCCCTAGTGAAATTACGCAAGCCACTCTGGGGGTTGCAATGTGGGCTTGACATAAAAACTGTTTACAGCGCAAACACATGCAACCACAAAGTATAGGGGACAGGACAAGTTTTAATGAAGTACCTTTCTTGTTAAGTGGGCCCTTCCTTCTGTGTTCTTCCCTCTTCTTGCATCACTGACCTTTTACTCTGTCCCTTATACTTTGTGGTTGCATGTGTTTGCGCTGTAAACAGTTTTTATGTCAAGTATGCACCAACTCGCCCAGAAAGAAGTTTTAATGAATGTGGGCTTGTTGGTAATGCATCTTCAAGGGGAGTACGGTAGCGCGATTAAAAGACGGGACAAAAGAAGAAACATAGGGACACATACAGCGCTAACTTTGGGGGATCGGCCATGAATCGGGCGGTGAAGGAACTGCTATCATTTTTTTTAACCAGAAATTTCCCTGTGATGATCATTGTGAACCTCTGTCATGGGTTGCACCTACTAAGGGGGGTAGGGTAGGCTCAGAATTGGGTGGTTCGAGGCAGCTAAAGGAAATTCTTATTTGTAAACGATGAACGCAAAGTAAAAGAAATAAAGAAATGAGACGTTGCAATCACTAGACTAGTATGCGAGCGAGCAGTCAGACTAACTGAAAGGTGAATGTTAAAATAGGCTACAGTCAAGGAGAAATTAATGTTAGCAAAGAACTTAGAGATACCACTTTATGTGAAGGGAATGGAAATTTGATATCTAGAATAAAGATAGAATTCATTTCGTGTTCGTACATTTTTGTTCATATTCTCTTTTGCCCCGTGCACTGGGGGGCACGTTAGAGATCCCCTGGTGGTCAAAATCAAATCCCCCCCACTACCGTGTGCCTCATCGTCAGATCGTGGTTTTGGCACGTAAAACCGCAGAATTCAATTCAATTCTACTCCTTCTTTGTTTTCTGTGTAAACGTCGATGGCATGTTTCTATTTCCCGGTATGACAAGAAGAAGCCGGCACAACTTTCAGATTCGAACATCTCCTACGTAATTAATTTAGTACATAAAGAAAAGTCACAATTGCAATGTCCCAGGCCACTCTTTAGGGCTGCCTTTTCTGTTTCTTTCCAATCATACGTATCCCGTTATTAATTACGTGTTATCGCCCTGACAAATAACATCGCCTGAGTGACCATCAGTGCACCGGTTGCTCTATGGTTATCGTGTTCGTTTCAAATCAAATCAAATCAAATCAAGTTTATTCATTACAAACAAAGAAACGGTTACATTTTTGTTTTACAGACGAGGGTCCCAAAGTCGAAGACTGTAACCGGGACCCTCGGTGGGTAATTATAAGAAAAAAAATTACATAGGTGGCAGGACAGAAATAAAACTTATACAATGTACACTAACAGAAACGAAGAACTGTAGTGCAACAACAGAAAAGTGATTACAATGTACCGTAATACTAACAAAAAATAAAAATATTGGCGTACAACAGAACCTTTAAATTATGTGAGGAAGGAACAGAACGAAATAGAGAAAAATATGATCGGCAGGCCGAGATGAACATGAACTAAAAATATAAGTGTGCTAGAAATATACATATACAAAATTTTAACAGACACAAAAAACATGAGAATACATAAAAAAGCATTATGAGCAAAACGACTAAATGCAACAGCAAGCATGTGAACAGCAAAACATAAGAGAAATAGGGTAATAAATAATACATTTGGAACCTTAATTGCGTCACTGCGCCAAAAGGAACTCTTTAAGGGATTTTTTGAAGGCATAGAATGATGTGAGTGATTTTATGTTTGATGGTAAGTGATTCCATAAAGATATGCCAGCGAAAGATGATGTTAGTTTACCATAGTTGGTACGGACACGAGGCAGTAAAAAATTTCTGTTAAAGGCAAACCTAGTTCTATTGTGGTTATGTAAATCATTTAGGTCAACGAATTCGTAAAGCAATTGGTTGTTAAGTAACTTAAAAAATAAGATTGTTAAATTATATTGAAACAAGTTCACGGTCGTTAAAATGAGGTTTTGACGGAGCAAAATGGATGCATTTGACTGACGAGGACTGCTAGTAATGATACGAATGGCTTGATTTTGTAAATGCTGAACTGATGACAGGTGGCAATTGTATGTGTTGCCCCAGGCAGCGATTCCATAGTTAATATGACTATGGATAAAAGCAAAGTAAAGTGATAAAAGAGCCTTGCGAGAAAAGAAGGCGCGTGCTTTTATTAGAGCGCGAATGCCAAATGCCGTTTTTTTCTTAATGTTGTTAACGTGGGAGTCAAATTTGAGGTTAGCATCCAGGAGAACACCGAGGAATAGAACCAGGTCACCGGCTGGTATTTGATGAGCACCAAGTGTTAATGCTTGTGGAGAAGTTAGGACCCTGTGACCACTATTGAATATAATATATTTAGTTTTCTCTGGATTAATAATTAGGTAATTACTGAGACACCATTCTATAACGTCAGTTAGCGCAGCATTTAACTTTGATGTTAATGAGATTAACGACGTGTCTGATAATGATATGGTGGTGTCATCGGCGTATAAAACGCAGTGAGATGAATGTAAAAGGTTTGGTAAGTCATTAATGTAAATAATAAATAGTAATGGACCGAGAATGGACCCCTGGGGCACACCTAAGTTAATTATTTTAGTTTGAGAAAGGGCACCCGCTACAGAAACCACGTACTGCCTATCCAACAAATAGCTTTTTAATAGATTTTAATAGTTTAATAATAATAATAGTTTGTAAGCATCATTACTGAAAGGATGTAACCGCCGACTCGCACACAGTCAATGCGATTGACCAGTGGTGAGAAAAGGAAATTAATTACTATAGAAAATAAAAAAAAATTAACCTGTCAGCTTATGTGTTTCCGGCTGAAAAAGAAGCGAGAACGCCGTGAAATCTGGGCCATCACGATTTCACTGAGGACGCTGCGATTTGGGCTTGAAATTCAATTAAGTTTTGCACTTTATTTATTCAGCCGAAATGCAACGCAGAGGTACTTCTCAAAGCGCAGTTTCTCAAACTATTCTCGATTTAGTGTTTGTTCTCAGATACTGTTCTGTTAGACGCCGTATCACCCGCGGTACACGAATTGCCTCCTATCTGTGTGCGTTAGACTAATAAAGCGCTTGCATCTGATCGCATCCCTCATTTTGTGTGGCAAAGGGTTAAACGCAAGCATGCGTGTGCGCCAAATTAAGAGGGTACAAGCGAGCGTGCGGTGCAAAGGACGAGTGCAGTGTCGTGCAGTGAAGTGCAACGAACAGCCCCCCCCCCCCCTCCCCCCCCCCCCCCAGTACGTCACCAGTGCTGTGTGAGCCTTAGCCCACCGTCGCAGTACAGGTACTCTGCGAGCGTCTCGCAGAGTACCTAGGCGTCTCGAAGAGTCTTATAGGCACACTCATTAAAGGTCCACCTTCCGAATGATGAAAGCTGGCAATCGGCCCACCGGCCTGCCCACTGCAGATACACGAAACAGTTGCGCTGCGTTCCAGACCTCTGCTAGAAAATTGCGCAGCTCTACTTTGAAGCCTAGCCCTGAGGCAAAGCGTTCTTAGCGTTTGCGTAACATGTCCTCATGGCGACAACACTTCGCATTTCCCGACTGTTTCTTCAGTCTTCTCGTAAGGCGAGCTGCCGATATAAAGGCGGCGCATGCACGGCACTTCTGACATCAGTATGCTGCAGCAATAAAAGGCATTGCGCACAATTCTGACATTTACGTAAGCAGCGAATCACTGACTTCCAGTGCATATTATGAGTCGAATGTTAACGACGCGGCTCGCATAATGACATCACGTTCGACGGCAGACAGACAGACAGACAGAGAACTTTTATTTTGGTCCTGAGAAGACGATGAGTGTCCCCGTTAGGGGGCAGCGTCTGCGGGCCGCACCCACGACGGAGCCGGGAGGTTGAGACTCTCGGCGATATCGCGGGCTCTCTGGACAGCCCTGAGTTGCTCTTCCTTGGCGGAGCTGGTGACGAGCCGGAGCCAGTCTTCCTCTGAAGAGGGAGACCCTGAGCCCCCGCACAAGTCGGGGCACTGCCAGAGCATGTGCTTAAGAGTGCATCTGGGATGTCCACAGCGCGGACAGCCCGGGTTGATGCCACCTAGGAACTTTGAGCAAATAAATGGAGACGGATACGTCTCCGTCTGCAGCATCCGCAGGGTGATTGCCTGTGGTCTGTTTAGGTGTGGGTGTGGAAGTGGAAACTTCCGACGCCCTAGTTGATAGTGCCTGCAGACCTCGTTAAAAGTAAGGAGAGGGTCCCTGTGCCATTGCCACCCCCCAGCCTCCGATTGCCCACTTCCGGCGCGGCGGGTGAGATCTCGCGCCTGGGAGTGAGCAAGTTCGTTGGCGTTGGGGACGGCTTCATGAGCATCGCTGCCCATGTGACCGGGGAACCAGATTAAGTGTTTTTTGCCTGTCCAAGATGCTGCAGAGAGAACGCGAGCGGCTTCCTTGCATACCGAGCCTTTCATGAATGCTCTAACGGCAGCTCGCGAGTCTGTGAAAATAGTGGAACGGTTCGTGGTGGCCATGGCGATGGCTACAGCCACCTGTTCGGCTTTGTCGGCGTTCACATTTTGATGCGTAAGCGACGTCAGCAGCTCCCCCCGCAGCGATGTAGCCACCGAAACAAAATGATTGGAAGCAGCGTATTGCGCAGCGTCGACGAAGGCGACGGTGTCCTCAATCTTAGCCGCCAGGCTAAGGAGGGCCCTGGCCCTCGCTTTACGTCTACCGTAATTGTGCTGAGGGTGCATATTTCTAGGTATCTGGGATACCGAATACATTTCTCTGACTTTGACGGGGAGCGCGCACTCCCTCTGTTTGGTGATGCACGAACCTTGACCGATATAGTAGCTGCCTGCCGGCTTCCGTGGAAGCCAGTCTTGCAACTTGTGACATCTGCTGCGCCTCGACTATCTCTTCAAAGGTGTTGTGGACACCTAGCTCCAACAGCCTTTCAGTACTGGTGCTCTGTGGGAGACCCAGTGCCTTTTTTATGCTCTTGCGAATGATTGTTTCTACTCTAGCTGCGTCCCTTCTGCTCCATTTGTGGGCCAGGGCTATATAGTTAATGTGGCTGATTAGGAAGGCGTGGAAGAGTCGCCTTAGATTATCCTCCGATAGCCCCCCTTTTTTGTTGGCCACCCTCGTGATTAACTTTGTCATGGAATCGGCTTTGGTTGCGATGCGCTCTAATGTGTAGTCATTACTGCCGTCCTCCTCCAGGAACATGCCCAGGATTCTGATTCTGTGTACTACCGGAATGACGGATCCGGTCGCGGTGGTGATAGAGATATCGGGAGGTGTCCCTTTCTTTGCACCGATTGTGGGTCGGTATAGTAGCAGTTCCGATTTCTTAGCCGACAGGCAGAGTCCTGCCTTCGCGAGAAACTCCTGAACGACTGTGATCGCTGTTTGTAATTTCTCTTCGATGTACCCGTCGCTACCTCCCTCGCACCAGACTGTGATGTCGTCGGCGTAGAAGGCGTGACCGATACCCTCAATCTCGGCCAGCTTTTGGGAAAGAGCTCTCATGGATAAGTTGAATAAAAAAGGGGAGAGGACTGCCCCTTGCGGGGTGCCTCTGGGACCGAGATCGAATGTTCTCGAGCCCAGAGCTCCTAGGCAAATAGTGGCTTTTCTATCCTTTAGGAAGGAGCTGACGTACTTGTAGAATTTTTGTCCTAGACCTGCTTCTTTAATCGATTCGAGGATGTGAGAGTGTGTTACCTTGTCGAAGGCCTTTTCTAGGTCGAGTGCCAGGACGGCCCTGGTGTCTCTGGAGGCCTTGTCAATAATCTTATGTTTTAGAAGCAGCATTACGTCCTGTGTGGACATGGATGGTCTGAATCCAATTTGATTAAACGGAAATAGATTTCTTTCCTCTGTGAATTTAGCGGCCCTATTGAGAATGACGTGCTCGGCGACCTTTCCCACACAGGAAGTGAGTGAAATCGGCCGTACAGAGCCAAGCTCTAAGGGTTTCCCTGGCTTCGGGATGAGGATTACGGTCGCGTTACGCCACTCCAGTGGTACCTCGCCTGTCTCCCAAACCTCGTTGATTTTATTTGTGAGGAGCTCGATGGCCCCATCATCCAAATTCTTTAAGAGTTTATTTGTGATCCCTTCGACGGCAAAGATTTAGCGCATGCCGCTTACTTCGCCGTCTTCGTTTGGAATGTGAAAAAACAAAAAAACGGCTTGTAGAAATAAGTACTTGCGGCCCTTCCTTCTTCTTTTTTTTTCGACTGCCGCAGACTGCGAATGCGTCTATTTTCGTCTGTTTTCTGAAGCGCCTGGTATGAAGCAACGTTTTCGGTGACCAACACTTTGCCTGCGGTAAATGCACACTGTGTTCAACAGATTCGCATTGGCTGTCGCCGTCATAGTTTCGCAAGAGCGCAATACCATGAGCACGGCTCTACAATTAGGAAAGGGAACCTACATCGGCAGTGCTTTCTTCGCGGGTGTGCTAATATAGAAAAAGAAAGTAGACAGACATAAAAACCAAAGATGCCTTGCAGTGGCGCTGTAGGCGGACAGGCGCATTCACACCGAAGGCGGGGCGGGCAAAGCGGGCAGGCGGAAAGCGGAAAGCGGCGAAAACCTCCTCGCCGAGCGGCCAAAGCAGGCGGAAAACGCGGCGGGCAGCCCGATCGCTCTCGGACCGATTTTTTCCGCCCCGCCGGAGCTTCCCGCTTTCCCGCAGCCAACCAGGGCTCGAGGAGACAAGCCGACTCAAAAGGCATCCACCGGGACAGCTGAATTTTGCGCTGCACTTTTGATCGACACCTTGTTGCGCGATGCTATGTGACAAGAGACACGACGTACTCAAGGACACTGAATACAAGCATCAAAGCACTGGCATGACCAATTCGCTCTCGTTCTTGCAAGGCGGGGCGGACCCACCAGCGGTGTTGGCGGGCGGTCTTCGAGCTTTCTGCTGCTCGTCTTGAAAAGCTCCTGAAGTAGCGGCGAGTAGAATGCCAACTATTTCGTCTTCTTCGTCCGAGCTGCTTCACAAGTGGTTAGCAAGCGCGAGCGGTTGTCCAGACGACGGTGGTGCGGTGACGACGCTCGCGCGCGCGCGTTGAGGACGGGCGACTGGTGCCAAGAGATGGCGACACGTGTGCCACGAAAACGCCGGATGCTCCGCCCTCGCTGCCACGCGGGCCGCCAGGCAAGCCGTCCGGTCTGAACAGGCGCGCGCGCTCACCGCCTCGCCGCGTTGAAAATCCGCTTGGCCGCTTAGCCGCTCCGCTTTCGGTGTGAGCCCGTAGCGACCGCGTGTCTTTCACACCGCCTTCTCCAAATCTCTCTGAACCACGTCGTAGGTTCAAAGAAGTCGTTCGGGCATAGCTTTTAGAATAAATTGTTCTCAGCGCCGCGACTGCTACAGCTTCCAAGTTGTCGCGACGTTTCTGCATGCACGCTTCCACCTTTTTGGTGTCACGACCAATACCAGTTGATGGTTGAAATGCATCACTTGATGGTTGAGCGCCAGTGGTGTTCTATGCCTTGTCCTTATCTCTTTTAATTTCTTAACTATACCAAGTAGATCACCAGTGAACACATGCGGTCTTGTGAAACCGGCATGCATGAAATCCGAGCTATATAGAATAAGAATAAATATATATATATTCTATATATATATATATATAGAATAAATAAGTGCGCGCGACTCAAGTTTCCCCGGTCTAATAGACGAGAGAGCGCGCCGGGTCCGAGATTGTGCTGCCGGACACTCACGTCTTGAGCGCGACTAGCGAGTAGAAGATCCTGGGCATGATGAGCAGAGGCTTGTCCCTGAGCACCGCTTCGATCGTTTCGTCGGCCACGTACTCGGGCCGCAGGAAGCCGAACACGCCCGGCTCCACGCCGGCGAACATGCCCGTGTTGATGAAGAAGGGGCACACGGTGGTGAAGCGAATGCCCGTGCAGCCCTCGGTGGCCATCTCCATGGCCAGCGACTCCTGGAAGCCCACCGCGGCGAACTTGGAGCCGCAGTAGTCGGTCAGCCGGCACACACCGCCCAGTCCGGCCAGCGACGCGATCGACACGATGTGGCCGTGATTCGCGGCCATCATGTCCGGAAGGAACGCCTTCACCACCTGCGCAGACGAGGAGAAAAGGAAATGGCTTGAGCGAGGGGGCTGAAACCCGTGTTTCGGTTTGATAGTGATTGATTGATTGATTGATTGATTGATTGACTGATTTTAACGTCCAAAAGTGATCCTGGGTCCACGAGACAGGCCGTAGCAGATGGCTCCGAATAAATTTTGACCACTTGAGGTTCTGTAACGTGCACCTAAATCTACGTTGCACGAGCGCTTTTACATTTCACCCCATCGAAATGCGGCCGCCGCGGCCGGGAATGGATCCCGCCACCTCGGGCTCAGCGCCGATCGCCGGTCGCCATTGAGTTACCGCGGGGGGTCGGTTTTCTATCACAGGGGGGGAAAAATTTAAAAAAAAACAGATGGAGGCACATACACAGCGACAAAAATGTGGACATGCAATAAAGCACACAAAGTCACCGTGTGAGGAACGGGGTTTCGGAGCTTCGGCCAGCGCTTTTTCCCAAAGTGTCAGCAAGCTTGAGGGACACTTAGAGCGGCTCAAGGTGATGTGCATGTGGGTAGTTCGAGACGCACATCCCCTGATCATGACGTGACATGACGTATGTCTCATAGCGAAAGTGGCTAGGCGCCTAGTGAAACCTGGCATATATATTGCAACCAAGCCACTATTTGTGAAAAAAAGGGTAATTGTAATTCATAAAAGATTTTTAGAAAAATTTCTAGAGCGCATAAAAGAAAAATACTATTGGGAAAGATGTAGAGGAGGACGGAATACTTTGAAGCAAGAAACTTTGGCGCGGTGCAGTTTCTTCGTCGATATCTGTGCTATCTGGTTCTTGGTCAATTCCTAAATGAGGTGCATACCATTTTCGCACAGGAGACTACACTAAAAGTACACAACATGATTTCGTGTGGAACAAAGTGAGAAGGGGAACAGAAATATCCACAATATAACAGGCGGAGGCTCTCCAGAGTTGCACCAGCTATCTTGGTCACTGCTTCGCGCCCTACTCGAGACTACTCACAATTTTATTTTACTGCACTGTGTTAGTAACGTTGCCTTCGACTAGCCAGCGAGCCTTGCGTTCGGCCTGTTTCGCGCCCTCCTCCCACGGCGAGCGCTCTCAGAAACTTCCGAGCCCCACATTGTCGGAGGAGTCGCCCGGATGAGAGCGTTTCTGGTCACGGCCATAACAAAGCGTGCACGCGTCACCACTGTGGGCGGCGGTCCCTCGTAATCCAGGCGACCGCTATACGGCGCCCCGCGAACCCTCGTCCAGAGTCCTTAAATTTTTTTTCAAAACATGGAAGGACTCTGGCTCGTCCCATAGGTGCCTCCGCAGCATTTTTCCCGGAAGAGTCGCGAACATTGGTTGGGCTTCGGCGACAGCTTCGACGCGAAATTGTATTTTGCACTATAGTCACGTTATCTTGCCGCTGTCACTTGATACTCCACAGTGAGTCGCACGTTTGGCTTGCGTACTTGTTCTATGCCTCTGAGTTGGATCAACGCCACATCCGCCCGACTCGTAGGACGGACGCGACCAGTCGAGGATGTCGTAATGAAGACTGCTCACGGAGATCTCGAAAGGGACACTGGAAGGGACACTGGAGGCCGAGGTTCCCTTAGGCCATGCAGACAAACTCGCGAGGGCAAGCGTTGCGAAAGAAGGGACTGTATGTGAAACACGACGTGGACGCTTGGCATCCGACCTATCGCTGCAGGCACGGGACGCGTCATTTCTACCAGGCAGCGACGTCACCAAAAGCAGCAACGTATGCACGCACTCTTTGGTGGCAAACACCGTTTATGAAGAAATAGGCACGGGTTCTCCCATGCTTGCTGTCTACAGAAACACCTGCACGCACATTAGAAAAGCCGGCGAGTAGTTGCATAACGACGAGTCACTACATCCGACATGCCGTCGCTCACGCCTCGTCCTCACCCACAACTGGGTGAGGATGAGTACCTATCTCTTCGTGCGCCTATCTTTTCATGCCATATGCGCCATTGCCACCCAGAAATGCCTGAAATATCGTCTCTTCAATGGCGCACGGTGTGCTCTTCTCCTGACAATTCAATAGGCGCATGCCCTACAAGTTAGGTGCACCTCATATCAACGGTGTTACATGGAACTCCCTATAAGAGTATCTGAATAGCCAGTAAAATACATCGTAGCTGTTTTGTGGTTATGGGGAAAGTCGTTCAATGAGGTGGAAAACAAAGTCTTATCGTAAATGACACCGCTTGGCTTATGTTTGTATCAGTAAGGCATTTAGCATCGTAAGGGTAGCAGAAAATAGCGCCCACTTCCTTTCTTCTGAACCACTATATATATTTAGCGTGGCTGCTACGGCGAAGCGCAGGTATAACACGAAGTACATGGGCCGCAACACGTTGTTCCCAAACTCAGACGCATAAGAAAGTAGTTCAAGTTGAGGAAAAAGAAGTGCGGAAGTGCTGCATGCGTAGCAGCTACGGCCTGAACATAAGAAAAACCCAGCCGCAGACATAAACGCCAAATGCAAGTTGTCTATGACATTGTTAATGGCAGCTGAAAGAAACTAGTTATGTATATGGGGCTATGCCGCAATGCAAAAGAAAAGAAGACATCGTTATTCAGTACACGTTTTCCCGACCTAATAAACCCGACCGAATATATATTTGAAGGTTAGCTGACCATACCTAACTGGCGTTAGTCCAACCGGAGTCCTCGCGCTAAAATACAATAAAGAAAGAACAAAAATTATTTTGCATCGCTAGTTAAAACGTTTGCTTGCGAAGCATAAAGGCGGTCATGCAAACAGAAAGACGGCAGCGCGTGTGTCTTGCATACGCTGCTACACGCTGAAAGCGAGAGGCCCTCTGGCGGCAATAAAGTTACTGGCACTGTGTACGAGACTATGCTTCGAGAATAGCGAAGACGCCGCAGCGTCCTCTCGATATTTTCATAAAAAAATCTATGGCCGATATTTTTTTTTAATCTGAACATGGTCTGTGTACGTAGAAAACCTGCATACGCGAACTTACAATCTTTTTCGACTAAGTTCATTAAGCTGCTTGACAAAATAAAAGAGAAAAAAAGAAAGAAAAGGAAGAAGCCGTTCGAAACTTTATTGATCAGAACGAATTCGAATAAAAAATAATGATATTACCATAAAAAAAGAGGAGTGGTTAACGACTTTTGTAGACTGCGTGCATACTTTGTCGGTGGCAGCAGGATACGCCTACACGATTGGGAATTTAAATACCGTTTTGTCCGGGGCCTGGTCCTCGTCAAATTCACGATGAGTCTTGCTCTACAGCAGGCGAGAAAGAAACACACAAAGGAAAGAAACGCGCACTACTAAAGTTTCAGTTGTATGTGTTTCAGTTGCATGCGTTTCAGTTGTAATCGTTTCAGTTGTATGCGTTTTTTATGCGTGGACGCACAAGAAAGAGAACGAAAACGCACAGAACGAAGGCACCGACACAAACCGCCCTGAGATAACGAGCGACAAGGCAGGAAATAATTCCTCACATAATCGCGTATCTGGTTTACGCATGCATAGTGTCGGTTAACGCGAGCGCTGTTCAAGCGAGAGAGAGAGAGAGAGAGAGAGATGGGAGCAAGGAAAGACAGGGACGTTAATCAGACTGAGTCCAGTTTGTTACCCTACACGTGGGGAGGGGGAGTGAAAAAAAAAAGAAAGAAGAGAGAGAGAGATGAGCGTATATCGCCCTTTCACATGCACTAAGCTAGGCGCGGCATGTCTACAGTCGGGCACTCAAGTTTGTCGCCTTCAGGTACTGAAGAAGCGCTCGAATGGCTTTCTGAGCTGATGAACTGCGAGGTCAGGCTCCCAAGTCTGATATATTTTCGCTGATGCGGTGCCAAGCGTAAACATGAATACCTAATGTGGCGGGCACCGACAAGAATCCATCGATTCGTTACGGCCCGTCGACCGGCGACTCGGGTATAGCAACCCGACCATTTACCGCACTCCTTGCGTGTATAAACGAGCAGGAGCTGTCACGCTTCCTCCCTAGATACCGGCCATTAAATATGCACCCGCGTCTGAGCGTGCGCTTCGGCGACGCCACGACTTCGCTAAACGGAGGAAGGATATGCGAGTTTCTTCATGGTTTTCCTGCTCGTGGCGTTGCGAATTCCTTTCCGAACGGGAAAGGAGCTCGGGGGAAAAAAATATGTACTAAGACGCCGTGCCTAATGGAGATAGAAGAGTAAGATACAGAGGCGAGAACTTCGCGGATAAGCTGCAACAAAAACAAATCGGGGGATATTTGTGCACGGCACACTGCACACGGCCTGCCTAACTGGCTCACCCTGGAACGTTAGCAACACGAAAGCAATCCATGAGCCTGGCTGTTAGCCAAGGAACTTGAGAAAAAAAAAAAACGTAACGGAACGTGACCCTCGATCCTTTCATGTTTCTGTATATTCGAGTTACGTTTACTTATCTTTATTTTTGTTTGTCTGAGCGTGTCGGATAATGTCGTGGCAGAGACTCCTGCCGTGCTCTGCCTCAGTTTGTCCGCTGAGTCACCAGCGAATGAGTCAGAGATGCAGTAGTGCATCAAGAACGGGAGAAACAGAGAGAGAAAGTGAAGGAAAGAAATGCAGAAATTTGAAAGCAGGAGCAACGAGTCAGCCCAGCGTGTCAAACACGCGTGATACACGGCGGCGAACTAACCGATGTTCATGGAAGATGCGCATCGCGCGAGTAGTTTCAATCGTGCGCCGTTATTAATTCATCATTCTTCCTCCCGCTTTCTCTTTCCGCTTGTAATCTACGGTCGCGACGCATCCGGTAGCGGCACGGCTGAGGAAATCAAGTATACATTTGGGCTTGCAACGTGTCACGCAAGATCTGGGCCCTGTGAAAAAGAGCTAGTCGGCCCCGCCGAAACGTATACAGAACACCATCCGAGCGTTTCCGTTTTCTCCGCAACCATCAAACGCTCGGATGGAAGCCGGACTTATGATAAACTCTTGAAGCACAGCTCGGCTCAAAATCGTGCAGACCATTTAGCGCGCTAAATGTGGCATGAAGTCAATCGCTATCTTTGCACTCAGCTTGAAAATAAAGGGGAGAGACAGAAAGAAAAGCATGCTGGTTAAGTATGCAGCTGTATGCCGACACGTTCGACTTTCTTCGAACCTATCGTCAGGCGCATTTATTTGCTGGGGCTCGTTTTATCATGAGGCAAACCCTAATAAGAGACTTTAAACCTGATGGTAGCGATAAAAGGGACGAATACACGGTGAAAAGACGACACCACGACGAGGGGAAGCGTCCCCTCCTCGTCTTCTCTTGATTTCACCGTGTGTTCGTCCCTTTTAGCACTACCATCAGTTTTAAAGAATGCATCCCCAACTTGCCCAGCACCAATTTTCATCGAATAATAAGAGACGATCGTTTTCGTTCGATCCTGATTCGCTCGTATTGTCCCGCCGTTCACCCGCCCGCCAAAGCCATATTATCGAATCACCGTAGTTTTCTAAGCTAACGCCGGCGGTGCCACAGTTCAGCGGCGACGGCGTCCTATTGCTGCGCACGAGTTGGCGGGTTTGTTCTCTTTCTAGTCGCGACGATTTAGACGCGATGCTAAAACCGTTTCTTGCACGCTAAAGAAACCCAGCTGGCAAAAAATATTGCCGGAACCTTCCACTAGGTCTTCTTTCGTTATAAAACATGCGTGCCTTCGGGAAGTCGCCACACACCGATAGATTATGTCAATGTCATCGAGTTGAACCACTGGCCGAATTCTCAAAACATTTTCGTTCTTAAGTCCTGCTTTGTCATTGGCCAGCCACCTTCGCTATTATGTCCAGCATCACGATTGGCCAGCATCCGCTCTTGCGCCCGGCTTCAGCGTAAGAAAATTTTTGTGAATACCATGCCAAGTTTACAAAAAATTTTCCTAGAATGGCGAGTCAGAACGCTGGGACACCGTGAGAGAACCGCGCTTCACTCATTTGTCGGTGAACATGTCACGTGGTATAGGTTTAATCCGCGGGTATGAAAATGCAGTGTTTTAGCGACATATAAAGCCGTATTCTACATAGAGCTCCAAACACCAAACTCTTTCGAGGGGAAAAAAAAGAAAGAGGAACTCGAATGGAAGCTTCTCGATGCCATCCACAGTCGTGTGACACGATGCAGGAAAGCGAAGATGACCATGCGTCAAGGTTATATACCGAGCTCCTGTGGCTGTCGCTCCAGCAGTTCACCCGAAATGATCGTGAGATGGCGCACCGGTATATAGGCAGGAAATGTCACGCTGTGGACCACGCGCGCGACTACTCATGGACAGTGACGCGATGCCGCGGGAACACAAGCGATCGCCTAGCACGTCCAACTATATGCAAGTACATACGCGAGATACGCACAACGGTACTGATCGCTGCGCAGCAAACGATCGAAGTTGTCCGTTCGTGTATGTGAGGACGCTTATTATACTGTCATTATCGACTTCCTCCACCCGTGCGTGGAAGAGACAACATGCGTGATTATCGAAGGTGCACGGATTCCTGCAGCTCGTCCTGACATGAGTGAGTCCCTACATTCTGCTCGTCGGAAACCTCTAACTGAATCTATGACCGACGGGACACGCAAGTCTGCTCGATCTCCTCCGTCTTTCCTCGATTCCGTCATCTCCATAAGCGATGTAAGACGGCGTGAGGAAAAAATAAAGTAAAAATAATAAGAAGAAAAGCTAAGAGGTGCAATTTCGGCCCAACCGCAGAAGGAAAACAAAAGTGCACGCGAACGAAGCCATTAGCGGAGACTCGCGGCGGCTTCTAAAGTCGCAGAGGAAAAAAAAAAAAAAATGCGCCGATGACGCACGAAATCGCAAGCGCAGCATGCACAGTGACAGACAGAAACACATATGGACGCAGTGACACACAAACGGAATATCAAAAAGCAATTAGAGACATCCGCGTCCCCAAATTCCTCTAAATATTTCATATCATAAGAAGCCAACAAACACTGACGCCAAGGACAACATAGAGAAAATTACTTGTGCTTAATAAATAAAATGAAGGAACGATAAGTTTAATGGAAATGAAAATGGATGAAAAAAACAACTTGCCGCAGGTGGGGTAACGATCGCACAACCTTCGCATATTTCACTCATTCAATTATCACTCTACATTCTCGAGTGTAAGACAGGTGGCTTAAAAATCTTATAAAGCTTTAGAAATAGCGGACCACAAGTTTGCAAATGCTGACAACCTCGGGCACAAAAATAAATAAAAATAAAAGAAAGGAGGCAGAGTGTTGGCTTTGTGCAAGTGCAGCATCGCTATAGAGGTACTTGAATATGTCCTGCAGCCGCTTGAGTCTCCTATTTCTAAAGCTATCTTGTGAGGGGACATCGTGCAGAGCATAGACGATAGCACTACTTTCTAAATACCACCCGGTTCTCAGGTAAACAAATTTCGTTTTTTTTACCTTTCTACTAAGACTTTTCTCTCTTTCTCTCTCTCGCTTCTTCTTCTTGTTTCCTTCTTTCTTTCTTTCTCTCATTTTTCCTCTTTTTTTTTTTTACATTAACGAATGATGTGCCGTGAGTGTTTCCAATCAGCGTCGTCTATCAGGGGAAATCCACTTGGTGAGACCAGTAGTTCGTCTATTTGCGAAAGCAGGTAAAGCTGGTGCAACGAGGCGAACTTTCTTTTCCAGCTCTTTTGTTTTTAACGCGATAGCGTTAAGGAGCTCGTGTCGCAGAAAAGCCGGTGTCGTCGGCGTCGGGTGTCGGCGTCTGCGGCGTTGACCGTGAGCGATAAATAACGGCAGGCACTTCATAAATAAAAAGCAACTTCCAAGATGGGCTGGGTGGGAATCGAACCAGGGTCTCCGGAGTGTGAAACGGAGACGCTACCACTCAGCCACGAGTTCGACGCTTCCAAGCGGTACAAACGCGCCTCTAGTGAATGCGGTGTTGCCTTCGAAACGAGCCGTGGAAAGTTATACTGCGGTGTATATCGGTAATTATGAACATGGAACTTACAGAAGTCGCAGTTACACGAGTAGCGAAGTGCGTTTCCGTTGCATTCCTTCTGCGCTTTCCGCACATGCCGAGCCATCTTGCGGCAAACACAGAAGGCCCCCTCCGCTCCATGTACGGCGCTGCCCCGACAGATGGCGCGCCACGTGCGCACTGCAGCTGTGCGAGGCGGGTCGCGGCGCGGACTCTCTCACCCCTGACAACGCTTCGCCTTGCACCCTCTGCAGAATCAAGCGCCCTTCCTTTCTTTAGATCGCTATCTGTGTATCTCTCTGCCCGTGCCGATCACGACGTTTGGCTGGCGTGCATCATTTCCCCCTCCGAGATACCGAGTTCTTTGGTTCGTTCCGCTTGCTCAGGCGCACGTTTCGTTGCTGCGCCGAACGCCCGACCATATGGCTCGACGCTCACCGCTTCCGATGCGCGGCGCCTCGTAAGTGATGGCTGCCCTGTAGCCCATTGTCTTACACCCCTTGGCGGGTCGACGGGAACGCTTTCGCGTTCCACTCTTGAAGGCGAAGCTTAAGCGTCCACCAATTTTTTTCTAATTTTGTTCTTTTTTTTTTCCTTGCAGTGATTCATGACGATGTTCTGTAGACACAGCTGACGGCAATAAGGAGCCTGGGTAAGCACAGAGAGGTCGCATTCGTTCTTAGCAAATGATCTACGCCGACCTGCATACACAATAAGGTTGCAGAAATTAAAAAAAAAGAAAAGCAGAACCATGCTCAACGCGACGCTCTTGAGAATAATGCGTTCACGAAAGATCACGAAGCGCTGCATGGCTTCGGGAAGGCCGCTAGAGGGAGGCCTCTAAGCACCAGCCGAGCTGGAAAATTTGATGGAACAGCAGGAAAGCGAAACGTATTAAAGATGCCGTCGTGACCACCGCGGCCATTTGGGTGCTGGTCCACCTTGAGGAGCGCGCGCTCACGCGTTTTTTTCTTTCCGCTGCTTGTTTTCCACCGCCGGTCAAAACGCAACGGCGATCCAGGTAATAGAACGCGTTAGATTAGGGGACGCAAGTGGCCGGCGTACGCAAAGCAGTGCTACGCAAGTCTGTTTGCGTCTTGAAGCGTAAAACTACTTGGGTAGGCTTCGCGCAATGTGGAAGCCGCGTGTGAACAGTAGGCATAAGACGACGATATTCGCGAGCACGGTAAAAAGCGACAACTTTATTTTCGAGAGGAACGTTGCAAGGCGCTATTTCAAGACACATCGAACAGGACGGATAAGAAACTAGAGATACATAAACGGCAACAAATTCAAACGGCAAGTCCAGACTAGATATGCGATGGTGCTTGTTTCAATTCCGAGAGTTTCCCATTCGAGGTTCAAGAGTTTCGAATCTGTTGAGTTTGCAAGCAAGCGGTATCGCTCCTCCAAGCGACCGTATTTGGTTTTTCTCTTATCGAACTTTCTTGTCTCTTTTCCATACAATCAAACTGAGCTCTCTCTGGCTTGTTAGGCTGCTTTCGCGCTGAGTAAGTGTTCAGTGCTTAATGTCCTATATCCTTACTAACGTCATTATGGTGCTGTGAATATTTCAGGGCATGTGACGCAGCACATGGTGCAGGCGACGCGCGATGAGCGCCGCCCCTCTAATGTAGTTGAAAACCCGCTGCCTTTAACGGCGCGTCGCTCCTGACCCTCCGAGCACCACAAGCCGACGCCCATCACGCCATCACGACGTCGCCAACATTCGTGGGTCCTCTGTACCGGCGTAGTGCGTCTTATTCTATCCGTGTTTGAATGTCAAGCGTGCTAAACATGAATTCCTGTTTAGTGACATCGCCGTATGGCGTTATGCCCTCTGTAGACTGCTTCTCGAGAATTGTCATTCTATGGACTGGATGTAACTAAAGTTCGATTCCCAAGATCTGCAGTCGTTCAGCACGTTTCAGCGTCAACAAAATTAGTGAACCACATATTCGCCGAAAAAGGAAAACCTGGTACGTTTGCACGCGAAATATTATTCACCCGAGAAAATGCAGTGACAGTTTGATTTGATTTATTTGTTGGCGTCATCAAGGAGTGAGTATATTGACAAGTGGGCAGCACGTGTAGCAGTAGTAATTGGTTGTTTATTAAAATTTTGTTGTTTATTTAAGTAAATAAAGAAAAAAAGAGAAGGAAATTACTGTCGTCCACACTGTAACTGTCAAGTGCCGTACGTACACATGAATGTCGATCAGCAGTTCGAATTTTCTGATGCAAGCTGAAATGAAAAACAGTGTGCTGAATTTCGAGAATGTAAAAATCGAAAATTTATAATGGTATACTTACAGCACTTACAATTCTAGGCAGCGCCAACGGCGACACCGTGGTCAAATTGAAAGCCTTGTTTTCAGACAAGTCGCGGGATTCTGAGAACACTGCGTGGATTCAAGCTTTCGCTCCACAACACTACCCGAGGCGAGAGCTCTTCAAGCACCGGTGTTTGCAACCTCGTGGAAATAACTCGGCGCAAACAAGGTCGACGGAAAAGAAGCAGAAGGCGCTCACAGGAAGAGACTACTATAGGGAGCTTTAGTATGCTGTCCTCCAGTCTTTCCTGCTCCTGCTCGCCCGTCCTTTCCCGCGCATTTCTCCTTTCTCGGACTACTGCCAGGCGTATGTCCTTGCTGGCGTTAATTTACGTTTCAGTGAATCGTCAAACGGCACCGAATGCAAAGTCTACAACGCGCGCTGCTGCACCGTCTACGTTGACGACTGTGCCCGTCTGGCGCGGTCTGCGAAAAAGGGGAGAAAAGGAAGGACGACTCTAAACGCTTGCGTGGATAGAGACCGACACACGCCATAAGGTAACGAGAGTCGGTCAGTGCCGTCGGGCCGTCCATTGTATATGTACGCCGTGCCACACCACACGCACGCGCGCGAGACCTTAGCACATAAAGTGGTCGGCGCGCGGTAATGACATAACTGTCACGCGAGCTGACCGACATTACAGGCGTTAATCTGCGCATGCGCACGCCTGCGAGCTGTACACGTGTGTGCGGGGAGGAGGCGGAGGGGGCAGCGATTGTCGAAAATGGACGAAGCGGCCGTATATACGCATATGTATATGATGGCGACAAGGCTGCGCGGAGAGGGCAACGCCGCGTGCCCGATGTGGGATAAGGACGACGGAAGTCCGAGCTTCCTTGGCACGGCGGCCGGCGGCGCGCGCTGTGTATACAGGCGACAATTAAGAGGACTGAGCATGCCTGCAGGTTGACACGCTCCTTCCGCGTGTTCGCGTCCTTGCGCCTCCATCGCGCCACTTCCTTGTTTTGCACGAGCAGGATCGAGGGAACTGACGGATGGGCTTTATATCTGGAGACTTAACTACCTTAGAAAGCCGGCAGGCATTGAATCAAAGGAGGAAGAGCGAGAACATTTAGACTTGTTTTGCTTGAATAAAGAACCTCGTTATTACTTCGTAGATATTAAGGTTGCGCTTATCTTCACATTAAAAAAAAAAGGAAAAGTGAGGGACGTATTAAAAAAAAAGTCAGTCGGCACCGGCAAGAAGTGCGTTAACAGCCGCCGCGTGACGCGATAGGAGCGCTATGGGTGACGGCCTTATTAGCAAGGGTCTCTAAACGCTTTTGTCGTTCCGTCATTCGCAGTTTAGAGTTTCAGTGAAGGTGAATGAAGAATCGTAAACGCTGTCAAAAGTGTGAGTTAAGAATCTAACACGTTTTTGTAGGGCGAAATGTGCCTAGAAATGCAGGTAACACCTCGATCACAATGATAACAGCGAGCGCGCGGTCTCCCGTCGATGAATCTAACCTCACGGGTCGAGCTCGTCCGCCACTTAAGCATTTCTCACCGTACATTCCGGATATATAACTTGCTGGTGCATGCGTTGGTGCATGCAGGCATGCAGTTCATCGCTATTCGCAGCGCGCGAGTGCAATGTGATCAGACACGCCTCCTTCGACAGAGAATCGTTAATAACATTCAAGAAATTTGGGATATACTGTATAGGTGCCTCTTTCGGCGGGCGACAACTTGACAACAGTGATAATCCGGTTTAAACGAACGTGAGTAAATGCGTATTTAAAGAAGAAACACGAAGTGTAAATGTAGTATTCCTGGGACTCCCGCTCAAGTGAATTGGGTTTCCGTGGGCAGGCGCACTGTTAGGCTTTTCAGAGCGCTGGGGCGCTATAACGTAAAACTATTTCAAACTTTTATATTCCATTCCCGGGACTCCCGCTCAAGTGAATTGGGTTTCCGTGGGCAGGCGCACTGTTAGGCTTTTCAGAGCGCTGGGGCGCTATAACGTAAAACTATTTCAAACTTTTATATTCCATTCCCGGGACTCCCGCTCAAGTGAATTGGGTTTCCGTGGGCAGGCGCACTGTTAGGCTTTTCAGAGCGCTGGGGCGCTATAACGTAAAACTATTTCAAACTTTTATATTCCATTCCCGGGACTCCCGCTCAAGTGAATTGGGTTTCCGTGGGCAGGCGCACTGTTAGGCTTTTCAGAGCGCTGGGGCGCTATAACGTAAAACTATTTCAAACTTTTATATTCCATTTCTGCTATCAGCCCTCCGTGATTGGTCAAAAACCTTTTTAGACCACTCCACTTCACCTGTCTGTCACGCGACGTCACGAAAACCGCGAAAACTCACACTGATTATGCATGAGTTGACCGAAAAAAGAAAAAGAGTTATTTCTGATTCGATGCCTTTTCGCCATTAGCCCGCGCCTATTGGGCAAAAGTTTTCGGGCTGTACCCACTTCACCTGCCTGTCACGCGACGTCACAAAACCGCGAAAACTCACCGCGTCAAAGTGACGTGTACGCATTAAAGATGCATCAATATGCCGAACAAAACTGAATTTTCTTCTGCATAGCCGCAGGCGGCCCCGTTCCGAAAGGAATAAAAGATGGCTGCCGCCGATAGCTCAGGCGCTGGCTACTTGCACCTGCCGGAGAGCATGGGTTTATTTGGATATAATAAAACTTCTTGCGTGGCCGCGTAACGTTTTCGAGCACTTTTGGCACGTTTACGATCTCATTCGGCCAACTCTTCTCTGCTGCACGCCGCACGTGACAGACTGTCCGGGCAAGCCAATATCATCATCATCATCATCATCATCAGCCTGGTTACGCCCACTGCAGGGCAAAGGCCTCTCCCACACTTCTCCAACAACCCCGGTCATGTACTAATTGTGGCCATGCCGTGCCTGCAAACTTCTTAATCTCATCCGCCCACCTAACTTTCTGCCGTCCCCTGCTACGCTTCCCTTCCCTTGGGATCCAGTCCGTAACCCTTAATGACCATCGGTTATCTTCCCTCCTCATTACATGTCCTGCCCATGCCCATTTCTTTTTCTTGATTTCAACTAAGATGTCATTAACTCGCGTTTGTTCCCTCACCCAATCTGCTCTTTTCTTATCCCTTAACGTTACACCTATCATTCTTCTTTCCATAGCTCGTTGCGTCGTCCTCAGTTTGAGTAGAACCCTTTTCGTAAGCCTCCAGGTTTCTGCTCCGTAGGTGAGTACTGGTAAGACACAGCTATCATATACTTTTCTCTTGAGGGATAATGGCAACCTGCTGTTCATGATCTGAGAATGCCTGCCAAATGCTCCCCAGCCCATTCTTATTCTTCTGATTATTTCCTTCTCATGATCCGGATTCGCCGTCACTACCTGCCCTAAGTAGATGTATTCCCTTACGACTTCTAGTGCCTCGCTGCCTATTGTAAATTGCTGTTCTCTACCGAGACTGTTAAGCATTACTTTAGTTTTCTGCAGATTAATTTTTAGACCCACTCTTCTGCTTTGCCTCTCCAGGTCAGTGAGCATGCATTGCAATTGGTCCCCTGAGTTACTAAGCAAGGCAATATCATCCGCACATCGCAAGTTACTAAGGTATTCTCCATTAACTTTTATCCCCAATTCTTCCCAATCCAGGTCTCTGAATACCTCCTGTAAGCACGCTGTGAATAGCATTGGAGATATCGTATCTCCCTGCCTGACGCCTTTCCTTATTGGGATTTTGTTGCTTGCTTTATGGAGGACTACGGTGGCTGTGGAGCCGCTATAGATATCTTTCAGTATTTTTACATACGGCTCGTCTACACCCTGATTCCGTAATGCCTCCATGACTGCTGAGGTTTCGACAGAATCGAACACCTTCTCGTAATCAATGAAAGCTATATATAAGGGTTGGTTATATTCCGCACATTTCTCTATCACCTGCTTGATAGTGTGAATATGATCTATTGTTGAGTAGCCTTTACGGAATCCTGCCTGGTCCTTTGCTTGACAGAAGTCTAAGGTGCTCCTGATTCTATTTGCGATTACCGTAGTAAATAGTTTGTAGGCAACGGACAGTAAGCTGATCGGTCTATAATTTTTCAAGTCTTTGGCGTCCCCTTTCTTATGGATTAGGATTATGTTAGCGTTCTTCCAAGATTCCGGTACGCTCGAGGTCATGAGGCATTGCGTATACAGGGTGGCCAGTTTCTCTAGAACAATCTGTCCCCCATCCTTCAACAAATCTGCTGTTACCTGATCCTCCCCAGCTGCCTTCCCCCTTTGGATATCTCCCAAGGCTTTCTTTACTTCTTCCGGGGTTACCTTTGGGATTTCGAATTCGTCTAGACTATTTTCTTTTCCATTATCGTCGTGGGTGCCACTGGTACTGTATAAATCTCTATAGAACTCCTCAGCCACTTGAACTATCTCATCCATATTAGTAATGATATTGCCGGCTTTGTCGCATACATCTGATTCTTGCCAATTCCTAGTTTCTTCTTCACTGTTTTTAGGCTTCCTCCGTTCCTGAGAGCATGTTCAATTCTATCCATATTATACTTCCTTATGTCAGCTGTCTTACGCTTGTTGATTAACTTCGAAAGTTCTGCCAGTTCTGTTCTAGCTGTAGGGTTAGATGCTTTCATACATTGGCGTTTCTTGATCAGATCTTTCGTCTCCTGCGATAGTTTGCTGGTATCCTGCCTAACAGTGTTACCACCGACTTCCATTGCACACTCCTTAATGATGCCCACAAGATTGTCGTTCATTGTTTCAACGCTAAGGTCCTCTTCCTGAGTTAAAGCCGAATACCTGTTCTGTAGCTTGATCTGGAATTCCTCTATTTTCCCTCTTACCGCTAACTCATTAATCGGCTTCTTATGTACCAGTTTCTTCCGTTCCCTCCTCAGGTCTAGACTAATTCGAGTTCTTACCATCCTGTGGTCACTGCAGCGCACCTTGCCGAGCACGTCCACATCTTGTATGATGCCAGGGTTAGCGCAGAGTATGAAGTCTATTTCATTTCTAGACTCGCCGTTCGGGCTCTTCCACGTCCACTTTCGGCTATCCCGCTTGCGGAAGAAGGTATTCATTATCCTCATATTATTCTGTTCCGCAAACTCTACTAATAACTCTCCCCTGCTATTCCTAGTGCCTATGCCATATTCCCCCACTGCCTTGTCTCCAGCCTGCTTCTTGCCTACCTTGGCATTAAAGTCGCCCATTAGTATAGTGTATTTAGTTTTCACTCTGCCCATCGCCGATTCCACGTCTTCATAGAAGCTTTCGACTTCCTGGTCATCATGACTGGATGTAGGGGCGTAGACCTGTACAATCTTCATTTTGTACCTCTTATTAAGTTTCACAACAAGACCTGCCACCCTCTCGTTAATGCTAGAGAGTTCCTGTATGTTACCAGCTATATTCTTATTAATGAGGAATCCGATTCCTAGTTCTCTTCTCTCCGCTAAGCCCCGGTAGCACAGGACGTGCCCGCTTTTTAGCACTGTATATGCTTCTTTTGGCCTCCTAACGTCACTGAGCCCTATTATATCCCATTTACTGCCCTCTAATTCCTCCAATAGCACTGCTAGACTCGCCTCACTAGATAACGTTCTAGCGTTAAACGTTGCCAGGTTCATATTCCAATGGCGGCCTGTCCGGAGCCAGTGATTCTTAGCACCCTCTGCTGCGCCGCAGGTCTGACCGCCGCCGTGGTCAGTTGCTTCACAGCTGCTGGGGACTGAGGACTGGGGTTTGATTGTGTTGTTCATATAGGAGGTTGTGGCCAAGTACTGCACCAGGGTGGCCAATCCTGCTCTGGTGAGGGAGTGCGTTACCGGTTCTGGTCACCGGGATCAGGCCACACTCCAGGCCTGCTTGTGCAATTTCATCAACACACGGATTTTTTTTTTAATCCGGTGGAAAATTGCCGGCACCGGGATTCGAACCACGCACCTCTTTGCACGCGAGGCGGGTGTTCTACCTCTACGCCACCGCTCCACCAGCCAATATATTGCGAAATAAAAACACGTATAGAGTTGTGCTCTATACCTCATCTGATTATGAGGCACGCCGTAGGGAGGGACTCCGGAAATTCGGACCTCCTGGGGTTCTTTAACGTGCACCTAAGTCTAATAAGTGCACGGGTGTTCTCGCAGTTTGCCCCCCATAGAAATGCGGCCGCCGTGGCCTGGATTCGACCACGCGACCTCGGGTTCAGCAGCCGAACTACCTATAGTCACTAAGCAACCACGGCGGTTACAACCTAAGCAGAAGACTTGCATGCTACACCGACGTTCCTCGTGGGAGTTGGCATAAGCCAAGACACACAGCACAACATATGACGTCAAAAAACAAAAAACAAGAAAAAAAATCGAGAGAACGGTTGAATGCTGTCGCAAGTGGGATTCTGCCAAACGAAACTTCGTCGCTCTTCGTCCTGCCTCGTGCGAAATGTTTCTCTGTGTGGCCAAGCGACCGCGCAGTTGCGTTTTCCTGCGCGAACCTTGGGTGCACTGCGTTGAGCGTTCCGCTTTACTATCGCATTAAACTTACGCAGGCTCGGTGGCCGCCACCACTTGCCATCATGCATATTTCATGAAACCGTAATGTCGCCAGAATACAAAAGATGAGGGGGAGGGAAGCGAAAGGATTAGATTAGATTATGGGGTTTTACGTGCCAAAACCACTTTCTGATTATGAGGCACGCCGTAGTGGAGGACGCCGGAAATTTCGACCACTTGGCGTTCTTTAACGTGCACCTAAATCTAAGTACACGGGTGTTTTCGCATTTCGCCCCCATCGAAATGCGGCCGCCGTGGCCGGGATTCGATCCCGCGACCTCGTGCTCAGCAGCCTAACACCATAGCCACTGAGCAACCGCGGCGGGTGAAGCGAAAGGAAGATAGGCAGTCATACTAGCACTCGTTATGGATCTCCAATGAATCGTACATGCCGTATAAATAAGAAACGCGGTTGCCTTCCCAGCCCTGAATAAAGTTTAAGTTAAAGTGCATATATATATATATATATATATATATATATATATATATATATATATATATATATAGGAAACGTAAGCATACTGCAGAATAGCACGGGGAAAGAAATTGAGAGAGAGAAAGCCAAGCTACGTCGGGCAGCCATCGCGCATAAGTGCAGTGCCAGTTCCCGCGAAAAGGCGCAAGGACGCGGCAGTTACTCTTGCGTCAGTTACGTAACGACGCCTCGACTGCCCTTCCTAGCAGAGCCGGTAGCAGCTGCAACAGGGGGAGCGCGTAGATTACGCAAGCGCCGTCTCGACGCCGAAGTGAACGCGCGACGTCCTTGGCCTCCGTTTAAAACACCGAGAGGCGTACCACGTAAAGATAACGCGCGGCCTAATGTCGAGCGGTTTACACCTGTATACTTTTTTTTTTTTGCGACAGAACACAAGGTAAGTCGACTGGCACTCATTCAAGGTACATGCTTATCTACGCGTGAGCGCGTGTATTTCCGGGAACGCATACAATGTACTATGTTTAGCGTGCCCTCGTATGCAACTATTTAACACACACGTGCACATGCACGTGCACACACGCACGCGAATATTCTTGCTGGCGTTCGAACATTAACGTCTGCTAGCAAGGAAGCTTTGCTGTAAAACCAAATTTACGTATCGGTGAAGTGAGTACAAGATTAATAAGTCAAGACTGATGGCGAAGATGCGGAGAGCACGAACTTGCCGCATAAACGGAAACCGCGTCCTTCGGAGGTCGTCACACGACGCACGCGTGCCTCGCCGGGCTACAGACGACGCTCGTTCGGCTAAAGACCAGGTTTCGTGCCCGTCTGATGCGCAAGGTCCAATGAACGGCGCCGTGTCCGGCTGATCTGACCCGGCGCAGCTCGTCCGACATTAGACGCTCTGTCGGCCTTGCGTGAAGGTGAAGCGGACGCGCATATATATGCAGACGAGCGCCAACAAAGGACCGGACGGAGGCGCCATGCAAACAATTCACGGTCGTCCGCCGGTGTATAGTGTACCGTTGCAGGTGTAGGTATCGTTTGCCGGAAGCACGCATATCAGTGAGAGCGCCTATGTAGCGCCGCTCAAGCGACGTTACCATGCGCGATTCGAGCACCGGCAACAGGGACGCAATGAATGTGCGCCGAATGGCGTTGCGGCTTCATACGCCTCCATCACTTCCAGGGAAATATACGGCCTCATCTACAAACGAGTGTGAACGATATAGCAAAGTCAATTTTCTTAGGAAGTTGTCTTCACTGACGAACTGACCAGTGGTTTTCGAGCGCTGTCTCATATGACGCGGAAAGAGGGGTGGTGGGTGCGTTGACAGAGAGATGTTTTTGTGGTGACGGCCACTGCTGTATAGATATCGTTACTTAGTCCAGCATATGGGTGCAGAAAGAGCGAGGGAGAGAAGCCGCTGTCTAAGCCCCCTTCTCAGGATGAAAATTTGAGCAAAATTCTACAGGATGATGTAAAGAACTCTATCAACACAATTTAATTGTCTAGCACTCGATTACATGCTTCACTTAGGACTCCAACATGTGCGTTGAATCTACGCATCTTTCTCTCTTTCTTTTTTTGTCGCAAGGCACACTATAATATATGCATCGGCTGCGCCGATGCATATATTATATTATACAGCCTTCAGACACTGCCGCGCAGACCGGCTCGCAGTGAACGGCTTACTGCGTTTCCCCGACATGCGCGCCACGAACACTTTCGATGCCGCGCAGGCAAACAGCCGCAAATGCAAGCGTTCGACGAAGGTTTCGTAATTGCGGGGACGGCCCGCGGCCGCGACCAACGCGTCGTATACATGCAGCAGCCCGAGCATTTATAGTGCAGCTGGAGGATTTACCCGTAGAACAGCCGCACGTGGTCAGGTATTGCAAAAGGCACATACCGCAACCTGTCAAGGCCGTTGCACGCATGCGTGTAATACTCCCCGGCGACAATCGCAGTAAGAAAACCCAACCGCGTGTCATCCTCAGAACGTAGAATATGCAGCAATGGCCCCTTACTGTGCGTCTATATATGCAGTACGAAACGGTAAGTGAGGAAGTGAGGAATAAATAAAAGAGTGGAGAGACAAAAGAAGCAGCAAGCTCGGTGAATAATTTCGCCCTGCATGCGCAGACCGCAGCGATGTGAAGCTGATTAGTTGTGCGTCAACCGATTCAAACTATAATCTAACAAAGCTCTCTAGGAACTTGGGTGGTTAGCGTTCCTGCGAAGACCACTTGTGGCGTGGACGAACTAATGAGACCTTCAACCCTAACCTATATAGTTTAAATGTTCCCCGTTATCTGAAGCGTGCGTGTGCGCGCGTGAGTGTATGCGTGTGAGTGTGTGTGTGTGCTTGTGTGAGTGCGTGTGTGCGCGCGCGTGTGTCCACTCTTTGCTTACTTCTGCGAAAAAAGAAGGGGCGGAGGAAAAGCCAAGATACCGCCATCAGTGACCAGTATGGAACAAAAAAGATATAATGGGAAATAAATTTTGCTCGAAGCAGCAAGGCCGTTGAGCATCCGTGGCCAAATGGCCGATCAGTGTTCCGCTCGTATACAATCAGGCACTCCCACTAGATTATCGCGTAACTTGTAAGCCATGCGTGAGCACGTCCGACTCCCGACTCGCCATGGACACTTGCGCGGCAATCGCCTGTCTCTTCTCGCGCGTCGCTCTCGCTGAAGGCCGTCACATTGATCTGCCCCGGGACGACCGCGCGGTAATACCGAAAATAGCAATGCGCAAGGTCTCTAAACGTGGACCGCCGGGGGCACGACGAGCGGCAATCACGCCGTGGCTCTCGCCGAGCGAAAGTGCCGTCACGCCGCATTTGGCCGCCGTCTCGACGACCTCGCGTGCACGAGCCGAGACCGCGGAAAACAAAAGCAGGCAAACGAGGCGAGCTGCCAATAACAGGGCGCCAACGCAGACGGCTCGCGTATGCGTTATGCGTCGGCGAACACGATTGAAAGTGACGCGCTGTGCTCCATGCATGCAATATTGCAAGCGGCTTCGGAATTATTGACCGGCTGTAACGTAGAAAGGTACCTGAGCTAATGCTCCCCATTAAAGCTGCATTGAAGAGCAATATTAGGCTGCTCTACTGTGTATCTTTAACGTGGAGGTTAAGCGCAGGCAGATACGTGACAGCTGGTGAATGCTAACTTCTGTTCAGTTGTTACCAGACTGCGCTAGACATACGAGTACCGCGCGGTCGGCAGTGATTTCCTTCCCTTCCCTTCCTTTTTCGTTATCGTTATAATACACAAGCGGTTACTACTACATCAACAGTGTTTTTGTGTATTTAATCGCTGATGAACTGGGCCTCGGCGTTGTGCCCGGTATCGATAAACCTACAACGCGCAGTAACACTGCCATTGTTTTCGTCATGGTCAATAACACTGGCGCTCGCATGCCTGCCCTCTGCAACGTTGTCATAGACCAGGTATCTGTTACCCATCCGTATACTGTATCGAGTCGGTGGTTGATTGCAACCAACAGGAGCGTGCGTGCGTATATGGCGCGCACGTGGTCGCCCGCATTGCCCTCTTTCCTCCTCCTCCGTGACTTCTGCGGAGACATGATTTTGGATTCTAGCGCGAAGTGAAACACGGACACAGAAAGGAGCAGACAGGACGAGCGCTAACTCTCAACTAAATTTTTATTGAAACGTATTGAAACGTTATTTATTGAAACGTTATTGCGGAGAGTTGCTCCTGGTAAATTTCGGTTGAAAGTTGAATAAAAGGACTCCTCCTAAGCATGCAGCGAAGTTACCATGTGTGCTACTTAGAACGGCGTGTACGGACTGATCACTGGTTTCCTGATTGACAGAGAGAGAGAGAGAGAGAGAGAGAGAGAGAGAGAGAGAGGGTCGCAAGCTACAGCGTAGCAAACGGAGCACTTAGAGTACGCGGAGCACTTAGCTGTGCGTGGCGCCCCGGAATGAAGGCTGTTACAACCTCGGATCGTCAGCGCATGCGCAGAAATCACGACAGCTGTTCTGGGCAGACATGATCTGGACGTTAGTCGAGCGCCGTACTCGCTAATTTGACGGGCCATTAGCATATGAGCTTGCACCACACGTGAAAGGCAACCCATTGACAGCGCCCTGACTCACAGGTGTAGCTTAACTAGAGACATTGTGAAGGCTGCAGTCTAAATCGTGACACCTATGTACAAAACAAGCATATTCTGGAACCGATCACCCTTTTACCGAGCCTTATGGTCAAGGCCCTCAGCTGCACTAAATGCAACGCTACGCGGCTTAGGTTTGAACGTGATGAAGCGGTCTCGAGTAAGCAGTAGATCACGTCGAGGGCGTCCAGTCTTTTTTCTTCTGTCTTGCGATGCCAGCCTTGGTACGGCGTGAGGCGTTCTCCCCGCAAATTACCGTACCCTATCCCACAGCCTTCCGGGCTGCTGGCCCTGAATTTCCGCATTAACTTACTTTCTTTCAAGTGCGCTTCATTCGTCTACCTGCGCTAAGAACAGCGTCCACACCAAGTCAGAGCCTTGGCTCGTCATTTCCAAGTAAAGACTCGCTGTATATCAGTTGCCGCTGTCACGAAAAAACCAAGGATTTTTCTCTGAGTGGGTGATGCAGCTGCGTAAATTGCTTGTTTCTTCGAGAAGCAGTTCGCAACGCTACACACACGGCCTATTGGTGTGGTGCGAGGGAGCAGCCTCAAGGCTTCACCATGTCATCGTTGTTCTTCTTTGTACAGGAGGCTAATGCTAACCTACGTATGTACACTATAACCTTCAGCAGCTGTAGAATATCTTTTTGTTTATTTTCGGCCTTTTGGATTGAAATGTCATTGGCGAACAGTCAACAGAAGCCCTGAGACGTGAAATGGCAGCGCACACACACACGCGCGCACGCACGCACGCACACACACACGCACGCACACATGCACGCACGCACACACAAGCACACGCACGCACGCACACACAAACCACCACCACCACTGGCTATAAGTGGTGGTGGTGGCTATAAGCATCGCGTAAGAACAGGCATCCATCAGCCGTGATATAACGAACGTATTGCATATATACAGGAAGGAGACGGTTATAAAAAACAGATATAAGCATGCATCCTTGTATGATGTGGGTACTGCTACAATGCAGTTGCTAAATAATTGCCATTGAACGAACGGGTATCGTTCTCCGGTGCAGAGTTCTGGCGCAGGGCTCGAGTTTGGCCCATTTCAGTTCTCGACGGGACTACTACGTCATGTTGCACTTGCCGAAGACGAGCGCGTACAGCAATGCCATTCGATGATACTTTTTGGACTTCCGCCAATTGCAACAGTTACAAGTGGTTAAGCGCAGATCACGTGACTTGTACATGCAACGGAAGAAAGCACGGCGACTGAACTGGCCGGCATTGCATATGTGCACGTCCGTCTTCAGGCGGCCGCTGGTTTTAGCGCCATTGTTATCGGGGCACGAGAATGCGCATATGTATACGCGACGCTCGCTGACAGCTTGCATTGGGGTCACGCAAGATCGGCCGGCCTCAGAGGACGATTCGTGGCGATAGAGAGCGGCGCCCTCTTTCCCTCTCACCATACGTGATCATGGCGTACATGGACCCTCGATAATGAGAATCGTATTACATTGACAGCGTAAACGGATATATGTCATACAGTACGACCTGGGCCTGGGAGTTTCTTTGGGCAGCTGTTTGTCTGACGCTGCGGGCTTTTTCCTCAGCCTAATTGCCTGTCACTCTTTTTATGGTTCTTGATGACTTTTTAGTCATTTCAATGGGGGCGAAATGCAAGAACTCTCGTGTCCCGTGCATTGCAGGCACGTTAAATATACCCTGGTGGTCAAAATTATTCAGGAGTCCCCCATTACGGTCTGCCTCATACTCAAATCGTTGTTTTGACACGTAAAACCCCAGAATTCAAGTCAATTCAAGCTATTTCGTTAACTTTTGTAAGTCTATGCATATACACGCTTCTATGTATAAGCCACGTGTAGAAAGTGTAGACGTATAGAGCTGTGCGCATAAATGATATGCATGTACATATGTAGCCTGCGTTTTCTTGTGCACTATAGTCATGGACACTGATCAAGTTTGACTGATTGGGCAGCAGGTGCTTCGGCACAAAGTACCTTTCCATCCTTCATGATAGTATTTAAGAAGGCCGGCCGCTACCGCTCTATAGCGTACGAGGTTTGTTTGTGTTCGTCTCTCTTTCTCTCCCCTCCCCCTTCCACTCTATTTCTTTTGATCCCCTACTCCTTCCCCTCGTGTAGGGTAGCCAGCCGGAACAACAACCTCCTTGCATTTCTCTGTATCATTTCTCTCTCTCTGTCATCATCGTCATTCTCCGTCCTCCTCTACCTTACTGTTTTCCCCTTTCCCTTTACGCCTGTATAAAGTGGCAGGCCTGTGGCACGCTCCTCCGGCCAAACTATACACTTTTCCTGTCAGTAAATCTTTTTCTCTCTCTTGCTAGCAAATATGATCGATATTGAACCTCTCGACCAACCATATATGTCCCACGGGGATCGCCGCATCAATGCACAGGAACCTAAACCTAAGGCGATTGGCGCGGAGAGAGCACCCAGCACAAACACGCGCCACGACCTTGACAGCGACAGCAAAACGCGCAGTCGTCCTGCAGATATGCTAATTAGATTGTCGCGTCTCGTAGCTGAAACCATGGCATGTAACTCGCTCCGATAACATCATAAAGTACATATATAAATTTATATAGAAATACATCGAAGTTTATAGGTAAATGAATATTGAAATGACTATATTACATGCACCGCAGTGGCACCCAGTAAGGCCGAAGACATAAGCCTGTAGGCAACGAATCTACAAGCAGAGAGCGCGAAGGAAGGCTCTTCAAACTTCGGTCCTGATCAATTCACGTGACATTAATTGTGCTTTTCGCAGACCGACGGAGACGCACGAGCTCTCACGAGTAAGGCTGAACGCTTAAAGAACGTTGCAACTGCGCTCACTGCGAGGGTGCTTCCGCCACGCAAACTACGGCCACTCCTATACATACTGCGACAGCAGGCTTGGTAAGACAGAAAAGTGGTCGTTTTATTTGTATGTCAGTCAACCTCGGGGATTAGACTCTAGTCTGTAGGAGGCAATTGCTAGCCCATTTCCTTTTCTCTCTTCGTTGTGTTTGTATATGTTTACGTGATCAATAATAATAATAATAATAATAATAATAATAATAATAATAATAATAATAATAATAATAATAATAATAATAATAATAATAATAATAATAATAATGCTGTCCTGACCACACTGTAACTGTCTAGCGCACACTGCTAGTTCCAGAACGCCGGTCAACAGTGGGATATGGCGGTCAGGGGAGCAAGAAGGGGAGAGGATAGCAGTATAGTTCTCGCACTATGTTACTTCCCGTGACGTCACGAACTTCGACAATGTTTACTCTGGCGTAGTGAATCGTTTATGGGTAAAGAAGCACTCCACTGCATGCTAAAGGAACCGACCCGATAATATGTATTCAGACCATTCTCTGCGCCAGAACGGCAGAAACATAGGGGAAAGTGCGTTGATGCGCGAATGTTTTCAAAACTGTTCGCAAATATATTACGCATTCTTAGCATAAGCTTAATGTGTTTTCTGGTTTTTTAATCCGTTCCTCTCTGTCCTTGCTCTAACCCCCATCTCCCAACCCCGATGTAGGGTAGCAAACCGGAGACTAATGTCTGGTTGACCTCCCTGCCTTTCCTCTTCAACTCTCTCTCTCTCTCTCTCTCTCTCTCTCTCTCTCTCTCTGTCTGTCTTACTACTGCAGCTGTAAGGGTGTCACGGCCCAGTAAGGCAACTGTTCGGCTTTAGCCGTGCTACCCAAGCCATTTTGTAAGACTGTCTTGAATAAGAAAACCAACAAAAAGAAGATGTGTGGCGTCGCACTGGCGCACCGGCGATACCATTTAGGCCCGAAAATTAAATTTAAAAGAAATAGTAATAAGGCTGTCATATTTTGCTGTAGTGATCAACCTTTTTCCCCACACCTAGTAATAACAAATTGCGGGGTTTAAAGGTCCCCTCACCAGGTCTGGCCATTTTGAGCTCACAAGCGCAGAGCGTACAATGCGCGATAACGATCGTGTCTGCAAAGTATTACATCGCTACGCGCCGCGGAATAGTCTGAAATTTCAAATGCGACGCCGTTTTCCCTTCTCCCCGGGGCCGCTGCACTCCAAGCCATAGGATGACGTACACGTGCTAGCGCGCCTACGCACACGTGTTCGCGCTGTGACGTCGCCCGTGGCGACACGTGACTTCAAGAATTATTCAAGGCAACATCTGTTATTTGTGTATTATGTTGCTAGAATAGACGAATTAAAGCTTAGAGAAATGATAAAACACACGAACTGAATGTCTGTGTATTCTTGTTTTACTTCGCACCGCAACAAGAGAGGTGTACTTCCCTTTCGTCTGCTTGTTCGCACATCATGCAGTCGCGCACGCAGACACCGAAATTATGTTATTTTCTACTGTGTTCCAGCGCGGGATCGTACTCTGTGATCCCTTTGTGTCTGAGTAAATTTTCTACCTTCCTACTCTCGTGAGCACTGAGTGCTCCAAGCTGGCATAACCAGCTTACTTGGTGGAGAAACTTTTCTTCAGCTGCCGTCGTCTTCGTTTCTCCTCTTCCATCAGAGATGGGACGCCATAGACGTTTGCATTTAGACAAAAGAATTTATGTGCACAATATTTACATCGACAGCTATTTACAGTGGGTCTGACGTATCAACTCGACATAGCTGATAGTGCATAACACCGTTCGTACGTCAAGACCCCTCGGTTACACTGGGACCGGCGCCTTAGCTCGGCAGAGCCGAAAGTGCAGAGCACCTTTCCTGCGCCCGGTACCCCCGTGAGAGGTCGGGAGCCAGGTTTTAACCCTTCAGTTGCTCCTCCCTGCTCCTCCTTGCTGTCGAAACCTCAGCAGTCATGGAGGCATTACGGAATCAGGGTGTAGACGAGCCGTATGTAAAAATACTGAAAGATATCTACAGCGGCTCCACAGCCACCATAGTCCTCCATAAAGAAAGCAACAAAATCCCAATAAAGAAAGGCGTCAGGCAGGGAGATACGATATCTCCAATGCTATTCACAGCGTGCTTGCAGGAGGTATTCAGAGACCTGGATTGGGAAGAATTGGGGATAAAAGTTAATGGAGAATACCTTAGTAACTTGCGATTCGCTGATGATATTGCCTTGCTTAGTAACTCAGGGGACCAATTACAATGCATGCTCACTGACCTGGAGAGGCAAAGCAGAAGAGTGGGTCTAAAAATTAATCTGCAGAAAACTAAAGTAATGCTTAACAGTCTCGGTAGAGAACAGCAATTTACAATAGGCAGCGAGGCACTGGAAGTCGTAAGGGAATACATCTACTTAGGGCAGGTAGTGACGGCGGATCCGGATCATGAGAATGAAATAACCAGAAGAATAAGAATGGGCTGGGGAGCATTTGGCAGGCATTCTCAGATCATGAACAGCAGGTTGCCATTATCCCTCAAGAGAAAAGTATATAATAGCTGTGTCTTACCAGTACTCACCTACGGGGCAGAAACCTGGAGGCTTACGAAAAGGGTTCTACTCAAATTGAGGACGACGCAACGAGCTATGGAAAGAAGAATGATAGGTGTAACGTTAAGGAATAAGAAAAGAGCAGATTGGTTGAGGGAACAAACGCGAGTTAATGACATCTTAGTTGAAATCAAGAAAAAGAAATGGGCATGGGCAGGACATGTAATGAGGAGGGAAGATAACCGATGGTCATTAAGGTTTACGGACTGGATCCCAAGGGAAGGGAAGCGTAGCAGGGGGCGGCAGAAAGTTAGGTGGGCGGATGAGATTAAGAAGTTTGCAGGCACGGCATGGCCACAATTAGTACATGACCGGGGTTGTTGGAGAAGTATGGGAGAGGCCTTTGCCCTGCAGTGGGCGTAACCAGGCTGATGATGATGATGATGATGATGATGATGATGATGATGATGATGATGATGATCCCAAATCCCCTCACGGCAAATCACGACACCCCAGTGACCTGATTGGGTCAACTGGGCTTTCACTCATTGGATACTCTCTATCTCACCCTCTCCCTGCGTTCCTCGGAACATTCAGAGAGATAGAGAGAGAGAAAGGAACCACCAAACAACAAATAAACAAATAACATCCCAACATCCTGCTCGGCGACATGTACGAGAAAGTCTCCCGACACTTTGAAGAACACTTACGGGGAACGAACATCTGCGTCGCCCCGTCCTAGCACCTTAATTAAAACCATCGCGCACTGCGTGCCGCAAAGGGCACCCCTGCCGAAGCGCACGCACCGATTCGCCATGCCGTCTTGTGCCACGGTTCGTCTCCTCCGGCGGGCCCATAAAGCTAAGTGCAGAGATGGATTGTGTCTCCGGTGCCAGCCTGCCTTTCAAGAGACCGCGCATAGGGTCACCGATCCCTCTGGCTTTAAGTTGCCCCTTTGTACCCCAGGCATGCCCATTGACGCCCTAATGACGCTTTGCCCGTGGTCCGTCCCTGGCAGGGTGCCCCCGTCCGCGCTTCCGGGGCAAAGGGCCCCCAACGTCGCACCCTTTCCTACGTTTCAAGACCGCACGCGCGACAGGTTAAGATGTCCCGGGGTGTCGGCGCGGGCTATCTGCCGCCAAAGAGCGCCTCCCGACTCATTACCGAAGCGCCCGGCTGGTTTTACTCTCGGCGAAGCCCGAAAACGGTGACCTCCCACAATTCTGGGACGAAATTACCTCCCAGCGTCCATGCCGTTTGTCAACATCCTTTACAGCCTGCCTCAGTATTCGTGCAGCACGAACTTATATCGCTAATCAGGTGTCCTCCTGCACAGGGCGCAAAATCGTGCGTTGTGCGAACGAGACAACAGCTCGCGCGCGACGCCGTCAGCGGAAGTGCGCCACACCGCAAGAAACAAGGAGAACAAAAATGAAGAAGGGGCTTCTGACGTATGCGTCACGCGATCCTCGAGGTCCGGTACATGAGAACGTAGGGAAGGAAGTTCACTTGTGGAGGCTAGACGGGGCAAGTGGAGAGAGTGTCTCGCTTGGCAGTGGAGCCTGCCTCCTGAAGTCGTGGATTCGCGGCACTGAATTATTTCTATCTCGGGTATTATAATGAGCCGATTTGGAAAACTTTTGCGGCAGAACGCTCGCTAGAGGACACGTAACAACTTCCAGCGTATAACCGAAGTTCGCTGTGTGGCCTGGTGAGGGTCCTTTTAACGCCCATGCACTGCGGTTATGAGAAACGCCGTAACGAAGAGCTCCTGGTTAATTTTGACAGCGCGATCGCTTATTTTCTTTTCTTCAATTTTACGTATGTGTTGTGCCGACGCCTTCTTGTTTGATGCACTCGCTTTTACGGTGTACTTTACCTCTTCCTTCATTCTCCCCTCCTACTCTAGAGTGTAGGGTAGCAAATCGGATATTCCCACCTGGTTTATCTTCGTGCATTTGCCTCTTTCTCTTTCTCCCTGTGAGCAAATCAGCTCCCTCGGATTCATGTGCTCATCGCGAGACGGCGTATGAAGGGAACAGGTGGTCAACAGCTCGCAAGTCGATGTTTACGACTGCGGGCGGGTCCTCGCGGAAAAAAAACCGACCGATCGAAAGAGAAAATCACGCCAGCGACAACGATATCGGGCGCCTCGTCGCTGCCAGCCGTAAGCGGCCGTTACAGCAGCCGGGTTCGGGTGCCCTTGAGCGCCCATATATGCGCTCGTCCCTATTCAGTACCTGTCCATTGGTTTGCTAAGTGAGTTTACGACATATCCATTGTGGCACGTCCGACCAAGTGCTACTACGCGTGCCGCCGAGAAAGGCTGTCGCTCGTCAACGGAGCTTTTCGTGACGTGCTACGAGGAAGCGCGTTTACGCACGACACGGCGCAGACAAAGGGGAGAACCGCGCTTTGAATAAACGATGATCGCGCAAGGTGTCGCTGGAGTCCATAATTTAAGTGTCTCGACTTTTTCGCGTTGATGCCGCGCAAAAAAAAAAAAAAGTTGGAGGGACGCTTTACGTTTTGAATTGACATTCTCTCTTTTGTCTTTCTTGTATAATGTTAACGGAATGGTCTAAAGCAAAGAGAAAAGCAGGAAGAAAGCCCAGCCCTTCAGTGGCTCATTTTCCCGCAATCTCATAATTTAGTTAACAATGGTGACAGGACAAGGATATAAAAAAGGTGGGATCTAACAGGATGTGCGCTGTTCTCACAACTGACCTTTTTATTGAGAACCAATACCCTTAAGTGCAACGAAAACTGGCAAAAGCGATATTGCCAACATCAAGTGACAGCGAGCATAGCAATACAGAGGTTCACGGGAAGATGCAGGTTTGAAGTGATCGACAGGAGTTGAACGAGGACTGTCGCTGGAACCGACGTTTTGACGAGGGAACGTGTGAAAACCCTGGCTCTAGGGACGTCCCTTGTTGATTTCGCGCTCTTCGTGCTTCCTTCTAAGGCCAGATATCCCCCTTTTCTGAAAGATGGCATATGTGACTCCAGTATATTACACCAACACTTCCCCAGGCGGTATGTTTTCTTGGCGTTGAGGCATTCTGTCTTTGACGCGTTGCCCATTTGTCCTGAGGCTGCACGCCAGGTTATGGCGGTTTTTGGCGCCCCCCTTCACGTGCTTTATGTTTGTTGTTTTGGTATCTTCTTTCAATATATTCAGCATTTGCCGTCAGTACAACGCAGCCAAAAGGAATTCAGCTGTCCTCTTTTGTTCATGTCTCTCCTGCCACAATTCAAATCAATTTGAAAACTTCCGTGACCTTATATGAATTCGCGAATAAGTTATGACGCCCTTGTCCAGACGAAAACAACACGCGTGCACGTCTGGGAGCTCCGCGAGTTAGTTGCTTTTGCGAAAGGATTTATGAATGTACAGAATGGCCTGGACGATTGTGTTATGCGGTGGGAATTATTCTTGGAACTCTTCTTCATTTTGCTGTACCGACAGCTCCAGTGACCGCTAAAAATAGTAATTTCTCCTCACGGCGCGTCCTATATAGGAACTTATATGGATTTCATGTAGGAGACAGAGCTTCACAATTACGTGCAACTGACTTGATGCCGTAGGGCAATTTGATCTGAAAAAAATAGTTCCGGGCAGGTATTCCTGTCAGACCGGCGACAAGAACGATGACAGTGGCGTAGATCAGAACGTCACAAGCGCATTGGTCATCACTAAGGCGCCGACGAAGGCGAAGGCTTCTTCGCGAGGACAGGTTGGCTTTGGGACCGGCCGGCGGATCACATACAGCAGTGACTTGGAATGGTGACCAAGCATGCACTGCTGGAGACGGGTCTACAGCTCGGTGCCAGCTTCTGAGCCCGTGTCACTATACACTGCCTTTCTTTACAACATATAAGCCGCCGTTTCTTTTCTGCCAATAACGACCTTCAAGTTTCTCCTTGTATACTCCAGCGGTCGCAGGACGCAGTGGCAATTAACGCCAAGCATGACACCGCGTCAACGGCGAATCATTGCGGCGTATCGAGTGCGCAGCTGTGCTGCAGGGTTAACGGCGCCTTGCTAATGCCGAGACATCCGCGCGTGTATTAATTCAGTGGCGCGCGTAAGCGCCTTTCACTCACGCGGTCCCCCAGAGCAGCGGACGGCGAAGGGCACCGACTGATGACGCGCGAGCCTTCGAACATATACGTGGGCGCGCAGGTCACACAATGGGCGGGGTTGACGATTGTATCCGCTCTGTCCGCTTGATATGCAGGAGAAGTGACTGCATCCCGTCGTCTATACTGTACTATATACTCTGTAGACAGATTGCACCTAGATCATTTACTATACTGTCCCTCGCAATAGACGTGGAGCGTACGCGCGCGCCATGTAGCCATTCGAGGTGCAACATGTCGCTCGTGCGAACTCCTGCTTGTGTACGCAGACGAGACGACACGACGGACGAGAAGGTTTTGAGCTCGCCTAGATTAAATGCACCCGCCGTGGTTGCTCAGTGGCTATGGTGTTGGGCTGCTGAGCACGAAGTCGCAGGATCGAATCCAGGCCACGGCGGCCGCATTTCGATGGGGGCGAAATGCGAAAACACCCGTGTGCTTAGATTTAGGTGCACGTTAAAGAACCCCAGGTGGTCGAAATTTCCGGAGTCCTTCACTACGGCGTGCCTCATAATCAGAAAGTGGTTTTTGCACTTAAAACCCCATAATTTAATTTAATTTTAGATTAAATGCGCTGCTTCAAAGAACGCGTGATGACATGTCTGTACGAAGCGAAACAACAATTACGAGTATTAGCCTATTAGCTACACGCCCGACTACCACGCTAAAGAGCCACCCAATAGCAGGCTCTCACGATGTAAGGCGTTTCCTATCTTTCAGGCTGAGTTATACGTTCTAGCCGAAGTGGTTGTATACCTTCTCGAGCAGTCAGGCTCCACTACATGCGTCCAGATCACTTACAGTTCGAGCCTCGAGGTCCGCATAATCTACCATGCTCTAACGCGTCATTTGAAAGTAATGTTAATAAGGCACGAACTTAGTGTCCCAGCGGCGGTGATATCGGCCGGTGTCCCCGAGATAACGACCCGAGCTATGTGTTGTGGCCGCGGCGGGCAATACCAAACTCGGAGCAACGGAATCAAACCGCTTATTTGGCAAACTAGGCCGTAACGGAAAGAATGAAACCACAGACACAGCAGTGAACGCCAGCAGACACATGACACGCGCGCATGCGCATCTGCAAAGCGACGTCGCGTGGCTGACGCAAGAACGATTCTGAGATGGCACGACACCATAATATGTTTACACGAATGCGACAGTGGCGTGTCGCCTTCCTTAGCGCAGCCGCGATAATTGCCACGCGACGGCGTTTACATGCGCCGCATCCAACCTCGTCCGAAACAAGCGGAAACCTGTTTCAGGCGATTTTCATTACGCCGGTGAGTGGAGGGGAGAGCCCGCGGCGGCAGCCTTCTCTGTCCCTCAACGCGACACGATAGCGTTCACATGCGCCACGCGAGACGACTCATACCATCCCGAACATACCTGGCGCATCAATGCGCGCTTGGCCTTCCTAGCGCATTGCCCGCCGTTTAAATGACTGTGATGCGCTGAAAAAGCGATGCGATGCGCCACATGTCGCATTCATGTAAACGCCGCTGGGCGTTGCGCCGACCGACGAGGAAAACGAGAGTGTCCCGTCTCCGGCGCAGGGGAAAGGGGCAGTCATCAAGGCCACGGTGAACGGCCTCTGCCAGCACCCATCACCATGTGGTCGCGCCAGATACGGATCTCTCGCATTCACGCCCATCGCTTCGATCGACGGGAGCCATATACACTCTCCGCGCGAGGAAGGCCTTCGCGACGTCACGTCACCGTGCGCTGTACTCCGGGATTTTTCCTCGTGACACCGCTGCACGGAAGGAGCGGGAGGTGTGTTGCTTCTCGTGCCTCCGGCGGCGCTTGCGCTTGAGAGTGAGTTGCATGCGGGGTTGCAGCCGCTGTCACATGAATATTCCAACGTTTTAGGCGGAAAGCTATAAATATACACCTCGTTAAGCTCCCTGAGGGCAACGTCGTATGCGTTCACGCTATCTAATATCGCGTAACAGACGCGCACATTACACATAGTGGATTTGTTGCGATCGATTCAGTTTTTTTTTTCTTTTATGTTCGTATGAAGCTGTCCGTCCAATTCCAGAACTGCAGAAAGTGCGTACGCTGCAGAAAAGCTATACTCGGGGACAACCTATTAGGACAACGATTATTAGAGTTCCTTGGCGCTATAAATTGGAACACTGGGCCTGTGGAAATAAAAGTAACCAGAAATTTTGATCTTGTATGCAAACGTTTCTTCTTGTCTAGCCAAACGTAATAACTCTTCCTTAAAAAAAGTACTTGTTCATGTAAATAACGTTCTTACTCATTGAGCAGATATGTACTTGGTTGACCTGTATATGTATTTTTGTTAATTGAACCAGCCACTAGCCACATAGGCTATTGGTCTAACTATCATTGAACGCATTCCTTGAATGGTTTAAATAAAGCTCACTTTTTGATTGATTGATTGATTGATTGATTGATTGATTGACTACGAGCTTAACTCGCATAACAGCAGTGCGCGTGCTTCTGCGCCCTTCAAAACATAGTTCCCGAGCAACTCCGATATTGAAGCAAGTTCGTTTGAGTCGTCACGGAAAGGGGGCGGACGTAGTCGGCTGGCGCATCTATACAAGTTCTTTCGCCTGGGCAGCGGTGCATTTGCCCCTGCATTCTTAGGTTGTTACCGACTGCAGTTGGTGTGTTGTTTCATTATTTTTAAAATTATTATTGCATGTGATTGAGGAGATGCTCGAGCGCGACTGTATAGGAGGCGCCGGTTGTTCGTCTGCTCGGACAAGTGAAAAATGTGCATAAAAAACAATGCAAATGCGAGCAAGAAGAATAGACGTAAAACGAGATCATTTTTTTAAAAACTGTGCACGCATAACCACTTTGCGTATCGAGCGACGTCAACAGGCGTGCGAATCGCAGTCGTGCGCGCGTATTCCGAAACCAGTACAACGCTGTGCAGCATTCTTACACCATGCAGCCAGCCGTGGCCAAGGACCGCCTACATCCGTTGTCCGAATGGTGTCATGGGCGGTTCAATAAATAATTTTTTAAAAATTGAAGAAAGAAATAGGCACAAGAATCTGAGGCCATACATGCTGTCATGCTGTCAGGCCATACATACATGCTGTCTGCCTGTGACAGCGATGCTTTTACATAGGGCGAATTTGCAACCAGTGCTCGTACTTCGAAGTCAGCAGTGTCTCTGCTAAGAGACCGTCTCCTCCAGTCAAAAAAGCTCTATAATTTAGGTGAGCGAAAGAAGCTGAAATTAGAAGTCAATTCTAGGGCTGGTCGCCAGCAGTTGCCAATAAAGCAACGCTGTGTGTACAGAAGGCCCAGCAGCATACCCCCTCCCTACCCCCTCCCTTGTGTGTATATATATGCATATATAAAGGACTCTGCACACACTAACGTCCAGTACGATGACTCGTGCAGTTTACAAACGACATCACAATCAGGACGACAGCAAAATAATGTTTTGGACAGTCACTGCAGCACACGAAATTCAAGGAATATACGGCGAGTCGTTCAGACAGAACTAATTCCTGTGCTCTTTCTTGGCCTCGGACTCCCGATCAACACTAGCGATCAGCCACTCCATTTCGACGTGCTCATCGGAACATTTTAAAACTTTTTTGCTGAAAGGCTTGTTCTCTCAACAAGAACGCGTCGAAAAGCCTCGGCCTATATACCTGCATTAGAGTGATACGGCGCGGTCTACAGCTCTGATGAAATATCTGTTTCCTCGCATAATATATGAATATTATAACATTTAATTCTACTTTAACAGAACATTTCAACGAATACAGAACATTTCAAATAATTTCAACGAAAAGCAAATTGTAACGCACAAAAAATGTTTAAAAACTTGCATAACGGCTTCTGTAAGGGTCACAGACACAACAAAAATCGTGCGCACAGGCCAAATATGGCGCGGCGAGTCTTTCTCAGGGCGAAGTTACAGCAGCACTGCGCGTAACGGGATACATCCTCGTTTCCATTCGGGTTGCTGGAGCAGCAATTCGCCAGGCGCGAGCACCAGGAATAAGACCGCCCAGCCACAACATAATCATAAATCAATAAACTTTGAAATTAGATGAACTCGCAATACCGAACCGTTCGGGCAAACGTTCCAACAGCCCGTCAACTATCCTGCATCTCGGCGCGACACACGCCTCGCTCACAGGCGCTACGACGGATCCATCGTTGCGCATGCGCGGTGATGCGCCCACTCTCGAATGAGGAAGGCGTCGGCCTCATTTGTAGCGTCATTCCGATCATGCGGTGGGAGCCGTGGGCGCGTGCAGTCCGTGACACGCTGACGCGCTATCGCAGATGCCGACAAACAAAAAGTGCGCAAAGTACTTCCAGACACAGGGAGCGGTCACATGCTCATCGATGAGGTGAAAGAGAAAGGATGTAACGCGCCTGAGAAGTATGGGCGAAGCTATCTCCTCTTGCCCTGCCCCCAATCTATGCAGCAACCCTCTCTTCCGGTTAGCTTCCATCCATTTCTCGTCTAACTTTTCCTTCCTCCCCCCCCCCCTCTCTCTCTCTCTCTCTCTCTCTCTGTCTCTCTCTCTCTCTCTCCACAGCTATGCCATCGTCTGGCTTCCTGGTTAGCGACCGCACAGGAAAAATGTACTACATACATGGCAGGCACGTACCCAGGATTTTTTTTCGGGGGGGGGCCCACCACCTCCATCATTATCATCATCATCATCATCATCATCATCAGCCTGTTTTATGTCCACTGCAGGACGAAGGCCTCTCCCTGCAATGCAATCTCCAATTACCCCTGTCCTGCGCCAACCGATTCCAACTAGCGCCCGCGAATTTCCTAATTTCATCGCTCCGTCTAGCCTTTTGTCGTTCTCGATTGCCTTTTCGTTCTCTTGGTAACCATTCTGTAACCCTAATGGTCCAACGGTTATTTAACCGGTGCATTACATGACCTGCCCAGCTACATTCATCTTGATGTCAATTAGAATATCGTCTATACCCGTTCGCTCACTGATCCAAACCGCTCTTTCTCTCTCTTAACGTTATTCCTAGCAATCTTCGTTCGATCGCTCTTTGCGCGGTCCTTAACTTTCTCTCAAGTCTCTGCCCCATATGTCAGCACTGGCAAAATGCACTGATTGCACACCTTACTTTTCAAAAATAATGGTAAGCTTCCAGTCAGGAGCTGGCAATGTCTGCCCTATGCGATCCAGCCTATTTTTATTCTTCTGTGAATTTTCTTCTCATGATCAGGGTTGCCTGTGATTAATTGACCTAGGTAAACGTGCTCCTTCACAGTCTCTAGTGGCCGACAGGCGATCCTGATCTCTTGTTCCTTTGTTGTTGTTGTTGTTGTTGTTGTTGTTGTTGTTGTTGTAGCCTGTGGCACGTGTGGCTCCTACCCACGATGGGGGATTGGCCAAGAAATGGGTGGATTATTCCAAAATAATATAGAGCATAAATTTCCTAATATCTATGCGAATAGCATTGAATAGGGTTGAATTACCGGCTAAAATAAAATCAGGAAGGTGCTGTTGAATGAGGAATAATTAATTTAAAAATAAAATAAAAATAGTATTTAGCAGGACATTCGTTTAGATTCTGTAAGGAATGTTTGGACAGCGAAGCATGTATCCCTGTGGCTTAATTCCAAAGTGGACGCCCCGAACGAAAGAATTGCAGGTTTTGTCAAGTCCAGGCCAATTCTTCGAAAAGGTATCTCCAACAATATTTTTCTTAACGCAGCAGAGCGGCGGCATGATAGAAGAAAATGCTGTATCGTCTCCTCCTCCTCACAAAAAGAACAAAGGGGAGAGGGAACCAAACCCGACCTGTATAAATAGAAATTTAGGGAGGGAATGCGGCAGCGTAATTTGGTGAGGCAGACCTCAAGCATCTTTGAGTAACAAGATTCGCTATGCCAGGGAAATGCCAGGTGTTTATACTCTGGAGAAGCTGTCAAATGTGGGTTTCTGGGTTGCTGTGGGTTTCAAATGTGGTTTCTGTCAAATAGGAGTTTATGTATCCTGTTCATTACTGTTTCTAAGTGAGGTATCGTGACTCCTCTTGGTACTGTATACAGGTCAGCTTAGAATTTTTCCGCTGCATTTACTATATCTTCAATATTGCTGATGATATTCCCCTTTTTACCTTTTAGTGCATACATCATGGTTTGTCCTATGCCAGGTTTCTTTTTTACTGATTTCAGGCTGCGTTCATTTTTTACGGCTTCTTCAGTGTTTCTCATGTTATAGTTTCGAATACAGTGAAAGCTTGTTAATTCGAACTTCAATAATTCGAATTTATGGATAATTCGAACTGTACGATTTGGTCCGGCCAAGCTCCACAGAAGTATATGTATAAAAAAGTCCGTTAATTCGAACGCGAGAAGGTTCCCTCACGGATAATTCGAACTACGCTCGCCTGGCACACGGCCAGAGAAACGCGCCTACTGCCTACACACAAGGCTGTATTGCCTCCGAAACGGAGAGAACGGCGAGAGAAGGCAAAATCGGAAAAAAAATCTAACCGACGCGGTGTCAGCCAGAAGGCAGCGGCGGCTGCCGCCTCTCCATTCTACGTAACCTCCGAGACTTCTTGCCCGTTGCGAATCTCGGAGGCTTTGCACATCTTGTACAGCTGCTAATGTTGTGCGGAGATGGCACGGCAAGCGCCAAAACACAGCGAATGAAGTACGTCGCAGCTGCGCTTGCAATCAAGAACCAACGAATCAGGCCCTTCGCCACCTTCACATGTTCAGCGTCTTTGCCTCGGCAGTCTTCTTCGGTTGTGCACCTCTGTTTTCAGCTTAGGAGGTATCGGCCATCGCGATTCATTGTGATGGTGTTAAGCCTCGGCTAACGTTCGTTTCGGTGGACATCGGTGGTGTGGTACAGTCGGAACCAAAGCTTCGACCTGAAGATGACGTGTGCCAGCGGCACACACCATCACTTTCCGACACGGCAAATTTCTGACATGCCCTACTGCTTCCAAATCGCAGTGTACTGTTGCTCTCCTTCACTTTCGTTAGTTCGAACTTTCGTTAATTCGAACTGAAGCGGCTTCCCCTTGCGGTTCGAATTAACGAGCTTTTACTGTATCAGTTATTTTCGCCTTGTTGATCAGATTTGACAGTTCCGCGAATTGCGTAACGCTGTGCGGCCGCCACTCCCATACAACCGCGTAGAGCGCAGGACTCTGCGATTCTAGACGTACTGCGCTCACCGCCAAAGGTTAGAAAAACACCCACATAAGCACAGCAGAGAAGTGGCTACGTGAGGCGGTTCGACCGATAACTGTAGAAGCGTCATTCAAAACGAGTAATTGTTCTCCACTTCCGGCGGCGTTTTCTCTACTTCCTTTTTCAATAAAAAGATGTTGATCCATAAATAGTCTCATAAACAACGCCTAACTTATTTATTATTCGCTTTTGCTTGCAGTTCGGTTGTTGCCTTGGCTCTCTCCCTTAGTATATCGCTTAATTTCTCAACTCCTTGCGATTTTGTTTCCAGTTGCCAATTTTGCACGAAACGTGCTATACAGTTAGGGAAAAACAGACGAGGTAACGGGCGACAGTCATCTTGCTTATGGGTTTAAGGGTTATTGCAGGGTTTCATGATGGACGCTCTTTCACATTATTTTATTTCCCACCTTATCTAACCCATATCACGTGTATATGGTTCCGGGCATCTGCCAGCGTCGCGGCGAGCCGTAACTCAAGAAAATCATGAAGCAAAGGGAAAAGTTAAACGCAATTGGCGTTTTCTCCGGCCGCAACTCGTTCCATGAGAGTACAGACCAGCTGAGTAACAGCCGCATCTCTCTCCTGGTCCCAGGATCAGCCTAAACAAAGAAGGTTGAGCTAACAAAAGCAACAGCTATGCGCGTGACGGTTGAATAGATGGTGACAGAAAGTGAGAGAGGCACAAAGGAGAGATGCCTCGACCTGCACCACTAGTGTATCGCAGGCAGGCACGTACCCAGGGGGGGGCCCGGGGGGGCCCGCCCCCCCCCCCGAAATCAAGTGGCATACCCCCCCCTCCTCTCCCCACCCACGCCACCACTCCTCACACATTCCTAAAGCGCCGCCAGATCAATGTTGAGACTTCGCAGCTGTTCATCGGTCAACATTATGCTGCCTTTTTTACTCCTTTTAGATGGTGGTAGTTATCGGCATCTCTTGTAATGTGAAGGACAGTTTTCTCTTAGATTCCGCACCCGCGCGATTAACTCGAGATGCGTTCAGTTGTCACCATCTATTCAACCGTCACGCGCATAGCTGTTGCTTTTGTTAGTTCAACCTTCTTTGTTTAGGCTGATTCTGGGACCAGGAGAGGGATGCGGCTGTTACTCAGCTGGTCTGTACTCTCATGGAACGAGTTGCCACCGGAGAAAACGCCAATTGCGTTCAACTTATCCCTTTGCTTCATTGTTTCCTTGAGTTACGGCTCGCCGCGACGCTGGCAGATGCCCGGAACCATATACACGTGATATGGGTTAGCTAAGGTGGGAAATAAAATAATGTGAAAGAGCGTCCATCATGGAACCCTGCAATAACCCTTAAACCCATAAACAAGATGACTGTCGCCCGTTACCTCGTCTGTTTTTCCCTAACTGTATAGCAGTTTTCGTGCAAAATTGGCAACAGGAAACAAAAATCGTAAGGAGAGCCAAGGCAACAACCAAACTGCAAGCAAAAGCGAATAATAAAAAAGTGAACCGTTGTTTATGAGAATATTTATGGATCAACATCTTTTTATTTAAAAAGGAAGTAGAGAAAACGCCGCCGGAAGTGAAACAATTGCTTGTTTTGAATGACGCTTCTACAGTTATCGGTCGAACCGCCTCACGTAGCCACTTCTCTGCTGTGCTTATGTGGGCGTTTTTCTAACCTTTCGCAGTGAGCGCAATACGTCTAGAATCGCAGAGTCCTGCGCTCTACGCGGTTGTATGGGACTGGCGGCCGCACAGCGTTACGCAATTCGCGGAACTGTCAAAACTGATCAACAAGGGGAAAATAACTGATATTCGAAACTATAACACGAGAAAGACTGAAGAAGCAGTAAAAAAT